>NC_135952.1:1212500-1642500 GCF_964058835.1 Carex rostrata
TAAAATGGCATTTTTTCAGGAGCTAGCATCAGCAAAACCACATATTAACATGCCTTGGTTGATAGCAGGAGATTTCAACGTAACTTTGAATTTGAATGAAAGGTCTAACATAGGGTATCCTATGCACCACATGAACCAGTTTAGAGCAGTAGTGGATAGAATGGAACTGGTAGACATGCCATTACAAGGTAGGGCATATACTTGGGCAAGCGCACGAGATAATCCGACCTTTGTCAGATTAGATAGATTTCTAATGTCACCAGCATGGGTGGAGGAATATCCAAACACAATGCAATCAGCAGGACCAAGCAATGCTTCAGACCACTGCCCACTGATATGCACAAGTCTCACCAAATTTCCAACATCTAATATATTTAGATTTGAAAATTGTTGGCTCAGATTGGATCAGTTCAAGCAACTGGTACAGACAACATGGGACTCTTTACCAGTAGCTACAGACCCACCAAGTCTAGCAATAAAGATGGCAAGGCTCACTAAGCAGATCACAAGATGGAAGAAGGACTATAAGAAACTAGTCAAGTACCAAGAAAAACTATGCATGGAGGGCATAGGATGGCTAACAAAACAGTCGGAAACCAGACAACTAACACAAGTAGAGAGGCTGTTGCAAGAAATGCTTACTGCAAGACATAACCAGTTGGTATTGATGAAGGAAGAAAAATGGAAGCAAAGGGCAAAGAAATAATGGGTAGAATTGGTGGATAAAAATACAAAGTATTTTCATCACATGGCAACCAACAATAAAAGAAGGAACTGTATCAATGTGGTGCAACAAGGGGAGGTGCACTTGGTAGATCATAAGCACAAAGCTCAAGCTTTTTTCTCACACTTCGTGCAATTAATGGGATCTGACCACACACAGACAATGCAGTTTGACTATAGCACCCTATATGATAGTAGAGCTGACCAACTGCAAGGAATAGTTAATCCCATCACAGATTACATGCCATAAATCCTGCGTGTACGAAAGGACCCGATCCCGACCCAAGACGCACACTCACCTGGTAGAATTTTTCATTTATAGAAATTCTTATTAAATAATAAAGAGAAACATAAATAGTATTTTGATTTTAGCTCGGCCTTACGTTCATTGGTATCTTCAGTATTTAGATCTGATACTGAATCACAAGATTGGACCCTACTAGAACTCGATTTTGCCATCCGGGTTCGAACCCGACTGGGATCTGATTTTGCTTGATAGGTTCGTACCCGACTAGAGATCGCTAGCTGAAGATAGCCGAGTTTGGGCTTGACTAGAACCTGCTACATATTGGGTCCGGATAGGACCCTGGATTAACTGTATCACTGGCCTGGTACTACAGATGGGGTTGGCATCCAAATATACTTGAGGACTTTGTACCCCATATTGACAATATCAATGTACAATCGTCATTACAGACCACAACCTGTATGAACCATGATTTTCTGGACCTATTAACATTCAATCTGACCCGAATACGAAGGTGGTCATACTGACCCTCATATAACTTAGCCCTGGCCTTGCATTGAACATGTATTCCGGGCCGAGATTATATATAATAAGCACCATTTTTCCCATGTAATACTTCACCACCGGTGTAAATGATTACGGGAATCATGCATGTTGGCTCAAGTAATTCACTAACTTTAAAATTATTATTATAAATCTAAATTAAAACGATGGTAAAGTTAAAATTATTAGTATTAATTGCAAATACAAACATATATACTCAAATAAGCAATGCAAAGCTTCAGTAATCAACAACAATTATTAATAATTAGCTACAATTAATTAACATCAATCAACAAAAGATCAAAACACAATTAAACAAGAACGATCAACAGCAATAACCACATTAAACAGTAAGTAGCAACACTTGACAGATTTACCAGCAATTAAAATAAACAATGATAGTACCTAACAAGGTTCACGGACAAATTATAGAGAGAAAGAGAGAGAGAGAGAGAGGTACCTTGTTCATCGTAGATCCCCGCCATTGAACTCTTCGCCGTTCTCCTCTCTCCCTATCACCCGACCCAGAATAATTGCTACTGTTCTCTTTTCCCACAGCCTTCAGAAGATGCCTCCCTAAACCCTAAAACCCTTAACGGAGGTCGAGTCAATATCTCTAGAGTAACTCAAATTTTGTGTTTAGATCAAGGCCGTCTGATCAGGATCCGGTCCAATCCGGTCAGAGATGGAATGCACGGGTCTACTCGTGCCAAAACAGATCTGACGGTTTAGATCTAAACATTCGTGGGTCCCAATTCCAGACGGCCAGATGTCTAAAACTCGCTGCACGGTTAGTTTATCCCGCCACGGCGGATCCAAAACAAATTTATTATTTTTCTTTAAATTTTCTATATAAAGCGGAAACGGTCAACATTCTAGCAGAGATGAAACAGAAAAAATAAGAATAGAATAGAACTGAACAGGCAGGCTACCTCGAAAATTTATCCCACTTTCCTCTCATTAATTTCCAGGTTCATTGTGCATTAATTCCTGCCTTTTCCACTTCCATCTTCACACCTCGTTTCTTACTTTTCCCAGCCTTCTATAAAACAAACTGCCATTATCAAGATGAATTTTGGCTTGGAGATTTCCGACATTTTAGGAGTAAGGATTATTTCTTATTGTTTTAAGATTATTCGCAAAAGTATTTTATAGAATGATAAGTCGTAATGACTTTTTCAACATAGTATTCTTGCATGCAAGGTGTTTGAGGAATTGCTTCTTCAATGGTGAGGATGGAGAAGAAAAATTGTTGGGAAATCGATGGCGGCATTGACAGGATTAGCAACTTGCCTGATGTTGTTCTAGAGCACATTCTCTCTTTCCTCAGCACTAAAGAAGCAGTGGAGACATGCATCTTGTCCAAAAGATGGAATCGCACATGGGCCCGTGTGCCGATTTTAGACATAAACTATGATGAGTTCAGGATGTGTACTAATTATGAAGAGAGGGAGGCCAAGTTCGTGCAATTTGTTAAAGGTGTGTTGCAAAACAGAGATCCGTCAAACTTGGAGAAATTCAAGCTTGTTTGGTACGAGGATACAAACTGTGCTTCTTTCAATTCTGGAGTTCTTGAGAGCTGTATCTTTCAAGCCATGAAATTCAAACCTCGAGTTTTTTTTTTTTTTTTCCTTTCTGTTCATACGCAAGAACTCTTAAGGTTTGGTACTGATTCAATATTCACATGTGAATCACTGCATGATGTTGTGGTGGAGAATAATTTGAAAGATGGTTATCTCGAAATTGCACCGAGCTCAGTCCACCTCCTGTGCCTCAAAAAATCATATCTCACTCATATAACAGTGAATGATGATTTTAAGGATAAGCTTTTCGTTGGTTGTCCCATCCTTGAAGAATTGTTTCTACGTGATTGTAGTTTAGAACATCTGTAGAATTATCTTTCATTGTTGTCTGGGACAGTACATGAAGATTTGTACTCCTGTTCTTCTTGATTTGGATGTCGGGCCATGTTTCCGAAGGATGCTACTATCTTCATGGGTACAAAGCGTACCAACCAGAGCATTTTCATGGGAAAATATGACATCTCTAGTTAATGCAAAGATTGAATTTCCTAATGTGTATTATGCTGATGTTGGGTTCAAGCTCCTAATAAATCTTTCAAATATTACAAGACTATATCTTCAATTAAACGATTGTCGTCATAGGGTACTTATTTTCATGGTTTGGAAAATCGGCCGAGTTAGAACGGTATCGGTTGGGTCCGAGCCGATATTCTCTCGAGTTTCACACACGTGCAATTTTTCCACCAAAAATCGGTTGAACTGGGTTGACTCAGCTGAGTTAGCCGATTTTTGGTCCGAGTCATCCGAGTTTTGAGCCGAATCAGCCGAGCTTAGCCGTGTTGAAAAGTTCCAAGCCGTTTTTTTCCTATTGAATTTGGAGAATCTAGATTTCAATACATTAATGAGTTTACATAGACCGGGATCAGAAACCAAAAATCATGACATTTAGTGAGCAGTTTCAACAGAAGCAAGGACTACATAGACCGGGATCAGAAACTACAATCATGACATTTACCGAGGCAAGGACTACCAGCCTTTCATCCAAGCTAGATCAATGACTAAAATTACACACAAGAAACACATCTAGGCCTCGATCTGTGCCTTCATACAGTGTAGTAAAATGCAGTTCTATGCGGCGCATATGCGAACTCCGCATAAAAAAATCTTTATGCAGTTCCAATATGTGGTTCCACTGATCCAAACCCATTATTTGAGTTCAGATCCAAAAAATTTTAAACCCATTATCTGAGTCAGGTTTGTCTAGCATCTCCTCCTCTTACAGAAGCTCCAGCGCTTTGAATTCTTTATTTGAGGATTGTGGGACTAAATTTGCTCCACTCCGCGCCAGGCTCCAGCATACTTATTATATTCCAGTTAATATGGGAGAGCCGCAGAGCGCTACAAAATCAAGTTTAGATGTGCAACCCATTTATGTATTTGCCTAACAGGCTATTGGCCCAAAAGAAAAATAGGGTTCTAATATAATGTATGAATGTTTTAAAACAGTACCAATTATATTTGATTGAGATGACTGCATATTTTTTTTTATTAATAAAGAGTAAAAAAAAGGTTCTAATATATTTGACCTCTTTGATATAGATGACTCAAATATTTAATATATTTGATACAAATGATTTAATTATTTAATGAAAAATCCGCATATATAAGACCGCATAAAAATCCGCATATGCGGCCGTATACCGTATATGTGGTATGTAGTAGTCTTCCGCATACTTTCCGCATACCTTCTGCATACCGCATTTTACAACACTGCCTTCATATAACACCCATTAAGAGTGTTCCATGTGGAACTCTGTATGTGGCTGAGTTTTTGAATGATTCATTTGACTTAAATATTAATAGAGGTCCAAACTTCCATAGTTAGACGATTTTTGAAATATTATTCTAGATATTCCTCTTTAATTAATTATCTGTGCAAAACACCAAATTTTATTGTACTTTATTCAATTATTAATTTTTCGGTATTATTTTTATATGGATTTACAAATTCATAACATATTACGACTTGCGACACTAACTGCCAAATCTCTATAACGAAACATAATTTGAAGGGAATATTATCTGACCTATTACACTGTTTAATTATAGCAAAATGATAATAATAATAATAATAATAATAGAAAATATGGAGTGAATTTTTTTAATCGGCCGATATTGAATGTTTATATTATATTATTGAATTATTTTTCTATAAAAAGTGGACTTAATACATTCACCAAAAGCGCCTTCGGTTATGCTCCATATGGATTCATACGGACCGTACCTATACAGTATCACTGCTGGTTTTGGCTATATTATGGTTCGTAATGGGCTTGGGTCCGTTGGGTTCATACGGCCCAGACCCTAAAACAAATGTTGCACTTTTATGATTGATCCGATTATTGCTCCATATGATTCTTGCATCAAAATATAAATTCAGACAATAATAAGCTAATTCACTAATTAATTAAACATAAATGTGAGAAAACAAAACATAACTTAAGTCAAAACCCTACGTTATTTACTCACAAATATGACTTGATTGATTGGTTTCATTAAAACAAATCCATTTATATTTCTTCTATTCTAAAATACTTATTTTCAGCTATACCCGTTATATTATAGAAAATAACTTGGCTTCTAAAATACTTTTTAATAAATTTACATGATGTTACGAAATATTAAAATATCCCTAGTTAGACTAATTAATTAATTTACAAGTACAATTAAATTCATCAACATATATAATTAATTTAACGTATCTTAATTTAAATCTTAATATCTTAGGAAATTTCTATGATTGCTGATTTTAACACTAACAAAATTTATCAATCAAAATTTGTGGACCTTAAAATGAGCTATTTCTAATTAAATTATTTTTCGTATAAACTTCTAGTGTATTAATTTCAGATAATTGAAATTCCAGTGTTTGTAATTTATCCTTCGAAATCCAAATTGCTGTTTTTAACACACTTTATTTCAAGTCAAATAAAATTTCATACTTTAAAAAATTGGGATGTTTCAATAATCATTATGTTCTCGTAAAATTTATGAAATATTTTGTGTTAAAGAAACAAAGTATACTTAATGTTGCAGATTGACAACCTGGAAAAACAAACATATACAATGTTAAAAAAATGAAGTGAATTACAACATTATTCCAAACCAATCCAAATCCATGCAAAATTTAAGAGTACAATTACAATTAAAAAAAATAGAAACTGAAAAACAATAGAAAATTAAGCCTATTAAAATGCAATATGAAAAATTGAACAACCCGAAAACAACAAAGTGAAAAATGAAAATTATAATCAATAAGACTCGAAATCTAACCGTTCATCTCTATGCGCAGAGGAGATACACATGTATGATTATGTGCCGATCGACGTGCTGCCAGGTATACAATTCATGAAAAGTCGTGCTGTCTCAAGCACGATTTCCTGTGCTTCCTTGTTTGAACCTCACAGCATGGTCTTGCGATAATAATCCCTGAAATTATCCAGAATAGAAAAATAATGACAATCAATTATAAATCCTTTCAGGCACACAAAGCTGTATATATATATATATATATATATATATATATATACGAACATCAAATCAAGACGTGAAAACTGTAAAGAAATTTAATTTTACAACCAAAGAGCATGAGATGTTACCTTTCTATCTGCACGTTTGGTAGCTCGGGAAGTGTGCGCAGCTCATCACAGTCGCCAATTATGAGGTGACTAAGGATGGGCATAGCTCCCTCTTTTACGTCCAAATGACTTAGATTCGGCAGAGATGCAAGCTCCAGTTTTTTGAGGTTGGGAAACCCTCCGGTTGAACAGATCAACTTTGTTCCCATATATGAGTATGACAATAACCGAAATATCCTGAGGCTTTGCAAATTCTCAAGTATGGGTATTGGATCTTCCTCAAGCTCAGAATATAGGAGTACCAATTTGGTGAGATTTATTGGGAACATCTCAACACTTGGAAGCCACATATCTTTTGCCCACTCTCCACTAAGACATAGACTTTCTATCTTCTCATGACAAGGTATGTCTCTTGTACCACCAAATGGAAGGAAGTACCCACCTGCCAAAATGTTGAGGGAAACCAACTGTTCTGTACTCGTCAGCACACTCTTAAGAGTTTGCCACTCTTCTGAATGACGAACAAACCTTGAATAAGAAATCCCTAATGTGCGCAAGTTGATACAACATCCTAATTTAGGAAGTGCACTGTTATCCACATATTTTAATGTTTGTAGATTTGTATGGTCATCCCATTTTAACGGGAAACATTGTACAGCTTTCAAGTAACCACATAAATGTCGTAAATTTGGGATTACAACATCAGATGACCAATCCGTAGCTTCTTCTTTATCATCAAATATATGTGAGTACTTTAAATCAACGGTTTCTAGATTATTCAAGGAAATCTTCTTAAATATTTTTGGTTGAATATAGCAGTATCTTAAACCCAAATACCTCAAATGCATCAAGCCCTTCAGCCAGTCACTACCGGTGAATTCTCTTGTATCAACATGCTCCATGGTTAACACTCTAAGTAGTCTAAAGCCACTATAATTTAGTAGTCTAAAGCCACTATCATTTGTTGAACTTATCTCAGAAAAAAAACATAGTAAAGAACGAGTGTTTTCTGAATAAACGCCATCCTTCGTAAGAGTGCAAAATTGCAGTGCCGCACGGTGCGGCTTTCTAGTAGCTAGCTGGTTAACATCTTCGTATTCTTTTGAGAATATGGTGAAGAAGTTATCCTCCTTGGCTTTGTGGATAGCCAGGTCTCGTAGAAGATCATGAATACTGCAGTATTTGCAGTAGCCATTCCAAGACTTTTCAGTGACTTGAATCAAACACCTGCAAAAGTATAATTACGATAAGTCTTATCACTTAGTCCAAACATGTGATGATACGAAAAGAAAAATATATGTATAATTACGATACCAAGACAGAACCCAAGCTGATCCGCATTTAATGGGAGTTAATTAGCTATATATAAAAACGAATTATTAGAACTGTCAAGTCACATCAAGCACAGCACGAATGTATTAAAAAGAATTATACCATCAACTCAAAGAGTGTGGAAGCTGAACGCACCGCCAAGATTCAAGGTATTTGCTTGGTTACTGTTATATATTAAACATAATTCTGACGACTGAAAATTTGAACAAAATGGGTTTCAATGTATATCTGCTATTTGTGTCGAGCGGACAAAAGGGGTTTCACTGTTAAATTTGTAAATTCTTTTCATTAATTTAGATATCGAAAATAATTAGTATACAACAAATATGACAAAATAATGAAAACTTATTGTTAAATAAATTAAATTGAGTGATCTTTTATAAACTCAAAAGAAGAATAACAGTGCATCTCTTAATGATTGTGCCTTCACAAGAAGAATATATCACAAAATTAGTAGTATATTTTTTCCACAAGAAGAAGGATCAACAAGTAATCATACTGATGCAATACAATGGCTTTGAAAATGGGAATCAAAATCAGAATAAGAATCAGTCATTTTGTCATGGAATCAAAATTGGATAAATCGGTCTGAATTGGCTGAATCAAATCGAAAACTCGAATTGTTTTGGCATAATCTTTTGTTTGTATAAAAAATTGGTAAAAAAATAATTTTTCAAAAAATTATGTTAAAACAAGATTAATAAAACAAATAAATTATTTTTATTGATTATTTAATAAAAACAAAATATATTGCATAAATTAAATCTTAGAATCATTGGATAGATGTAAATGATGACAAGAAAATAATATAAAATATTTTGGTGATACTAAATTATTTTAGTTGTAATCACAAAATCATTTGACACATTATTAAAATACTTTTATTTGAAAATTAAAAATTTGTTTGAGACAGTTCGAGCATTTTCTTTTTCTTTTTAATAACTTGTATGGACTTAGTTCGCAAAGAATGAGCTTATATTTTAATACGCCACTCGCACACCATATATATTAAATATTTAATAATGTTTTAAGCTTCTTTCTCCTTTTTATTTTTGTGAATACGCCTCTTGGTTTCTTCCCCAAATATCCTTCGGCAGGGCCCGTCATGAAGATTTTGGGGTCCGGGACGGAAAAAAATTTTGGGACCTTTATATATACCAGTGTTGTAGGAAAGATCTTAACAGTCGATTATATGCCTGTTTAATCATTAACGGTGGTCAAATCGTTATGAATACACTTATCAGAAGTCTATTAGTGAATTTTTTTCGATTAATCGGCTGATTATTCTCGATTATTCTCAATTATTATGTTTATTCTCGTTTGATCGTCTGTTTATTTTTTGTTTATTCCCATTTATTTTTATTTATTTTAGTGATTATTTATTTTTACATTATTTTTTTTTTCTGTGACTGTGTGATAATAAGTTTTATAAATTATGTATTGTAGATTTATTTGTGCTTTGTTATACATTCAATTTTATATATAGTTTTTCTTCTTACTTATTTTGAATTAATTGATTAATTCCTCTATTATTTTATACCATATATTTTTCTTACTTACTGATGTAGTTTCATAAATCATATATTGCAGTTTTATTTGTGCTTGGTTATACATTCAATTTTTTTTTATATTTTTTCTTCTTCTTACTTATTTTGAATTAATTGATTAATTCCTCTATTATTTTATACCATATATTTTTCTTACTTACTGATGTAGTTTCATAAATCATGTATTGCAGTTTTATTTGTGCTTGGTTATACATTCAATTTTTTTTTATATTTTTTCTTCTTCTTACTTATTTTGAATTAATTGATTAATTCATCTATTATTTATATACCATATATTTTTCTTACTTACTGATGTAATTTTTTCAATTAGTACAACATGTTCATATATTAAATTAAGTTGTTATTACAAACTAAATTTAGTGATTTTGTGTTAGAATGTTTCGTCTCTTTCAAATAATATATCATTAGTATTTGAAAATGCTTAAATCTCGAATTAATTTTTTCATTAAATAAATGTGTTACTTACACATGCAAAGTGCGTGTATATTGTTAAGCATAGTGCCATGTTATAATAATAGAACTAAGTTAAATTAAGTTTATTTGATAAGTTTGATGAGTTAAATTAATTATTTTTAATAGATTATGAATATTTACACATAATTTTAATAAAAATAAAAAAAATGTCTGCATAATTCTGATTAATCAGCCACATACCGATTAATCGCTTGACGGTATCCCGTCGTTCGACAAGCACAAACCGTTATTTACAATACTGATATATACAATTTTTTTATTGATATGCCAATATATCCTATTTATAGAAAAGTTTGGATCCTTTATATATTCAAAGTTTGGGCTCTAATATTTTATTTATTTAATATATACAAATTTTTTTTAATATATGCAAATTAAATATTTTTTTCTTTTGGGGCCCCTTGAATCTTGAGCCCGGGGCGGTCACCCTAGCTGCCCAACACCAGGGCCGGCCCTGCCTTCACTTGGGCATGCAAAAAAAAAAATAGCTTGGGCATACTAAAACAACCGAATTTTTTATTAATATCCAAATTTAATATTAAATTTCAAAAAATAACCGGGTCAGTAACGTTTTTCGAAATCTACCCTTTCCGGAAAATTTTTTTCCGAAAACAGCCTTTTTTTCCGGAAAAAAAATTTCCGGAAACGGTAGCTACTTCCGGAAAATTTTTTTCCGGAAATAGGCTAAATCCGGAAAATTTTTTTCCGGAAATATGATTTTTTTTTTTTTTTAGGAAATTTTTTTTTATAGGAATTTTTTTTTTCAGTTTTTATTTATAATTTATTTATTTTTTGTATTTAAGTATTACAAATATTTAATATAGTTTTTAAAAGAATAGATGGAATACTATATAATTTGATTTATTCGAAAAACTGCTACAAATAATCCGGATCAACATTTTTCATGCCGGATTTTATATGACCGTAAGAAAAATTAATATAATATAATAACTTCAACTGAATTTTTGAGGCACTAAACGAGGGTTCCAATACCTCATATTTTATGACCGTAAAAAATATGAGGTATTGGAACCCTCGTTTAGTGCCTAAAAAATTCAGTTGAAGTTTTCGTTCAACGGTAGGCATTCAACGATCAGTATTTTCAAAGTTTTCAAAGTCCAAACAGTCGATCCAAACCGTTCAACATTATGGATATTTTAAAATATGCTTGTAGATCAAATTTTACATTTTTCTAATTTTTTTTACTATTTATTAAGATGGGTACAAAAATTCAATGGTCTGAATATAGATAGCGATTTTAAAATATGAGGTATTGGAACCCTCGTTTAGTGCCTCAAAAATTCAGTTGAAGTTATTATATTATATTAATTTTTCTTACGGTCATAAAAAATCCGGCATGAAAAATGTTGATCCGGATTATTTGTAGCAGTCTTTCGAATAAATCAAATTATATAATATTCCATCTATTTTTTTAAAAACTATATTAAATATTTGTAATACTTAAATACAAAAAATAAATAAATTATAAATAAAAACTGAAAAAAAAAATTCCTATAAAAAAAAAAAAAAAATCATATTTCCGGAAATTTTTTTTCCGGATTTAGCCTATTTCCGGAAATATTTTTTCCGGAAGTAGCTACCGTTTCCGGAAATTTTTTTTCCGGAAAGGGTAGATTTCGAAAAACGTTACTGACCCGGTTATTTTTTGAAATTTAATATTAAATTTGGATATTAATAAAAAATTCGGCTAAAACGGTATAATTTTGCTATGGAAGTAAGAGAGTGGGAATTTGACTGATTATTTCGATTCAACTTCAAATTACACTGTTTTCTGTACAAAATTCATCCAACTGGGAAAACTCGACAAATATAGGCTCGCCACCGGCTGATTCCGTTCTGACTTGGCTGAGTCAACTCGTGTTGAAATATAAAATATAATTCAAATTGCAACAACTAGTTTATTTAATATGCTCCAATATATACACTATAATTTTTGTGCTCCAATATGCTCAACATCTATTATCTCTGTTTTCAAAGTCCGAACAGTCGATCCGAACCGCTCAACATAATCTTCACAATAAAATATGCTTGGAGACCAAATTTTATATTTTTTTAGAATTTATTTACTATTTTTTTAGATAGATACAAAATCACTGTTTTAAGGAGATTCTGGACCATTCGGTAAAGTGATATTGCACCTATGTAAAGAAAATGTTAAACAAATTCTAAGCAATGTAAAATTTGGTCTCCAAGAATATTTTATTATGAAAAATATGTTGAGCGGTTCGGATCGACTGTTCGGACTTTGAAAATGGAGATAAAGGATGTGGAGCATATTGGAACACAAAATCATGGCGCATTTGAACCCTCATCTTTTTAGGAATAGAGGTAGTTTCTTCAGATATATGAAAGACTATTTATTCCTCAAAGAAAATATATACTTGATTTATTAAAAGAAATCAATAAATTAGGATGCAAACCGACATCTACTCCAATTAACAACAATTGCAA
The DNA here is from genome assembly GCF_964058835.1 of Carex rostrata. Lineage (NCBI taxonomy): Eukaryota > Viridiplantae > Streptophyta > Magnoliopsida > Poales > Cyperaceae > Carex > Carex rostrata. The sequence goes on from NC_135952.1 coordinate 1,225,021, forward strand.
ATTAAATAATAAAGATGATGAACCTTTAAAAGACATAAATCAGTTTCAAAGACTTATTGAAAAATTGATCTATCTAACGGTTACTCGTTTGGATATTTTATTTTTCATAAGCCAAATTAGTAAGTTCATGCACTTACCAAGAACACTACATTTTGAAGCTGTAAATAGAATGTTGAGGTACTTGAAAAGTAATCCCATGAAGGCATTTGGATGAAAAATAATAATTATAATAATAAATGTGGCTATTCCGATGCTGATTGGGCTGGAAGCTTCGATAAAAAATTGACAACCGGTTTTTGCATATTTGTAAGCGGAAATCTAGCAACATGAAAAAAAAGAAATAAAATGTTGTAGCACAATCAAGCACCGAAGCTGAATATCATTCCATGTCATCAACTGCAAGCGAACTAACATGGATCAAGCAACTCCTATTAGACATGGGTTTTAAAATTCAAGAACCAATGAAAATATATTGCGACAACAATTCGGCATGACACGTAGCATCAAATCTCGTATTTCATGAGCGAACAAAACACGTAGAGGTGGATTGTCACTTTATTAGAGAAAAATGTTGAAGCAAAGGAAATTGAAATATCATACGTAAAAAGTGAAGATCAACTCGTGGATATCTTCACTGAAGGCTTGGATCCGAGTCCATTTGAGAAAATTACAAGCAAGCTAGGATTGTACGATATATACATTCCTAACTTGAGGGAAAGTGTTGAAATATAAAATGAATTGAAATTACAACAGCTAGTTTATTTAATATGATAGGAAATAGTGACTTTTAATTAATAGCAAAAGGGTATAGTGCATTCCAACAGCTAGTTTTTCTTTCGACTTGTAACTATAAATAATGACACATGCAAAGCTGAAAAATAAGATCTCAGGTAAAATTTGTTTTTTTTTTAACTTCTCTCTCATGGTGAATAATGAAATTCGCAAAAAGGTCAGAGAACCACTTTTAATAACACAATTTGTTTATCTGGAGAGATGTTCCAGAATTTTTCAAGGCGGTAGCAAGACAAAAAGTCAACTTGTAGAGGAAACACCGAATCAATGGAGTCTATCTACGATGAGTAAAACAATTTACATGGAAAGAGAAACTTGAAGACTAAAGACTTGCGTACAATTGAAGCTTGAAATTTAATTCCATATATTGATGCTTTATTTCTCAAAACCCTAAAAACTCTGTAATATGGGCTAGACCTCTATTCTTTTCTCAAAATTAATAAAAAATAAAAAATCAAACCCAACACAACTAATGTTGCAGTACCATGTAGACTAAACGTTACACCATAGAAACCATATAGAAAATAAAATTTAGAAGTTAAAAGTAATATCCAGAAAAAAAAAAAACACTCACCACGTAACAAGGCAGAGAAAAGAACATAGTAAAGGTAATATTTGCCAATTCAATTTTTAAAATAATTAAATAAAATATTAAATAAATAAAAGAGTATAGAAAAAAATTGTAATGTTTTGGAGGAGATACTGGATATTATGGTGTTTTCATGGGGATAATGACTATTTTAGTAGTTTACATGAGCACACCAGAAATTCTCCCTAAAATGGGATTTGAAATTATGCTAAATTATTTGTTAATTATATCAATTGGACTGATTTAGGGGAGTCGTTGGAAAATAATTTGTGTGCTTTGAGTTTTGGTTCTATAATTTCATTGTTGTAAATTTGGTGTGAAGTTGACTCAACTGGGCTGCCGAAAGCACATCAGTACTTCTTTTATACGTATTATGTACCTTAACAAATAAAGAAAAATGAGAAGGAATGTACCTTTGCACTAGCTCTTGAAGGAATCTCTCAGCTCTGTCCTCTATTGTCCCAGATCCATCTTTGGGTATGAATCCTTCAGCGACCCACATTCTCGCGACATGCTTTGCCGAAATCTTGTAGTCTTCCGGAAATGAAGCAAAATAAAGAAAACAGGGTTTTAGATAGGAAGGCAATTGTTCATAACTCATGGCTAGGACCTGCGAGCACTTCTTCCCATCATCGTCGGACCAATCCATGTTTTCCTCCAACTTGCTCCAGGCACTATAGGTGGGTTCTTCAGTTGTGAGGATACCGCCTAGCACAACCAATGCCAAGGGCAGCCCATCACATTTTTTCATGAATTTTTTGGCGACTCCCAAGAGATCACGAGGGTATTTCTCAGGTTCTATGTGTTTTTGAAATGCCTTTCTAAAGAGGAGAGCTAGACTATTATCATCATTTAGGTAACCGAGCATATACGGTTCTATATTGCGATCTGCCCGTTTAGCAACATTCACAATTCTGCTGGTAATTATCACACGGCTCGCATTGTTTGGATCAGGTAAGTTTGTTTTCAATCGGTCCCAAAGATCTTCTGTCCACACATCATCTAGGATAATTAAGTACCTCATGCGTCCCAAGGAGCTCTTAAGCTTCACCAATACATCCTCATCTGTCACGGGTGGATTTTGTTTTCTCATTTCAGGTTCAATTGAGTAAAGAATTTCTCTCAGCAGATCATTTATATTGAACTTTTGAGAAATGGACAGCCATGTACGACAATCAAATTGCTCCACCAATTCTGCACTGTTGTTACAAAATGAATGTGTTACATCAAGAAAAAAGGCAGCAGAAATGGAAAATTTTATTGGAGATCTTTTCCATTATTACTTGATTGATTATATGTACTGTAAAGAAGAATTAGATTACATTTTGTATCAAATTTATATGTCGTTAAGAAATTTAATATTGGAAAGTACATCTTTGAGGATCCACTTAAACTACAAAGCAATCCCTTTATATAACCACTGTCTTCAATTTAACTCATAAATTGCAAGTTTCTGGATTTTATTGACCATTAAGAAAAAAAACAATTCTCTGGTTGTTCTAGGTAACAAATACATGCAAGGTAATTGATTACTAATAATAATGAAGAAAGAAATAATGACAATATCTCCCAGTTTCTTAACTAATTAGATCGAAGAATTGATGTATTCATGATTTCTTGAGAAAGCACAGCTCTAACAAAGGATCGAATCTGAGCAGTTGACTTCTTAACAACTAATTTGTTTCTGATTTAGCAATTTTCTTGTTACAGATTGTTCCACAAAAATTTACGCACTTAAAATTGAAACGTGTTTGAAAGAGAGCACATGCACCTTTTGTATACATTTTGGGCCAGTGTTGTCTTCCCGATGCCACCTGTACCGACAATCGAGAGCACCGTGCGCCTTGATTCGTTTTTATCAAGCAGCTGTTTGATAATCTCGCACGTCGCAGCCTCAAGGCCAACAACTTCTGACTCATCAATATCAGAAGGTTTTGTCGGCCTAAAAGGTAGCTCAACATTTTCTTCACCACCAGCACCAAGTTCCATAATTCCCAAATCAGTTTTGCGCTGGTAAATCAATTTAAGTTGCTGTGTGATTGTATTGAGCTCGCCACTCAGCTTGTTCATTTTTTTGGGATTTCTTAGAACTGTCTTAAGTTTGTTGCAATTTGAACAGCAATTTAAACAGCTAGGTTTGGGGAACCAGCAGCAACTTTTTGGCCTGTTTTCTTGGATCTCAACCAGCTGGAAGGTATCAATCACATCTTCTATTCTGTTGGCAATTTCTCTGACCAGGTTCAGCCACTCTCTTACCCTTTCATCTCTGTTACTCTTGGAATCGGCATCTCTAAGCAAAGCTTGGATCAAGCGAAGCTCCGTCTGCATCAGCTCGATCTGCCCACTCACCTCATATAGTTCCTGAGCTTTCTCGAGCAAGGCATCAGTAAGCTTGCCCAAGACAAACTTCACAGCTTCCTCTGCTGCTGCCGCTGCCATGTATTCCCAAAATCAGTTTTGGTAGAGGTGGGGGTTGAAAGTGAATTACCTTGATGCTCACTGACGGAACCCAGTCTTATTGAAAAAGAGAAGCCAAATAAAAAAAGTAGAAGAATAAAGCAAAAGAAGAATAAAGCCAAATAAAAAAGTAGAAGGATAAAGCAAAAGAAGAATAAAGCCAAATAAAAAAGTAGAAGAATAAAGCAAAAGAAAGAATAAAGCCAAATAAAAGAAGCATAAAGCAAAAGAAAATTAGTTTTTGGTAAAATTTTGATAACAATTATCATTCGATTATATGTTTGATTGGAATTTCAACTATGTCTTGGTGAATCTGAATAGTCGTAGCAATTCAATTTGAGTTTTTAGATTGATCGCTATCAGGTAATCAGATTTCTCTATAATTTGTGTTTCTGATTTCAATGATTAAATTTCGATTTTGGTATTGAGTATTGGATTATGATGATATATTTGACGGGATAGTGTGTTCCGATTTTGGTATTGAGTATTGGTATTGAGTATTGAGTATTGGATTATGATGATATATTTGACGTGATGGTGTCTGATATTTTTTTTATATCCAACATTAAATTTAGAAATGCAAAAAAAAAAAAAATAGAAAAAAAAAGAGAAGAACTTCAAAACTTGAGTTGAAGTTTCCGATTAAATTTTTCATTTCTAATTTTCGATCTAAGTAGCTCAGTAATTTGGTTATATAATTAACTTGTAGAATACCAATTTTTACTATTTTTGGAAAATATTTACTATTTGTTTATCATTTATGAAAGATGGCACAAAATGATTTAAAAATAAAAGAAAATTGACAATATTTTATGAAAGAGAAGAAGAGTATAATTTAGCATAATTTAGTGTATTTTAACATAACTTAGCATTTAAGCCAAATTTAGTATAATTATGCTAAATTTAGCGTAATTAGCATATTTTAGTGTAGTTAACATAATTTAGCGTATTTTAATATAATTATGCTAATTATACATATGCTAATTATAGATCGAAATAATTAATCTATATAAAAAAAAAAACCTAGCCGACCATTTTTTGACCAGTCGGAATTTTTAATCCAACAGGCCAAAAAATGACCGATTTGGACATTTTTAATAATACCTAGCCAAACTGACTATATTTAGTATTTTTTTTTTAATGTTGGATACTATTAAAAATGTCGGTAGTGATGTAGTGTGTTTGAGATTAGATTTGATTTGTGATGTGGTTAAATTGTGTGTTGTGGAATCTAGAAATCGCTCGTGGCATTGTTCTTGTCTTGGTAGAGATATCTTTATATATTTAAAGGTAGTGTAAACATACCAGCATATAAGTTAGCTTTAGATTGGTTTTTCGTTTTTCTTTTTGCTTTCTTGGCATGCTTGATGCCTCTACCTCATTTAAGAGAAAGAGATAAAGAAAGCGTTGTTGATGTTTCCACCTCTTTTAAGAGAGAGATAAAGTAAGTGAATGATGATTGTGCCTTGCTTCTCTGGTGCTCAAGCAGCATGTCTATTTTATATTATTTTCTCATGTCTGATACAAGTGGTGAATTATTCTAATTTGCTACTGGTTCCGGACCAGCCTAAGTGCCTAACACAATATGGGATATAATATTCTTACTTTTGTGTTCATTTTTCCATATATCTTCTATTTTAATAAAAAAGATATATATTCATATTGCTTCTTCATGCAATGTTAGATTTGTAAATGAAAAGAGAAGAGATTAAGAAAACAAATTATAATGCAATCTTATTTCTCTTATTACAAGTGTATCTATTTATAAAAGAAATAAAAAAACTAGCTATTGCACTATTTCCTATTCTATTTAATTACGAGACACTATTTCCTAGTCTAATAATTACATGACACTATATCCTACATATAACTAGCCATTACAAATTAAATTTGAAATCTATAATTCGTATTTTAACACTCTCCCTCAAGTGGACTATACATGAATCCATTGAATTCGGATCCGAGTCCATTTGAGAAAATTACAAGCAAGCTAGAATTTAGTGAAGATAAGTATAGATGCCAAAATTAACCTACGTTATGTCAGGGCTTAAAGAAAATCCATTTGTTCAAAAGCAACATCTCATGTTTTACTCTTTTATTTATCTTTTATTTTCTTTTAACACGGATCTGGATCTCTGATCACCACAACCCTCTCAAGTTCTGATTTCGTCTAGCCTCTCAAAGGATTGTGATTTGATTGCTCAAGACCCTACACCTTATTCCCTGCGGATCAATACTCGATTGTAATCCTATCTAGTGCAACCGACTTTATAAATTTAAAAGCACTATGACATGATGTCGTCCGTCAATCTTTCTGGTACCGTTGCCGGGGAATAACGGTTTATTGTGGAAGGTCTCGCGAGAAGCCCTTGCATTTGGTCTTCAAATCAGATTTATTTGATTTGATAGACTTTTTAATTTTTCTTTATTTTATTTTATGTTATTTTCTTCTTTGTTTATTTTTCTTTTATTTTTCTTTTATTTTTTATAATTATAATTTAAAAATAAATGTTTAATGTTGGTTCCAGGTATGTGAGATATTCATGTTAAATACAAATATAGTGAAATATTATGGTTCAATTTGTAGATAACTCTTAACTTAAAGAAAAAAAAAACACAAAATATAAAGTGTTGTAGCCAAGAAATAGTTTTGCTCTTTTGTTATTCTCTTTTGTTGGTCCATTAAAAATACCTTACATGCATTTATAATTTTTGCTGGATAGTGGTGTTGAAACAGATGTATACACGGTCTGTATACACTTATACACGGTCTGTATACACTTATACACGGACCGTGTACCTGCGCCGCCAGACCAAAGAAGGAAGGCGGTAGATTATTTTCTTTATTTCTGAGTTATTTGTTTCCTGATTTTCTTAGAAAATTGTTTCTAAAATTGTTATTCTCTTTCTCTATATATTCTTCACTCCCTCTCATGTAAAATATACATTAAAAAGAAAAGAAATAAAAAAGAGTGTGTGTGGGTGTGGAGGATGTAGGTACCAAATTGGTACTGAACCTCGTTAAATCTTGTATCTGTCTCAATACACACGGACCGTATACTTCTGTATACGGACCGTGCACTTTACTCATACTTGAATTGTTACAAGTGGTTATCACCGGACAATTTTTCTGATTTTGAATTCCGGCTGATAGTTGAATTTAGTAGTAGCAACGACCATGAATATGTATATTGTCTGATTTTGAATTCCGGCTGATAGTTGAATTTAGACCTGCTTGCATGGTGGATTACTTATGGTGGAGCGGCTCCTATTCTCCAAGGTGTAGCTTTGAAATTGCTTTTTCAACCGTCATCATCTTCATATTCTGAGAGAAATTGAAAAACGTATTCTCTTATTCATGACACTAAGAGGAATCCTATGACACCCAAGCGTGCTGAGGATTTAGTTTTTGTGCATTCTAATTTAAGACTTCTTTTTAGAAAATCCAAAAAATATTCTGAGGGAGATAATACCTTTTGGGATGTTGTGGGTGACGCACATGAGCCATTTCATGGTGCCGAGCAACTTGCCATTGCAAATCTTTTATTTGATGAGCCGGAGTTTGAGAGGATAGTGTTTGGAGATGATGTGTAGTATTTGAGATGAAATATGAATTTATTTTAGAGATTTAGTCTTTCACTTGTTTTGTTGGATCTTTAATTAGCTTAGTTTGTTATGAAATTATGAAGTATGAAATTAAGTTTAATTTTATGAATTTTGAACTTTATAATTATAGATTTCTGTTTTCATTACGTTTTAGTGGGCATAATTCGTATGTTTGCAGTTTTCATACTAGCTGTCTCAGTTTTTGAAGTGTGTGCATATTGCACTAAATAATTCCTAAATAGTTCTTGGCGCTGTTATGAAGTGTGTGCATATATGCAAGTTTTTGTGTTTTTTCTATTAGCGATGGTAGCATCCGCGAGGGTATACCGACAGTATATGTTGCATAGCAAAATTTTAATTATTTTACTTATAATATAAGTGTTGAATTAATAATATAATTAAAATATTAAATATATAATAGCCATGTCGTATCCTCTATTTTTGAGAATTGGCATATTGCCGTACCCGTATCGTATCCAATACGATAACCGTACCCATATCCATGCAACATAGCTTAAAACAATGCGCTGAACTCCGCTGCTCTCCAAATAGGAGAGCAGGACCCTGCTATTCAAAACCTAACCGTTCATCTGTGTTGAGATTCGTGCATGAAAAAATTCAACAGTTAGATTTTGAATAACAGGATCCTGCTCTCCTATTTGGAGAGCAGCGGAGTCGGATCCTAAAACAATAGGTCATAGATTCCTAAAAGGAGGTCATCAATAAAAATATAAAACTGATTTTTGTCTGTTTTATTACAACAAAGTAGATAATTTTCTATTTTTTTTTAAAAAGAAAAAACTAGGTAGAGGAGGTTGTAGATAATTTTCTCTGATATACTTATTGATCGATAAAAGCACCTCTTTTTATTAATTTTTGTGTAAACTAAAAATTAAGGGCACCCTACTACCTCAAGAAAAGAGACTAATGATAGTGCACTGCTAGTTTTCAGTTCTAGAAGCAAAACACCAACTACTTGAGCGCAATACAGCACTTCCTCAAGAACAGAGCAATTTCATATTAATTTCTGCAAATTGACTCTTTATTTTTCTTATAGATAAAAAGGAGTCATGTCCATCTAGAATTTCATTTTTTATATATATGTACTTGATGATTATTTTTTTTTTTTGTTGCTTGCAGGTTTTTGGTTTGTGTTTCAAAGAGATCATTGTTAGGCACAATCAAAGATTACCGAGTACATCAATCTATTCATAAATTTTCCATCAAAAAGTGCTGCAATGTGGAATTTTGTGTTATCAATTCAGACTAGCTAGAATGGTCTGACAGGCCTCGTGTAGCAATGCATCATGACTATAAGTTACCAATCAATTTGCTTCGTGTAATAGATCTAGTTTCCTTGTTTGTTTTTTATTTTGTTAGGAATATTGTTTTAGATGATAGATTTGACGGCAGCAGATGAGAGTGTTGGTATTGAGGAATTCCACAATCCCAGCTTTCATATACAGTGGAGATGCCTCAACTACCATATCTGGGCTTGAGGGGTAATTATAACATATCTGAGCTTCCAGAAAATGTTGGGACATGAAAAGCTCCAAACTTTGGATCTTAGAGATATAGGAATAGAAACTCTTGTGGGAAATATCAAAACTTCGTCATGTGCATGTCAATCCTAACTCCCAAATTAAAGGCCCACCCTTGATAGCAAATATATCTTACCTACAAATCCTTAAAAAAAGTAGGAGTTCATGAGTCCTGGCTAGAAAACTTTCCACAATTCCTGATCAACCTTACAAAGTTGTCACTTTCAAATAGAGACAATCCAAACTGGATATCAATTTCCATCCTGTTGAGTCACATGGTTCATCTCCTCTCATTGGAAATTATAGGCGACATGGTACCATCAGAATTTGCTGATACAAGAGCCTTCCCAAATCTCGAGACAGTGAAGTCAATGAAATTAGAGGGAGAATGGAGTTACAAAAAACTTTTCATAAATAATATTAAATTTCCCCCAAATCTTGAGAAGCTCACCTTAATCAAATCTGGTTTGAAGGAAAACCCCATGACGGCGCTAGAAAGACTACAATCCTTGAAATATCTGAGCTTACAAAATGAAGCATACAGGGAAGAAAATAGTTTGCTCTGAAAATGGGTTTTCACAGTTGCAGTTCTTAGAACTTTCCGAATTGGGGAACTTGGAGAATTTGGAGGTGAAACCTATGGCAGCCATAGTACAGCTCTGTCACAGCTTATCACATTGCATGTTCTTTGATGCGGGAAACTCATCAACAACCTTCCTAATCAAGAGCAAGTTACTTTTAAAATTATAGTTGATTGAAATTTTGCTTTCAGTCTCTTGCTTTGATTAGTTTTTTCTTTTAAATCTATGTGTATGTCCATTTATTGTTCTTTATGTTCATTTTTTTACTGTATGTTGTGCTTTTTCGTATCATTGTGTTAATTATAATGTATGTTGGGATTACATTCAGTAAATTAAATACTTTTGAATTTGGTGTTTCCATTTAAATCAAATGGTATATTTTGACACCGTCAGGCTAATGAGAATCACAAGGACACAAGCTAGTTCAACGAAACTGCACTTATCTAGAGTAGCAAGCTCAACTAAAAAAGATGATACAAAGGAGATAAACTGAACCCAAGAAATAAATTTTGTATTAATTCAAATGTTGCATTACAAACTGAGTTTGGCTTCTCATCTAACCTTTCTTGAATCCAACTCTTAAGCAGGAAATCAAAATGTACACCTAAAACATATTTCCCAAGACATAAGATTCAATTGGAATTCCCCGTTTTTGTACCAACTTGATGCATGTATATAACTTAGATCGACTGAATAAAAAAATTAAAAAAAATCCCTATAATTAATCGTAATAGAAAAAAGGTCTCATCTTATATTATTAATTATTTTTTTTCAAAAGAAACGGCATGACATAACACAAATGGAAAAGAATATAGTGGCAGTTTGTTCAAAATTGAAAAGAAAAACTACAAATAAACAATAGATGGATGAAGGGTTTGGCATAATGACCTCCAATAACCCAATAAGAAGAACACTGTTAATCTCAAATTGTGAATTAAAGAAGGGTCGATATCCATTAACAATGGCATTTAAAAAGTACTAGCGTGTCACATGAAAAGAGATGGAATTTGATTTAGCTTTTACTGTTCATAAAACGCTACTGGTTATTAATTTTGTTTCAGATATATAGAACGTATATTCTGTGAACAAATCGAGAAACTATACAATATATCTGTACATCAAATACAAGCCAGAATCCACTTGGACATTCTTTTTCTAACAACGAAATATTAAATCTTTCTAAAATTAAATATGATATAGCCCTTTCTCCTCAATTGCGATATTCAATTATTTTCAATTCCTAAAATGGAATTCTTAACCTTTTACTGTTATTGCCAATTCTTTTTCTCAACCCACTGAATTCCAATTGCAGTTCCCTATCATAACAACGGAAATTAATCATGCACCAGTCCTTTGCAAATGATAGAAAAACGAGTAATATGACAAAACATTACACACGAGTGAACTTCAGGCCAGAAGGATGTTACATTAGCAAACCTTGCACATAATCCCATCAACATATAACATTAAATACAACACAGATTGCATTACATAAGCCTCAACAATTTACATAATAATCTAACAAAAAGATAGAAAAAAAAAATAATCACGTCCCCATAGTATTGCCCTGTAAGGAACTGGTACCATCACATCCCCAAAAGTGCAAGTTTTCAAAAATCACCTTGGTAGCTAACCCTCACTGGTATAAAAATTTTGTATTAAATATCCCAAAATTACATCCACCAACAAAAATAGTAGAAAAATGCAAAACACACATAGAGAAGCCCCTGTAAGGTTCAAATTTTGTCATAATACCCACAACAGATTACATATTATATGATATTAATACAATTGAGTCATATATGAGAGCTCCCCCAAGTTACCATCGACAACTATGTTATGGGTCAATAACAATATCACCAATGATCTTAACATGGGCAAGCAACTTGTTGATTATCTGATCAACAAATTCATTATTATTTTCATATTTTATAATTCTAACGGTCTTAAGAAACTCCCGCTGGACAAATGCATCTCTCGGTTCCTCTTGGGTTGCCTCCTTGTCAGAAATTTCCTTGGCCCATAGCTTCAGTACTAACAAAACAAGTTACATAAATTTCATTGATCATAGGTCCTACAAGGGTTTAATTGAGGGGGCTAATATGAACAGCACGGGGTATTACACAACCTTTACTATATTGTAAACTTCTTGATCTAAGCTCATTTCTAGTAAATCTATCGCCTATAAATACTCAAAGCTTGTCATTTGTTTTATTCAATATATTTGGAACTTTCTACCATCTCATTAGTTGACTTCATGGTTGTGGCCTCCCTCAATTGAGGCATAAAAAATGAATAAATACTAGTAGCAACACCCCTAGAGAGAGAGAGAGATTACATGCTTGTATTCTAAGGTAAGCTCGTGTAGTTTAGGTGAGTGGAGGAAAAATGGTGCAAGATCAAAGTCATCCAAATGCCAATCCAGAAGTTTCAAGTGCTTTAAATTGTTGAAGACTGGACAATCATAAAAATCTTTCTTCAGTACCTATTTTCAATACAAAGTAAAATTAAAAATTATGTTCTAGAGAAAAAAACAAAAAGGAAATTCACAAAGGTAATTACATATGAGTGCTTTGGATGCTTATTACAGCCACATATAAATGTGTTTACTTCAAGAACCACAAACAAATATCATGTACACTTAAGATTCGGAATTGTATCTGAATTACAATTGAAAACAAAAATCATTGCATATTGATGGCAGATAGCATTAAGGACCTATAAATTTATTTAAAATGATGCTATTTCAGTTTTGTTGTAGCACGAGAAAAAACCCTCGTATACTACGAGCTAGTAATAAATGTCCTAATAAACAATTAGGGTCTGTACCGGGCTTGGGTAGACATTGGAGTGCATATAGCAGGAGCTGGGTTTTGTTTAATTTTGAAGAACCTAAAAGTAGAAACATTGCAGATTTTTGTTTTAAATATATTGCAAAGAGAAAGTACCTCTCCCCAGGAGAAATATAGGTCTAGTCCATGTAGCCGTAAGCTTTCGACATTTGAAAGGCTGTGAATAAGCTTGGGTACACTAGTAACATAATTATCCTGATCATACCAATAACCAATATAGATGAAGGCATCAACTACTGATGGCAAATTTAGCAACATAATTTCCCCCATAGAAATGATATTAATATCCAAATACAAGAGATTAGGTGTGGAAATCTGTAACCTGTCTACTTTATAACCATACTCAATCCAAAGAACCAACTTCTTCAAAGTTTTGGAATATATCTCAATGGTGTCCATATAACACTTTTCTAGCACTAGTTCTTCAAGCATAGAACACCCCAACAAAAGCTTCTTCAAAGAGTTATCGTTTATTGCAACACCATCAAGGTGAAGGGTTTTCAGGCAAGGAAGATTTACTGAGTTGGGTGTTATATCTACAACACAATTGTCTACTATATGTAGGTACAGTTGGATTTTTATTAGTGATGCACAAGTGAAAATCAGATTAGTGTTTAATCTCCAATCTTCACACAAAGTCATTTCAACTAAGCACTCTCGAGGCCCCAACTTGATCACATCACCAATACAATCGACAAAAGCTTGAGTGCAAGGCCAGTAAATCCCAGAATTCAACCAAAGTCGAAATCTGTTAACACAGGATGTCTCTCGTTTCTCCAACGCACTTTTCACAAGTAGTTTGAATTTGGTCACAAATTCTACAGCCATGCGATCATTAAAATTCTTTGGCAACCCAAACTCTTCAATGTTAAATTCGAGATCTAGCACAAAAGCCCATATGTTTATCCATCTTTTGGACAAGACACATGTCTGCATGGCCTCTCTTGTAGTAAGAAAAGATAGGATATGTGTGCGAACATCATCAGGCAAGCTACTAATCCTATCAATGCCGTTTTGTTCATCAGAGAAGATGCATGTCTTCTCACTACCATGTCTATTGATATTCATCATCTGTTTTACAATAAATAAAACAACAAACTCTAATAAGTTGCACAGAGTTAATATCGCTTCTCAAATTTCAGGAATTATGATGAACATATCTTAACTACAACGAAAAAAAAGAACAAAGCTACAGATCTCAAGTGTTACAAGTACAACAGTGATCCAGCTTCACAATGAAACAACCACAATCATACCCATGATTTAAGACAATAACCCAAATCAGAAAAAAAAGAAAAGAAAAGAGTATTTGTGTAATAATTTTATTCTTTTAGTTATTTTTTCAATTTGTAGCCTATTTTTCTTCTATTAGTTCGTTTTCGTAAAAACTATACACTAAGCAAATTGACATTTGCAGCAGCATTTTAGTGAGCAGCATCACAATAAATTGTTAGACTGCAAATGTGTCCTTTTGAGTGGCATGTTGCAGGGTTCCAGTAATGCCAGTACAAAATTGGTCAGAAATTATCAGACCAAACTAAGCAAATAAATTTAATGCCTTAGCACTTTTTAGTGCTGATTTGAAATACATTTTATGCTCAGTTATAGGGTTTCAGGTAAAACCCAAAATATCTAAGCCATTAACATAACAGTACTACCATTAATCATCTAAATGAAGACCAAACTTCAATAAGCCACTCAATTTATAATGCTGAATTGTTATGAAAACCTTAATTGTGCATATGCAAATGCAAGTTCCAATTAAATCAAAATAACTGAGCACAGCCTCCAGAGCCAGCAATGAACCAAGCATGCAAAAGTCAGCCATTAATGGCAATTTTACCCAAAATCAAACAAAACTTAGAAAGCGAACAAAGAACTTATACCAGTATCAAGAGAATCGAGCACAGCCTCTCGATCTAGCGCCTCTCCCTCAGCCCTGCGTCGGTCTAGCTACTACATCATTTGCCATTCACCATTCAATTTAGTTTTGGTTTTGCAACAAAAAATTTGTTTAAGAAAAAAAGAGAGATAAGAGTTCAGGGTTTAGGCTGTGCTCCACAAAAACGAGGGGAACTGTCATTAATGGAAAGGGAAGGGAAGAGAACCCAGCCATTTCACCTCGTCTCCACCCCGATTTGGAGGTGACGGATTTCATCAAAATTCCAAAGAGCTTTCCCCTCCGCACTGTAGCGTTCTCCTCCGCTTCCTTTCCATTTCACCTCTTCTGGAGCAGGGTGAACCCACGGGCCCAGTGAAATCTTCCCTCCGCCCGTGTTTCTCCCTTCCCCTCCCCTCGGTTCCACTCGTCTGGAGCACACCCTTAGGGTTTAGTAAAGGGAGGCGCGACAAAGAGTTGAGAAGTTGAGTTGAGAGGCGACGAAAAGGGAGGAGAGAGAGGGATGAGATCGTCTGGGCTAAACAAATGGGTTTCTAAATAGAGAAGTGCTTGAACTGCTTAACAGGCCGTTTAAGAATGGTCCAATTACAGGCCGTTTTCGGCCAATAATTATAAATTTCCCCTAATTTTGTGGTCATTGAAGTGTGTGTCAATTTTATGCATTCAGTTGCGGCAATTGATGATGGACACGACAATATGCTACGCAACACCGAAAATTGCATTCGGACCTATCTCTTTTTTAAATTAAATAAAATGAATAAAAGATTAGAAACCGCATAACTGATAACTTACGGTGTATATATATCCTCATTTCTAAATTTATTTCATTGAGAGCCAGAGAGTGTATAAATAACCTCTTATTATGTGTTTTATTTCTTAAATTTAATTTATTCATATTTATATGATTTATTTTTGTATCGGAATTGTCAAGCGCACAATACCGATCAATGCGGCCATTTTTCAACTTGATGCATAGATGATGTATAGAACGTAATTAGCTAGTTTGACTGATAAAAAATATTAAATAATAATTCCTATAATTAATCGTAATAGAAAAACAAAATCACCTTACATTATTAATTGATTTTCTTCAAAAGAAAGTGCAGTTACATGCCTTAACACAAATGAGAAAGAATAGTGATAATTTATTTAAAATTGAGTATAAAATTTATAAAGAAACAATAACTGATGGAGGATTTGGCATAATGGTCTTTTTTTTGGAAGATAATTCTATGTCATTTCAGTGTCATTTTTTTCATTATCGTTTTTGACGAAAATGATAAGGAAATGGATATGGTAATGTGTGATTACTTTATCATTACGATTCTATAATTTATGACTATTGCAGATGTCCATATTAGAATGGATTATTTTTTATTCCCGCTTGACATGAATTACTTCTTTTGAAAATGATTTTCTTTTTGAAAATAAAAGATATCATTAATTTTCTTGATTTCCGATAGACATTCCAATTTATACTAATGATATATTTCCAGTGAATATTGAAAATGATAGCCATTTTAGAACTAAACGTAACAATAGTATGTTACCATAAATTCTAATATTCATTGGTATTAAATAATATTTAGAACTAAACGTAACAATAGGCCGGTTCTCAGTCAAGTCAGCGTATCTGGCAATGAAGGGAGGTCCGGTGATAATGTCAGATATTCCAAGAATTTGGAATCTGACAGTACCAGTAAGGTGCAAGGTCTTTGCTTGGCTACTACTACACAATAAAATTCTTACGGTCGATAACTTGCAAGTCAGGGGATTCAATTTAGCGAGTATATATATATATATGCTACATGTGTCAGGCTCAAGGTGAAACAATTGAACATCTCTTTACTGACTGCGTTGTATATTTTTCGGTACATCGGGTGGTGAGGCAACAAATGTCGGACTATTGCGGGCCGGGGTTGCAAGAGGAATCAAATGTGGACTTGATGGTGTTGGGCAGATCAAGCAAGGAACGAGGGGAATTGATTTTGCTATCTAATTTTATAATTTGGAGGAAGAGATCGATGCATGCAGTCGGATTTTCAATGACAAATTCAAACCGATAGATCAGCTAGTGGGTGAGTTTTGTGGCCCTAGGGGTGTAAATGGATCGGAATATCTCGGATATTATCCGATTTCGTCCGAATCCGAATTCGAAAAATTACTTAAATTATCCGATCCGTATTCGTATCCATGTATGTATCCGAACAATTATAACGGATAAGAATACAGTAAAACTTTTAACTATCCGAAAAATTACAATGGAGGGAGGCGATTTTTTTTTGTGGTATGATATTTTATTCGTGCACACAAGTTTAGCGTGAAGAGGCTTTTTTCAAATTCTTGTTAAAAAATGATTTACAAGAAAAGAACTTTTGTAAGAGTTATATTTTGCATGATCTATCATACATAAATTACTTGTTTTTTAATATAAATATATTTGGAGTTGTATGGATAATAGTATATATAATTTGTTATATAGAGAAAAAAATTCATAAAAAATAAACACTTTTTAACTTATAATAAACAACTTGATAATAAGATGTGTTTATTAATTATATTCATTTTATACATTATTTAATTTTATAATAAGATATTTGAGAAAATTAATAATTATATATATAAAAACAATTATAAATAAATTGTTTCAACATATTGTCATCTAGTTGCACCCTAAAAACACAAGTCAGATTCAAAGACTGTCTGATTTCGTGTTTAAACCTATAAAATATTTTGTTCGTGTATACATGACAAAACTGCATCTCCAACTCTAAATCCGAGATTAAAACAGGTGTTGTGCTCTTGTCCTTATGGTCCAAATAATTCTATATTTGATAATTATTTTGTTATTACGATTTTATAATTCATGACTATTATACTTTAGTTCACAACCAAACATCACCATATTATTTTTTTCCACAACCAAACACCATTATAGTGTTTTTTTCAGTTCATTGTATATCTATAATCGAAATGCTAATTGTTTTTCCTCAACAATGATTTTAGCAGGAAAAATAAAAAGCACGAATGCCTTCACTATATTGGCATGTGGCATGTATTGTACTATCTTGGTGATATTTCTAAAATTTATTACTGTATATTTATTATATTTTCATATAAATTGTATGTTTGCTTATATGTTTTTTCTTTATATAGTGTTTAGTTCCTAATTTTTTGTGGTGTATATATCAAATCTTATTTCAAGCAAATTGTTTTTTTTTCCGTAGAATTATGATTTCACATTCTATATATGAGATATCTCAAATTTGAATTGATCTTTGAATAATCTGAGCCGTCTAACTTTTTGAAATTAACAAGAATCCCAAAACTACAGAATTCGTATTAATACTGCCTTGTAAATTAATTAAATGGCTCGATTTCGAACAAACTCAAAAGTTAAATTATTTCATAGAATACTCGCGGACAAATTCTATCCTCCTACAATTCCCCTCGCCAAAGCTGCCTCTGTCTTTGGAACTACTTTTCATTGTAGACATGCTTAATTTAAGTCGTTATGAAGTTAAAATTAATCATAATGCACATCAGTACAAGTATTCTAACATCCAATTTGCTTGAATAATGTTGGCCACAAATAGAATCATCATCCTTAACTACAATGCATTACTTTTTCTGACATATCAATTAACTTTAAAATTATTTATCAACCACTTTTGAACCATCTTCATTCTTACGATTAAAGGTGAAAACGGGTTGGATACGGATCGGATAGTGGTAAAACCATATCTGTATTTTTTTTTTCCGATACATATACTGATCGGATATTAGACAGATACTAATACAAATTGAATACTAAACTAGATACATATTAGATATCCATTTTTAATACTATTATTTATTAGTAATATGGGTTAATACGGCCCGTAATAGAACCCTAAAACAAATGTTGTGCTTTTCCGATTGACTCAATTATTGCTTCATATGATGTAAAATAGCCCCAAAACATAAATTCAGGCAATAAGAAGCTAATTCACTAATTAATTAAACACAAAGGTGAGAAAACAAGATAAAATCTAAGCCAAAACCCTACGTTATTTACTCACAAATATGACTTGGTCAAATGGTTTCATTAAAACAAATCCATTTATATTTCTTCTATTTTAAAATACTTATTTTCAACTATACCCATTATATTATAGAAAATAACTTTTTAATAAATTTACATGATGTTATGAAATATTAAAATATCCCTATTTAGACTAATTAATTTACAAGTACAATTAATGTCACACCCCGCGGCCACGGGTCGTAACAGTCCCCCGCCGTAAACATACAACGCCATGTATGCTTACAAGGCAATTAACAATTCAAACCAAACACAAGCAATAAAAACAAGTTTCTAATATAAAATCAGAGTACTCAGTCTGGACAGTAAATAATACAACAAAAGTATCTCATCCGGATACCAACCACGAGGCCTACCCTAAATCTATACAACAAAACATATCTAGGGTCATATACTGGTAAGCTACTAAGGCCTACTACTCTCGTGCCTCTCCGGAATCAATCGCACCAGTACCTGTAAAATAACCGGGAGGGTGGGGGTGAGAATAAATTCTCAGTGCGAAATTTGCCACAGTTTAGATTATTGGACTTGCAATCAAACTCTATATTCAAAAATGAAACCCAAACAATAACAATGCAAACAGATATGTATAATCATAAATAACAAAATGCCAATGCTCGACAACAATTAATCAACCTGAAACACAGTTCACGGAATTTCCAAGATGGGTTTCAAAACACAACATATATTTGGCTTAACTTAATTCATTAGGGCTTGTAGCAACTACAGATGTTCTTTCGAGCTGGACCGTTATCAAACCCACATCTGTAGGGTTACAGGCGCCTATAGATGGCCAACCAAGCTGGACCATTTATCTGACACCCATCTGTAGCTGTTTGGCTTAACCATATCCTAAGGTCTGATTACAAGTCACCTATACAGGTCAACTTGACACAAATGCAAACACACGGAATCAAAGTCAGCCATACTGCTCAACCTTGCAATTTCATTCAAATAGAATCACAAACAACTATCAGCCTTGCCCAATTCATTAAACAGGTCAACGGGTAGGTCACTGTCACTGTATCCAGCCACCTCAACAGGTCGGTCTGGCAAATCCATAACAGGTCAAACGCATAAGTCAGCAGCATCACCCTATCCAGCCACCTAAACAGGTCGGTCTGGCAAATTCTAACAGGTCAAACGCATAAGTCAGCAGCGTCACCCTATCCAGCCACCTAAACAGGTCGGCCTGGCAAATTCATAAACACAGGTCAACGGATAGGTCACCGTTACCTTATCCAGCCACCTAAACAGGTCGGCCTGGCAGATTCATTCACATCAAGAACAATTAATAGAACTAATCAAATAATAACCATACCAACATGCCAATTAATCTTAACCGAACAATTCAAATCATTCCCATTTATGCAAGAATCAATATACAACATGAATTCCAAAATATGCAACAATTAAGCATTCAACATGACAAACGAATAAACAGTTTAATTCCTGAAAATAAAGTATCAAACAAGTCCAAGAATCCCGCACCTTAGTATGACGAGCGTACCGCTTAATTTAAGGATCGGACGTCGTATTGTCTCGCAAGTTCTTGCTCGACCGAGCCTACACCTATATTATACGTATACTTGGTTTAACATTGGTTAACTATTGGAAACATTTACTCGAGTTACATCAGGCTTACACTTTAATCAATTTCCTATCCTTTGGTACCAATCCGTTCAATTCCTGATTTCTTACTTACAACCTTTCAAATCACACCATTTACCCCGGGTTCCTTCAAACCCTACACAATTATAATTAGGTAACCATTCAATCACAGTTTCACTACTTTGGTTCTCGGTTCATTTCAATTTACCGTTTGGTTAACCCTAATTTGGTCAAAACCTCAAATCAGCCGTTAAATGTTCTAAAAATTCACGATCAGGAGGCAACCCTACCGATTACAAGTCTAATTGGTTGGGTTAAGCAAATCAAATCACGATTATGCCAACTTTCAATTTTGGCACGAAACCCTAGAAATCAGATTTCACAAATCGGAAGAAATCGGGAAAAAGATTGACAAACAAACTAGTAAGGAGTGTAGAGGAACTAGTCCTCGAGCAATTCGAACACAAATCTCGGGTTTAAAACGAGAATCTGAGAAATCGAGAAAATTCGAGGTTTCGAAAGAAAGAAGGAGAGAAAGAAATACCAAATAGGAGGGTTCGGAGAGATCCTCGGCTGCTTTCTCGGTTCCAAACTCGATTTCTCGCAACAACCGGAAGTCTGAAAGAAACGGAAACTCACGCGCTCTTTTTCTTCTCTCTTGGACGAAATCACTTGAAAAATGGTGAAAATATGAAGTGGGAGAGAGAGAGAGAAATCGGATTTGAGTTTTAGGGTTAAATTACCCTGAATGCGGATGCATCCATCCGCACTGCGGGTGGCTTGACCCGCACTCAGCACTTAGTTGTTTTTAGGAAGTGAAAATTAACACATAAATCACACGCAGTGCGGGTCAACCCATCCGCACTCGGGACTTAGTCGGTTTTCAGAACATGAAATTTAACACAGTGCGGACGCACTCATCCGCAGTGCGGGTCACTCACCCGCACTCGGGACTTAGGTAAGAGTTCAGGAAAAGTCCGAGCGTAGTGCGGATGGATTCCACCCGCAGTGCGGGTCAACCTCATCCGCACTCAGTACTTAGCCGTTTTCAGAAAATTCAGTTCAATACAGGAATTCATGAGTGCGGCTGAACCCATCCGCAGTGCGGGTCACTCACCCGCACTCAGCACTTAGTCAATTTTTCAGAAATTTCAAATTAACCCATGTTTGCATGAGTGCGGATGCACCCACCCGCAGTGCGGGTCAACCCATCCGCACTCAGCTTATAAAATCTCAAAATATCGAAATTTCAACGCGGTTTTGATTCATACTTAATTTACTTATTTAGAGGAACCTTAATTAAGGTTTAAACTTCCATTTTATTAGCACAATTTTCGATTCTTGCTTTTAAATCCTTTGACTTTAATTATTAAAATTTCGTAATGTAACAATTAAATTCATCAACATATATAATTAATTTAAGGTATCTTAATTTAAATCTGAATATCTTAGGAAATTTCTAAGATTGCTGATTTTAACACTAACAAAATTTATCAATCAAAATTTGTGGACCTTAAAATGAGCAATTTCTAATCAAAATTAGTGTATTAAATTCAGATTATTGAAATTCCAATGTTTGTAAGTTATCCTTCGAAATCCATATTCCAATTAGTGTATTAAAAAAGAAAGGCGGCAGAGGATGTGCCTGGGCCTTCAAGAATAGGAAGCAGCCCAAAGAAATGGAATTAATTCCTGATGGGTTTTATAATATTCATGTGACCTATGATAGGTGCGCAGATTTTGCAAGGATTGCTGGGCTTAATAAATCTAACGTGTTGATCACGGTTGAGGAGGAAAATGAGCTCATGCAAACTGATGCGACTATCTCAGGAGATGAAGATCAAAGGGCTAATACCCACATCTGTTTCGACCCAATAACAGAGGAGGAGATGGCCTCCGACATGGACTGACAGGTCGTCCTTGTCAGATAGAAGTGGAAAGGAAGTTGTAGGTAGTTAAATAGTTATTTTATGAAGAAAATCAAAATTCTAAATTGGAATGTAAGAGGGCTCGAGGGCAGAGAAAAATGCAATGGAGTAAGGAATGTGATTAGAGCATCAAGGTGTGATGTTTGTTGTATGCAAAAAACTAAATTAAATGAATTTAGTTTGATTTACCTTGCATGTTTTTTACCTTCTTATTTTGAGAAAAGTTGTGTTTACATTCAATCGTTTAATAGTAACGGAGGGTGCATCATCTCTTGGAGAAAGAGTTATTCACTTATTTCTTCATGGGCAACACAACACACGTGCACGGCGATCCTAATGCAAACTGCCACAAGGGCAATATTCACAGTGACGAATGCCTATGGACCATCGGAAGATAACCAAAAAAAAAAGATTGTTCATGAAGGAGTTGAGGGGGTAAGGTTAACATCTACGGCACATGGCTCCTCGCCGGAGATTTTAACCTCGTTAGATGGCTAGTAGATAGGTTGGGAGATTCGAGGTGTTGGTCACTCATGAACCAGTTCAATGATCTGATAACCTTTTTGCAAATGGTCGATGTGCCCTTGAAGAACAGATTGTACACATGGTCAAGTACTAGGCCAAGCCCGGCTTTCTCAAGAATAGACCGGATTTTCTTGTCAACCGAATGGACTTTGAACTTTCCCATTATAGGCTTGGAAGCCCAAGCAGTCATGATTTCAGACCATGCACCATTACTTCTAACATGCAAGAGCAGGCAACCAACAAAGAAGCCTTTCCGAATCGAAAAATTCTGGTTCAAATACCCAAAAATGAGAAGAATGGTTCAGACACTGTAGAGGAACCGGGAATTGCCATGTGTGAACAGATTGGGCACTTTTGACAAGAATGTCCGACATCTGCATCAACACATGAGACAGTGGCACCTGGTGCATTTTGGAGAGATAGAAGCACAACTGACCTTTTGCAAAAAGGTTATTCTATTCTTTGACCAAATAGAAGAGAGACGGAAGCTGGATAGAAGAGAATTTAATTTAAGGCTCAAATTCAAAGCAAGAGCGTATGAATTGGCAAATGTGAATGAGATGAGGTGGCAGCAGAGATCTAGATGTAATTGGTTTGCAAATGGAGACAAAAATACTAGGTTTTTTCATGCATTCACATCAGGAAGGGCAGCTAAGAACACGGTTCACTCACTACACAGTGGCAACTACCAAATCACTGATGAAGTGGAGATCCGGTCCTTGTTCCTTGAACACATGAAAGGATTGTTAGGAGTGGAGACACATGTCATACCGGCACATATCTCTCACTTGTACACGGCATCAGAAATGGTCAATCTTGACCATCTACAAGCCCCCTTCTCAGAGGTGGAAGTCAAGGCGGCGGTTTTTAGTTTGGCAGCTAATAAATCATCTGGGCCAGATGGACTCCCAAATGAATTCCTACAGTGTTATTGGGAAGAACTGAAGGCTGATATCATGGGTATGGTGCAAGCCTTCTATAAACACAATTTGGACCTATAAGGCATTAATTGTGCCAATATCATCATGATTCCTAAGAAGGAGACACCGCAAACAGTGATGGATTTCCGCCCAATTAGCATCTTCAACCTAATCCCAAAACTTCTCTCCAAAATTCTTGCCAACCGATTGAGTGGTGAACTACCAAAGTTGGTATCAATATCAAACGACATTCATACGCGGAAGGCACATTGCGGAGAATTTCATCACCACAAGAGAAATCTTTCATCATGTGAATGCCACGAAAAGCGCGACAATTATGATGAAAATTGACTTTTCCAAAGCCTTTGACTCGGTTAATTGGAGATTCATAATAGCTGTTATGGAGCATCGTGGTTTCCCATCCAGATGGATAAGATGGATTAGTAATTTGCTTGAATCTGCCTCCTCTAGAGTCTTGGTCAATGGGATGCCAAGCGAATTTTTTCGGCATAAGCAGGGTCTCCGTCAAGGAGACCCACTATCACCCATGATCTTCATACTAGTGGTGGATGTTCTACAACAATTCATTAAAGTGGCAAACGGACTGATCCAAAGCCGAATTTCTAGGAAAATCCCAGAAGCAATGTTGGCGTTGCAATATGCTGATGATACGACGCTTATTGCAAATGCGAGTTATGAAATGATAGCCATGCTAAAATTAGTGCTCAGGCTCTTTTCCAAGGTGTCTGGCTTGAGCATAAATTACAGCAAGAGCGCCTTTGTTCACTTTAATCTTGAGCAACATGAGGTTGACATGATTAGAGCGGTCCTTCAATGTCAGGAGACATCACTACCAGTGACTTATCTCGGTATGCTGTTGACGGCAAAGAAACCAGGAAATAATTTATTCATGCCTCTGGTACAGAAACTGGAAAGGAAGTTACAAGGCTGGAAGGGCAAATTAATCTCAAGATCAGGAGGCCGACTCTAGTTGGTTAATTCGGTTTTGTCAGCAATTCCTATCTATTTTATGAATTGCTTCCAAATTCAAAAATGGGCTATTCAAAGGATGGATAGAGTGCGAAGGCTGTTTCTTTGGGGAAGAAATGAACTAGAGGGAAGAGGTATTTCATTACTTAACTGGAATAGAGTTCAAAATTCAAATTCCAAAGAAATGGGGTGGGTTGGATATTTCTAATTTTGAATTACAAAACATCACACTATTGCTCCGATGGTGGTGGAGATTATATAAAGAACCAGGGGCATTATGGTCCACTTGGGGGACAAGATTACGGGGTCTCAGGGGTAGGGAAGATCGATCAAAAATTTGGACAGCAAATGGGTCCTTTTTTTGGACCCAATTGCTTAATATCAAGCACATTTTTCACTGGTGTGCTCAATGGGAAATAGGAGATGGAGCTTCAATTGCCTTCTGCTTCGATAACTGGCAGGGACACCTTTGAGATGCTTTAGAGATGGTCAGTCTAGACCCAGCAACAACAAATTTCTCTAAGGGATGCTAATTTGCAAATGGTTCAGCTAATTGTGGATTCTGAGCTATTGGAGTGGGTAAACTTGCAACAGGTGGTCTTATCGGATCAGCGGGACAATTTGGAATGGAGATGGGGAAAGCATGGGGAGTACTCAGCAGGGGCTACAAATGTGGTGCTAACTGGTGGAGGGAAAATTAAATGGAAATTTATGCATCTCTGGAAAGCAAAGTGCCCGGCCACTGTCGGAATTTTTACTTATTAGTGCTTAAATCCAAGATCCTGACACATGATGTCTTAATTAAGAGATATATAAACTGTGAATTGGGTTGCCTTCTATGTAATGAACCGATGGAAACCGCAGTGCATCTACTTTTCAACTGTTCAAATGCAACTACAATTTGGAACATCATTTCCCTCAAACTCGGATGCAGACTGATGGTACCGGCTGACTCGGTACAGGAAGTGTGGAACCGTTCTGAAATTGCAAGACAACACAAGATGACAGGCCTGAGATGGATTTGCTGGTTTATGGTAATCATGTGGGTGATTTGGAAACAACGCAATGCATTGTTGTTTAGAGGAAAAATGGTACCGGCGTACCTGTTAGTGGATAGAATAGAACAGGAGGTCAATTTATGGCTCAAATTCTGTTAGCGGGTAAGTGGGTATGGTCTCTCATATGACTGGTACGCAAGGTCAACAATGCTGTTTTTACTGATTTAGATATACTTCTTTCTGGTTTTGAGTGGTTACAACTGTTGTCATATGTTATGGTACCGAATTGTGGGAACATAGTCACTGCAAGTTGTAATTTTGTAACCATGGTTTGTTGTTTTTAATCAATATAAAACTTGACAGCTTCTGTCAAGCTTCTCAAAAAAAAAAAAAAAACGCTAACAAAATTTATCAATCAAAATTTGTGCATCTTAAAATGAGCTATTTCTAATTAAATTTTTCGTATAAACTTCTAGTGTATTAATTTCAGATTATTGAAATTCCAGTGTTTGTAATTTATCCTTCGAAATCCATATTGCTATGTTTTTAACACACTTTATTTCAAGTCAAATAAAATTTCATACTTCAAAAAATTGAGATGTTACAATAATCATTATATGTTCTCGTAAAATTTATGAAATATTTTGTTTTAAAGAAACAAAGTACTTAATGTTGCAGATTGACAACCAGGAAAAACAAACATATACAATGTTAAAAAAAATGAAATGAATCACAACAATATTCCAAACCAATCCAAATCCATGCAAAATTTAAGAGTACAATTACAATTAAAAAAATTGAAACAGACAAACAATAGAAAATTAAGCCTATTAAAAATGCAATATGAAAAATTGAACAACCCGAAAACAACAAACTGAAAAATTAAAATTACAATCAATAAGACTCGAAACTTAACGGTTCACCTCGATCTAGCCGCTGCCATTAATTTCTTTGCCACTCTATTAATAATATGTTTCACCTCGATACTCGCCCTGAAATTATTCAGAACAGAAAAATAATGACAATCAATAATAAAGCCTTGCAAGGACACAAGGTGTGTATATATATATATATATACGAACATCAAATGAAGACGTGAAAACTGTAAAGAAATTTTACAACCAAAGAGCAAGAGATGTTACATTTCTATCTGCACGTTTGGTAGCTCAGGAAGTGTGCGCAGCTCAGCACACAAAAAAATTGTGAGGTGACTAAGGATGGGCATAGCTCCCTCTTTTACGTCCCAATGACTTAGCTTCGGCAGCCCTCTAAGCTCCAGTTTTTTGAGGTTGGGAAACCCTCCGGTTGAACAGATCAACTTTGTTCCCATATATGAGGACCCAAGTAAACAAAGTATCCTGAGGCTTTGCAAGTTCTCAAGTATGGGCATTGGATCTTCCTCAAGCCTAGAATATTGAAGCACCAATTTGGTTAGATTTGTTGGGAACATCTCAACACTTGGAAGCCACTTATCAATTGCCCACACTCCATTAAGACGTAGACTTTGTATCTTCTCATGACAAGGTAGGTTTCTTGTACCACCAAATGGAAGGACGGACTCATCCGCAATAATGCTGAGGGAAGTCAACTGTTCTGTCTTTGTCAACACACTCTTAAGGGTTTGCCACTCTTCTGGATGACAAACAACCCTTCCATTTGGATAATGAATCCCTAACGTGCGCAAGTTGATACAACATCCTAATTTAGGAAGTGCACTGTTTTCCACATATTTTAATGTTTGTAGATTTGTATGGTGATCCCATTTTAACGAGAAACGTTCTACAGTATCCCAGTCACCAAATAAATGTCGTAGATTTGGGATTAAGACATCAGATGACCAATTAGTAGCTTCTTTTTTATCAAGAAATATGGAATCTTTTAAATCAACGGTTTCTAGATTATTCAAGGAAATCTTCTTAAATATTTCTGGTTGAATAATGCAGCCTCTTAAACCCAAATACCTCAAGTGCATCAAGCCCTTCAACCAGTCACTACCGGAGAATTCTCTTGTATCAACACGCTCAATGGTTAACACTCTAAGTAGTCTAAAGCCACTATAATTTAGTAGTCCAAAGCCTCTACCATTTGTTGAACTTATCTTAGAAGAAAAACATAATAAAGAACGAGTGTTCTCTGAATAAATGCCATCCTTCGTAAGAGTGCAAAATTGCAGTGCTGCACGGTGCGGCTTTCTAGTAGCCAGCTGGTTAACATCTTCGTATTCTTTTGAGAATATGGTAAAGAAGTTATCCTCCTTGGCTTTGTGGATAGCCAGGTCTCGTAGAAGATCATGAATACTGCAGTATTTGCAGTAGCCATTCCAAGACTTTTCAGTGACTTGAATCAAAGACCTGCAACACAGTATAATTACGATAGGTCTTATCACTTATTCCAAACATCTGATGAAACAAAAAGAAAAATATATGTATAATTACGATACCAAGACAGAACCCAAGCTGATCCGCATTTAATGGGAGTTAATTAGCTATATATAAAAACGAATTATTAGAACTGTCAAGTCACATCAAGCACAGCACGAACGTATTAAAAAGAATGTGGAAGCTGAACGCACCGCCAAGATTCAAGGTATTTGCTTGGTTACTGTTATTAAACAGAATTCTAACGACTGAAAATTTGAACAAAATGGGTTTCAATGTGTATCTGCTATTTGTGTCGAGCGGACAAAGAAATAACAGTACATCTCTTAATGATTGTGCCTTCGCAAGAAGAATGTATCACAAAATTAGTAGTATATTTTTTCCACAAGAAGAAGGATCAACAAGTAATCATACTGATGCAATACAAAGGCTGGAATGGCTTTGAAAATCGGAATCAAAATCACAATAAGAATCAGTCATTTTGTCATGGAATCGGAATCGGAATCGGATAAATCAGTCCGAATCGGCTGAATCAGATCAAAAACTCGAATTGTTTTGGCATAATCTTTTGTTTGTATAAAAAATTGGTAAACAAATATTTTTTTCAAAAAATTATGGTTAAACAAGATTAATATAATAAATAAATTTTTTTTATTGATTATTTAATAAAAACAAAATATATTGCATAAATTAAATATTTGAATCATTGGATAGATGTAAATGATGACAAGAAAATAATATAAAATATTTCGGTGACACTAAATTATTTTACTTGTATAATCACAAAATCATTTGACACATTATTGAAATACTTTTATTTGAAAATAAAAAATTTATTTGGGACAGCTCGAGCATGTTCTGTCTATTTAATAACTTGTATGGACTTAGTTCGCAAAGAATGAGCTTATATTCTCAAAGGAGAGCCATACACTATTCGCACACCATATATATTCAATATTTTATAATGTTTTAAACTTCTTTCTCCTTTTTCTTTTTTAGAATGACATGTCGCCTCTTGGTTTCTTCCCCAAATAGCTCGATTGAATTACTAAAACGGAATAATTTTGCTATGGAAATAAGAGAGTGGGAATTTGACTGATTATTTCTATTCAACTTCAAATTACGCAGTTTTCCATACAAAATTCATCCAACCGGGAAAACTTGGGAAATATAGGTTCGCCATAGACCGATTCCGTTCTGACTTGGCCCAGTCAACTTGTGTTAAAATGTAAAATATAATTCATATTGCAACTCCTAGTTTATTTAATATGCTCCAATTAATATATACACCATAATTTTTGTGCTCCAATATGCTCCACATCCATTATTCTCATTTTCAAAGTCCGAACAATCAATCGAACCGCTCAACATAATCTGCACAATAAAATATGCTTGGAGACCAAATTTTATATTTTTTAGAATTTATTTACTATTTTTTTAGATAGATACAAAATCATTGTTTTAAGGAGATTATGGATCACCATCCGATAAAGTGATATTGCACCTATGTAAAAAGATAGTAGACAAATTAAAAAAAAATATAAAATTTGGTCTCCAAGAATATTTTATTATGAAGATTATGTTGAGTAGTTCAGATCGACTATTCGAACTTTGAAAACAGAGATGAAGGATGTGGAGCATATTGGAGCACCAAATCATGATGCATTTGAACCCTCCTCTTTTTAGGAATAGAGGTAGCTTATTCAGATAAAAGACTATTTATTTCTCAAAGAAAATACACACTTGATTTATTAAAAGAAACCAGTAAATTAGGATGCAAACTGTCCTCTACTCCAATTGACAACAATTGCAAATTAAATAGTAAAGATGTTGAATCTTTTAAAGACATAAATCAGTTTCAAAGACTTGTAGAAAAATTGAACTACCTAATGGTTACTCGTCCGGATATTTTCTTTTCCATAATCCAAATTAGTAAGTTCATGCACTTACTAAGAACACCACATTTAGAAGCTATAAATAGAATGTTGAGGTACTTAAAATGTAATCCCGGTGAAGACATTTGGATGAAAAATAATAATTCTAATGATAAATGTGGTTATTTCGATGCAGATTAGGTTGGAAAGTTTCGATAGAAAATCGACAACCAGTTTTTACACATTTGTAGGTAGAAATCTAGTTACATGAAAAAACAATAAACAAAATGTTGTAGCAAGCACTGAGGCTAAATACCGTGCCATGGCATCAACTGCAAGCGAACTAACATGGATCAAACAAGCCCTATCAGACATGGGTTTTAAAATTCAAGAACCAATGAAAATATATTGCGACCACAATGCAGCATGACACATAGCATCAAATCCTGTATTTTATGAGTGAACAAAACACGTAGAAGTGGATTGTCACTTTATTAGAGAAAAATGTTCAAGCAAAGGAAATTGAAATATCATACGTAAAAAGTGTAGATCAACTCACGGATATCTTTACTAAAGGCTTGAATCCTTATTCATCTGAGAAAATTATAAGCAAGCTAAGATTGTATGATATATACATTCCTAGCTTGAGGGGAAGTGTTGAAATATAAAATGAATTCAAATTGCAACAACTAGTTTATTTAATAGGATAGGAATAGTGCCCAGTAATTAATAGCAATAGGGAATGTGCATTCCAACGGCTAGTTTTTCTTTTCACCAGTGGAAAAACTGAAATCAGGATCGGCCTATTTGGATCGGCTGTATGAACTAACCGATACTAATACCTATCTGGATCGGTTTTATCAATAAAACCGATACTAAAAGCTAATGAAAACACAGCACATGAACTAATTGGATCGGTTCCTAGTTAAGAACCGATCCAGATAGTATCTGGATCGGTTCTAAGCTAAGAACCGATCCTAATACTTGATAATTAGGATCGGTTCTTAGCTTAGAACCGATCCTGATACTTTTTTTTTTCAAAGATGATTCTGCAAAAAAAATAAAAATAATAATAATAGTATCATGATCGGTTGTTTATAAACAACCGTTCCTGATACTTTTTTTTTTTTGCAGAACCAACATTGAAAAAAAAAAAAAGATATCAGGAACGGTTGTTTATAAACAACCGTTCCTGATACTATTTTTTTTTTTTTCAAAGTTGGTTCTGCAAACAAAAAAAAAAAAAAAAAAGTATCAGGAACGGTTGTTTATAAACAACCGATCCTGATACTTTTTTTTTTTTTTTTTTTTTTGGTGCAGAACCAACTTTGAAAAAAAAAAAATAGTATCGGGATCGGTTGTTTATAAACAACCGTTCCAGATAGTCCATTTTAGGTTTTTATTTTTCCGCGCTCATCCCTTCTCTCCTTGCGTCTCTCCATTATTCAAAATTACAACTCTCTCAACTCCTTGTCTCCTCTAGCCGCAAGTCTCCTCCTCTCCCTCCGTCTTGCCGTCTCCTCTCAGTCCGATCGGCTCAATAAAAAGAGTGCTCGGTGCTCAACGCAAGTGTGCTTGGCGCAATAAATCCACTCACTCGCTCGGTGCTCGGTGCTCGATGCTTGGTGCTCAGCCCTCTCCTCTCAGTCCGCTCGCCTCTCAGTTTAGGTAAATTTGCTAGATTAGTTTTGCTAGTTTAAGTAATTTCAAATTATCAAATCAATTCAATTCGGTTTCAAATCAATTCGGTTTCATTTAAATCAATTCGGCTAGTTTAGTTTTGGATTGAAATTACATGAGATGGTATTCTGTTTTATCAAATCAATCCGGTTTCAATTCTTTGGGTACCATAAATCCTAAAAGAATAATATTGCAATTTTGCAGAACCAACAAAAAAAAAAAAAAGTATCAGGATCGGTTGTTTATTAACAACCGATCCTGATATTTTTTTTTTTTTTTTTTTTTTGCAGAACCAACTTTGAAAAAAAAAAATAGTATCAGGATCGGTTTTTTATAAAAAACCGATCCTGATAGTTTCTATTTGGATCGGTTATTTAACCGATACAGATTATTGTAGTATCAGTATCGCCTTCATCAGGATCGGTTGTATTCCGATACTAATATGCGTATATAACCGATCCTGATTCCATATTTTCCACTAGTGTTTGACTTGTAACTATAAATAGCGACACATACAAAGCTGAAAAATAAGATTGTGAGTAAAGTTTTTTTTTAAACTCTTCTCTCTTGTGTTACAAAAAATAACAACTCGGAATCAACCAATTTTGCAAGCCATGCCTGGTGATAAAGGAACTTGCAAACAGGTCAGAGAGCTACTTTTAATAACACAATTTGTTATCTGGAGAAATGTTCCAGAATTTTTCAAGGCGGTAGCAAGACTGAAAGTGAACTTGTAGAGGAAACATAGAATCAATGGAGTCTATCTACAATGAGTAAAACAATTAACATGGAGAGAGAAACTTGAAGACTGAAGACTTGTGTACGATTGAAGCTTGAAATTTAATTCCTTATATTGATGCTTTATTTCTCAAAATCCTAAAAACTCTGTAACCAATAGTAGTTAATACATAATAGGGGCTAGACCTCTATTCTTTTCTCAAAAAAAAAAAAAAAATCAAAAATCAAACCCAACACCACTACTGTTGCAGTACCATGTGGACTAAACGTTACACCATAAAAACCATATAGAAAATAAAATTTAGAAGTTAAAGGTAATATCCAGAAAAAAGAAAAAAAGAAAAGAAAAAAAACACACTC
Source organism: Carex rostrata (assembly GCF_964058835.1). Taxonomy (NCBI): domain Eukaryota; kingdom Viridiplantae; phylum Streptophyta; class Magnoliopsida; order Poales; family Cyperaceae; genus Carex; species Carex rostrata. The sequence continues at coordinate 1,257,425 of NC_135952.1, forward strand.
TCCACGTAACAAGGCAGAGAAAAGAACATAGTATAGGTAATATTTGTCAATTCAATTTTTAAAATAATTAAATAAAATGTTAAATAAATAAAAGTGTATAAAAAAAATGTAAGGTTTTGGAGGAGATATTGGATTTTATGGTGTTTTTATGAGGATAATGGCTATTTTAGTATTTTACATGAGCACACTAGAAATTCTCCCTAAAATGGGATTTGAAATTATGCTAAATTATTTGTTAATTATATCAATTGGGCTGATTTAGGGGAGTCGCTGGAAAAGAATTTGCGCGCTTTGGGTTTTGGTTCTATAATTTCATTTTTGTAAATTTGGTGTGAAGTTGACAGAACTGGGCTGCCAAAAGCACATCAGTACTTCTTTTATATGTATTATGTACCTTAAAAAATAAAAATAAAAGGAGAGGGAATGTACCTTTTCACTAGCTCTTGAAGGAATCTCTCAGCTCTGTCCTCTATTGTTCCAGATCCATCTTTCGGTATGAATTCTTCAGCAACCCACATTCTCGTGACATGCTTTGCTGATATCCTATAGTCTTCAGGAAATGAAGAAAAATAAAGAAAACATGGTTTCAGATAGTGAGGCAAGTGTTCATAACTCATGGCTAGGACTTGCAAGCACTTCTTCCCATCATCATCGAACCAATTCATGTTTTCCTCCAACTTGCTCCAGGCACTGTAGGTGGGTTCTTCAGTTGTGAGGATACCGCCTAACACAACCAATGCCAAGGGTAGCCCACCACATTTTTTCATAAATTTTTTGGCGACTTCCAAGAGATCACGAGGGTAATTCTCAGGTTCTATACGTTTTTGAAATGCCTTTCTGAAGAGGAGAGCTAGAGAATCACCCTCTTTTAGGTAACCGAGCATATACGGTTCTATATTGCGATCTGCCCGTCTAGCAACATTAACGGATCTGGTGGTAATTATCACACGGCTCGCATTGTTCATATCAGGTAATTGTATTTTCAATGGGTCCCAAAGATCTTCTGTCCACACATCATCTAGGATAATTAAGTATCTCTTGCGTCCCAAGGAGCTCCTAAGCTTCAACAATACATCCTCATCTGTCACGGGTGGCTCTCGTTCTCTCATTTCAGGTTCAATTGAGTAAAGAATTTCTCTCAAGAGATCATTTATATTGAACTTTTGAGAAATGGACAGCCATGTACGACAATCGAATTGCTCCACCAATTCTGCACTGTTGTTACAAAATGAATATGTTACATCAAGAAAAAAGGCAGCAGAAAGGGAAATTTTTATTGGAGATCTTTTCCATTATTACTTGATTAATAATGTATTGTAAAGAAGAATTAGACTACATTTTGTATCAAATTTATATATCGTTAAGAAATTAAAATATTGGAAAGTACTTCTTTGAGCATAAATTACCTTCAAGTTAAGAAAATTTGGAGCCATTCTTACCATGTTTTAAATTGTATTAACCAAAACAGATAGGATAATTTTGATTAAACGTACAAATTAAGGTGATTGTTTATGGAATAAATTATCTGAATCATATATTGGGTGTAGTTCAGTGACATATCAGTGAATCTACCTGCATGTTTGCAAACCATAAGAACTTACTTTTCCCGATCCACTTAAACTACAAAGCAATCCCTTTATATAACCAAGGTTCTGAAACTCGGAATCGGAATCGGAATCGAATTTTTGACCGCCGAGTCAGAATCGGATGAATCGGTCAGAATCGGAAGAATCGGATCGGTAACTCGGGTTTTTTTGACAGAAGCTTATTTTGTAGCCAAAAAATAGGAAAAAATTGATAAAAATAATTTGTAAAAAATCTATGTTAATTAAGACAAAATATTACACTCAAATAAAATAATAAAATTGAGTAATACATTTAGCAAACATGAGGAGGGGCGGATTGTAAAATTGAAAAATAGTAAACATTTCCTAAAATAACAGAAGAAATTAATAAATAAAATATTTTTGATTCCTAAAATAAATAAATATAAAAAGAAAAATAAAGGATGAAAAAGAATAAAAAAGGAGACAGAAAACATAGAAAAACAATTCGAAAGCAAGTGCAAAAATGTAAAAAAAATGCTAAAATGGATGGGTCCAATAAAGAACGAAATGGAGAGGAGAAAGAAAAGTGGAGGCAGTCTTTTATATGTCATTAAACCTTACATGTGGCCCATCTCCCTATCAGAGTTTTCTAGTTGCTCCTAGTTCATTATGGGCCAATGTTATTTAGATTTCTATATTTAATAGACTTGGTACGCCAAGTTTATTTGAAATGTCTCTATTAGCCTTTCTTCCTCCACAGATTCCTTCGTTCTGTCTTCCCAAATCAAAAACTCCTCTTCCGATAAACCCAATTTCACGCAATGAAAAGGCAAAATCTGCTCATTTGGAGGAGAATCGTCCTGAATCGGTCTGGAATCGGTCAAGACTCGCTTGACTCGGTCCGACTCGGCTGACTCGGCTGAAAAAATCGGAAAACTCGGCTGACTCGGCACTGTTCATCCGAGTTTTGCCGAAAAACTCGAACGGGCGCGAGAATCGGGTAAAACTCGGCTCGGACACCACCGATTCCGAGTCGACTCGGCCGAGTCAACTCGGAATCGGCCGATTTTCGGAACCATGTATATAACCATTGTCTTGAATATAACTCATAAATTGCAAGTTTCTGAGCAACGAACAGGCTGGATTTTATTGACCATTAAGAAAAAAAAAACTTCTGTGGTTGCTCTTGGCAACAAATACATGCAAGGTAATTGCTTACTAATAATAATGAAGAAAGAATTAATGACAATATATCACCCAGTTTCTTAACTAATTAGATCGAAGAATTGATGTATTCATGATTTCATGGGAAAGCACAAATCTAACAAAGGATCGAATTTGAGCGATTGACTTCTTAACAAGTAATTGGTTTCTGATTTAGCAATTTTCTTGGTACAAATTTTTCCACAAAAATTTACGCACTCAAAATTGAAACGTGTTTGAAAGAGAGCACATGCACCTTTTGTATACATTTTGGGCCAGTGTTGTCTTCCCGATGCCGCCAGCACCGACAATCGAGAGCACCGTGCGCCTTGATTCGTTTTTATCAAGCAGTTGTTTGATAATCTCGCACGTGGCAGCCTCAAGGCCAACAACTTCTGACTCATCAATATCAGAAGGTTTTGTCGGCCTAAAAGGTAGCTGAGCATTTTCTTCACCACCAGCACCAAGTTCCGTAATTCCCAAGTCAGTTTTGCGCTGGTAAAGCAATTTGAGTTGCTGTGTGATTGTATTGAGCTCGCCACTAAGCTTGTTCATTTTTATGGGATTTTTTACAACTGTTGTAAGTTTGCTGCAATTTGAACAGCAAGGTATGGTGAACCAGCGGGAACTTTTTGCCTTTGGACTGTTTTCTTGGATCTCAACCATGAAGGTATCAATCACGTTTTCTATTTGGTAGGCCAAATCTCTGACCAGTATTAGCCACTCTTTCACTGCTTCATCTCTGTTACTCTTGGAATTGGCATCTCTAAGCAAAGCTTGGATCAAGCGAAGCTCCGTCTGCATAAGTTCGATCTGCCCACTCACCTCGTATAGTTCCTGAGCTTTCTCGAGCAAGGCATCAGTAAGCTTGCCCAAGACAAATTTCACAGCTTCCTCTGCCGCTGCCGCTGCCATGTATTCCGATTGTGGGGAGTTTCTTTTTCTCTGTCTTTGTTTTTGTTTCTTTTTTTTTTGGGTTTTTTGGTGGTGGTAGAGGTGGGGGTTGAAACTGAATTGCCTTGATGCTCACTGACGGAACCCTGCCTTATTTAAAAAGAGAAACCAAATAAAAAAGTAGAAGAATAAAGCCCAATAAAAAAGTAGAAGAATAAAGCAAAAGAAGAATAAAGCCAAATAAAAGAACCATAAAGCAAAAGAAAATTAGGAAAAATAAAATATTTTTTTTGGTAAAATTTTGATATCGATTATCATTCGATTATATGTTTGATTGGAATTTCAACTACGTCTTGGTGAATCTTAATAGTCGTAGCAATTCGATTTGAATTTTTAGATCGATCGCTATCAGGTAATCAGACTTCTCTATAATTTGTGTTTACAATTTCTACGATTAAATTTGGCTTTTGGTATTGAGTATTGGATTATGATGATATATTTGACGGGATAGTGTATTCTGGTTTTGGTATTGAGTATCGGTATTGAGTATTGAATATTAGATTATGATGATATATTTGATGGGATAGTGTCCGATATTTTTCTTATATCCAACATTAAATTTAGAAATGCAAAATAAAAAAGAAAAAAAAAAAAGAGAAGAGCTTCAAAACTTGAGTTGAAGTTTCCCATTAAATTTTTCTAATACTCAGCGCAAAGAAAATTGTTTCTTTTTAATATCAATTTTATCCCTAATAAGCACCTTCTTATTTTTGCCTCAAATTAAATCTTTACTATTAATTCTTATGCGCAATTTCAGAATTTTTTTTGTACATTTGGCAGATTGCTTTATTTACTTATTTAGAGAGATGAGTTTTTGTGTGTGTCTACATTCAAATTTTTGTTTCTTTGTTTCTTCAGCAATATTTGATTTACTCAATTCTCTCTATTAATAAATCATATATAACTGACGCATAAAATAGTCAAATTTAAATCCTCTAAGAAACATACAAAAAGTTTGAAACCGAGCTACTAATGACAAACTATGAATTAAAATTTAAAACTATTCATGCACCAAACTGGTGTAACACATGACAAATTAAGATATTAATCAAATGACGAATTATTTGTGTGCATAACAAGTCATTGAAGAGCTTAGCTGGGTGCAGTTTAGTAGTTGGTACCAACAAATTAAATCAATTGACGATCTCAAAAGAGTAATCTCCTTTTATATAAAAATCTCAAACATAAATTGAAGAAGAATCTTTCTTGTCGTTCATATCTTCATTCCTATATATTTTCTTGCTCTCTCTTTAGACAAGAACAAAAAAACAACAAATTTAATGAAAACAACGTTACAGCTGCAATCATACAACTCGCCAAATGTTTATGATGTAAGTAGGACTAAGTTATTGAAAATTTTATGGGTGATTAGGATGACAAAAGATGAAAAAAATTAATCAGTCTTTTCTAAAAATTTACTATTTTCCTTGTAAAAATATTTTGCGGGTCGTAAAATTTCATATTTGTTATTTGTGTTCTTTCATAAAATCTAAATATTTCATATTTGAGAACTTTATAGGTGATCAGGATGACATCTTAATTTCCTCTTTTATTAAAAAAGGTCATGGTAATATAAAATTTCTCCATAAAAACAAAATAAGACTAGCTCTTTCATATTAAATGAATTAAATATTTCCATTTTATATAGTTTTTAAAAAGAAAGCAGGTAGTAAATAAGGGCAAATACGGTATAATCAAACGAAAATTTATCTTTGCACTAAAAAATACGATATGAGTGCTTAGAATAGCGTTAGTCTTAAAAAAATTGTTACGGCACGCGAATAGTCATAGCATGAGACACGCGAGTCCAAATCTTAAAGCGGCTATAACACAACACCTGCGCTAGCCCAAATCTTAAAGTGGCTGAAAGTAAATCTCAAACCGTAAAGTGAAGGGCATCTTTTACACATACTGAACAGTTTTTGTGAGATAATCTTATAGTGGCTAAGTGGATTAGGGAATCTTATCTAGCTAGACGGACAGCAATAGATGGAGAGAGAGAGAGAGAGAATCTTATCTAGCTAGAGCGAAAGAGAGAGTCGAGCGGTTTTCAAAAAAGAAAGAGAGAGAGAATCTTATCTAGCTAGAGCGAAAGAGAGAGTCGAGCGGTTTTCAAAAAAGAAAGAGAGAGAGAATCGAGCAAATGGAGAGAGAAAAAAAGTAAGAGGTGAGTAACCACTAGCTCACTACCCAGGATCCTGTAGTTTTGGAATTACTGACAACATAAGACAGTTCTAACCCAGGATCCTGCAACAACAGTTCACATTCTTTTCTTCTTCTTTTTTCTCTCTGTTTTTTTTTTTTTTTTTTTTTTATCATGCATTTATATATGAAGATATTGATTTATAAACTACAAGATTTTGGACGTGATTACTGATGGTGCGATGAGAAATAATATTTTATCATGAATTTCCCACACTGAATTTGATCTTTTATGATCGATTATTAAGCAGCCAAACTAAACTACGGAAATGCGAAACAAATGCTGCATAACATAAATACAAGTTAGATTTTTTTTTTGTTCTTTTATTTTTGAAGCCGAGGACTAAGTTAAACTTTCCAAATGAAGTTCAAAAATGGGTGTGTGTGTGTGTATACGATGTAAAGGTTACAATTCTAGTGAAATTTTGCTTTTAGATGATTTTTCACCATTACTACTCTAGTCTGGAAAAATTAGTGTCCGTCTGCTTTTAAATTTGTCACTATTATTTCAAATATATGTGCGGATAGTGGTACATATATGATTTTAAATTTAATTATTCATATCTAAATTGTAGATATACACCAAATAATTTAATATATATTATAAAAAAAATTATGTAATTCGTAGTTATAATTGAATAAATATTATGAACTTTCGTATATTTAATAATATTTATATGTTTTTAATAAATAATAGTATTAAAAAATAGATATTCAATCTGTATATGTATTCATTTAATATTTGATCTGTATATAAAAAAAAAACATATACGGATATCATTTTGCACTATTTGATCCGTATCCGATCGATTTTCACCCTCTAAATTCGTGAGAATGAAGATGGTCCAAAAGTGGTTCATAAATAATTTTAAAGTTGTTGATATGACATAAAAAGTTATGCTTTGTTGTTGAGGATGAAGATTATATTTGTGGCTAATTGGATATTAGAATTGCTGTGCATTATGATCAATTTAATTACTTCATAATGGATTAAATTAAGCATGTCTACGATGAAAACTGGTTTCAATGACAGAGGCTTTGGTGTGGGTAATTTAATTGGCGGCCAGACAGTTGTATGGAATTGTGGGAGGTTAGAATTTTTGCGTTAGTATTCTTTGAAATAATTTAAATTTCCAGTTTGTTCGATATCAACCCATTTTATTAATTTACAAGGTAGTATTAATAAAAAAAGAAAAAAAAATATATATAGCTTTAAGATTCGTGCTTTAAAAATTCAGACAGTTGAGGTTTTTCCAAAGATCAATTCAAAATTTGAGCTCATAGAGTGTAAAATCATAATTTTTATATATAAGCAAACATATGATTTATATGAAAATATAATAAATATACAGTAATAGATTGTATGATTAGTTTATTCTTAATTTTTTTTAAAAATTCAATGAGGGGTATATTTTTTATTATTTTTGAGAACATTTTGCATATATATATTCTTAGTTTGACCCTTGTACTTTCAGATATACATGTTTTTATTTTTATTTTGAAACCCATATACTTAAAAGTTATTTTATATATAAAAGTGGATTAAAACCCACTAATTTCATTAAAAAAAAACAATATTGGAGTTGTACCTGAAACGATACTTAAAAGAATTTAAATGGACTATATAATTTCTCTATTAGTATTAACGACTCCTATTGATATTCTACATCCACCGCTATTCTTATTCAGAACTATCTTTTATAAAAATTCTTTAATCATTTATTTTATTCGTTTGCTTTTTCACACCAACTATACAATAACAAAATTGACATTTACAGCAGCTTGTTTTAATGTAGCGATAGTTTTCTATGTATCCTTCACTCACTAAGTGCAAAAAATTACATGGCACGTCACGTAACATGAATGATATTTATCTAGTCATGGCACGGCACATGGTCACACGAGTCACGTGTAATTATAATCATTAGATTGATCAAATGGTGAATATTGAATAAACAAACTTAAATTATGATGATCAAATGGTTACGTGAGTCATGCGAGGTATGTTTGGTCATGACACTTTTGGGCACAGCATGACTCACGTGGTGCGACCATTCGCGTGGGATGACCAGCCCTTGATATTTTAGTCACAGCACGGTACAACACATGAAAAATTAACTTAGTCGTGACACTGCATGAAACCAAAACCGTGACGTGTTAGTCACAGCATGGCACGTTTTTTCCACTCTTCAATCAGTAGTACGTTATGTATCGATATAACAAAGATGATTGTATTATCAAGAGTATCACTATTACCGATGAGATTAATGAGATTTGAAGACCAAATTAGTTAGAAAAACTCATAAGCCTGATGCAGAGTCGGTTTTTTTTTTTTTTTTCTTTTACTTTCCTGCCATTAAATTAGTTGTAAATAAACACACAAGTATAATAGAACTATAAAATTCAGCAAACCTAATGGTAATTATAAAAAAATCGAAAGTTTTTATTTCATTAATTAATTACGAAATTCGGAATCATTGAGAAATAAAATAAAATATAAATATTTGCACTAATTTCAGTACATTGAACAAAAGTTTGACATATGAAAAGTTCATATATTTGTATATTTTACAAATATAACACAAAAAATTATGGACTTCTTATATCAATCATATATATATACTTTTATTTATTTATTTATTATTATTAAATTTTTTTTGGTTAATTTCTCACATAAATTACGGACTCAAGTTATGCATATATATTAATCATCATTTTGCATAAAATTTCTTCAAGATGATTTTTTTAAAAATAGAACTATTTTAAATCATTTTAACAGAAAAAGTACATTTAGTTGGGAAGTTAGAAAAATAAACTCCATCTCCACTAAGGCAATGGCTCGATGGAGGCAAAAATGGGTTTTCTCCACTGAGTCACTGGTTCGGTGGATGCAGAGAAAATGAAATCTTATTTTAATATAAAAATATTTCTAGAGAAATAGACAAAGTATTTTATAATTTGAATATACGAAAAGGACTACCAAACAAAATAGATAAAATATCTAAAAATTTAGATGTATTGGAAGAACCACAAAACATTTTTCAAACAAGATTTTTTGTGGTTGAAATAAAAATAAAATGTTTCTGGCTGTGTTGTTTGGGAAAAAATCCCAAACTATCTACATTTTTTATTGAAAATAAATAATCCTGTCTGCAAACACTACTAGAGAAAAACACTTTGCTATCGGTTGAAATTGCTATTCGCCATCAGGTTCCGAACTGTTGCTTATCAGCCCGATAGGAAATGTGTACCCATACACCATCGGTATGAGCTGATTGCGTTAAGCTCCGACACAATCAGTTAGAACATAAACAATATATTGAAAACAAATAATCCGGTCTGCAAAGTCCTTTCTATATATATTTGAGAATTTTTTAATTTGAAATGAAAATTATAATACCGAAACAATGTGATTCATTTATTCACTAGAACATAAATAATATTTTAGATGCTTGTAATAAAATACTTTGCATGAATTTTGGATTTGAAGACATACATATCCGATGATATGTTTTCAAAAGAAAAATAGAAAATTTTAGTACACAATATTATTTCACCATATCTTTTGAGCGTGAAAAAGATGTATCGGATAAAAGATTATTCCACCAACTCTTTTACACAAGGAAAAAGACATGGAATAAAAGATGTGTAAAAGATGACATGCTCTCTTTCACTTACCCACTACAATATTCCACTAAATTGTCTAGTATGTGTAAAAGATGCCCTTTGCTTTACGGTTTGAGATTTATTCTCAACTGCTTTGAGATTCGAACTAGCACAGGGAGCACTATTATTTAGACTTGAGATTCGTGTAAAGTTAAAAAACGGTCTAGATACACTAATTTTAAAAGATTCCCTTTTACGATATCGGTCCAGGTGGCTCTTCTGAAAGAAAAGAGCTACTATCCCACTACAAAATTATTCCACCAAATCTTCCAGAAACTACAAGTTTTTTTTTTTTGAAAAACTTGGTAGTGAGCTAGTGGTTACTCTTTTCAAAAAAAATTTAATAATAATAAATAAATAAATAAAAGTATATATATATGATTGATATAAGAAGTCCATAATTTTTTGTGTTATATTTGTAAAATATACAAATATATGAACTTTTCATATGTCAAACTTTTGTTCAATGTACTGAAATTAGTGCAAATATTTATATTTTATTTTATTTCTCAATGATTCCGAATTTCGTAATTAATTAATGAAATAAAAACTTTCGATTTTTTTATAATTACCATTAGGTTTGCTGAATTTTATAGTTCTATTATACTTGTGTGTTTATTTACAACTAATTTAATGGCAGGAAAGTAAAAGAAATAAAAAAAAAAAACCGACTCTGCATCAGGCTTATGAGTTTTTCTAACTAATTTGGTCTTCAAATCTCATTAATCTCATCGGTAATAGTGATACTCTTGATAATACAATCATCTTTGTTATATCGATACATAACGTACTACTGATTGAAGAGTGGAAAAAACGTGCCATGCTGTGACTAACACGTCACGGTTTTGGTTTCATGCAGTGTCACGACTAAGTTAATTTTTCATGTGTTGTACCGTGCTGTGACTAAAATATCAAGGGCTGGTCATCCCACGCGAATGGTCGCACCACGTGAGTCATGCTGTGCCCAAAAGTGTCATGACCAAACATACCTCGCATGACTCACGTAACCATTTGATCATCATAATTTAAGTTTGTTTATTCAATATTCACCATTTGATCAATCTAATGATTATAATTACACGTGACTCGTGTGACCATGTGCCGTGCCATGACTAGATAAATATCATTCATGTTACGTGACGTGCCATGTAATTTTTTGCACTTAGTGAGTGAAGGATACATAGAAAACTATCGCTACATTAAAACAAGCTGCTGTAAATGTCAATTTTGTTATTGTATAGTTGGTGTGAAAAAGCAAACGAATAAAATAAATGATTAAAGAATTTTTATAAAAGATAGTTCTGAATAAGAATAGCGGTGGATGTAGAATATCAATAGGAGTCGTTAATACTAATAGAGAAATTATATAGTCCATTTAAATTCTTTTAAGTATCGTTTCAGGTACAACTCCAATATTGTTTTTTTTTAATGAAATTAGTGGGTTTTAATCCACTTTTATATATAAAATAACTTTTAAGTATATGGGTTTCAAAATAAAAATAAAAACATGTATATCTGAAAGTACAAGGGTCAAACTAAGAATATATATATGCAAAATGTTCTCAAAAATAATAAAAAATATACCCCTCATTGAATTTTTAAAAAAAATTAAGAATAAACTAATCATACAATCTATTACTGTATATTTATTATATTTTCATATAAATCATATGTTTGCTTATATATAAAAATTATGATTTTACACTCTATGAGCTCAAATTTTGAATTGATCTTTGGAAAAACCTCAACTGTCTGAATTTTTAAAGCACGAATCTTAAAGCTATATATATTTTTTTTTCTTTTTTTATTAATACTACCTTGTAAATTAATAAAATGGGTTGATATCGAACAAACTGGAAATTTAAATTATTTCAAAGAATACTAACGCAAAAATTCTAACCTCCCACAATTCCATACAACTGTCTGGCCGCCAATTAAATTACCCACACCAAAGCCTCTGTCATTGAAACCAGTTTTCATCGTAGACATGCTTAATTTAATCCATTATGAAGTAATTAAATTGATCATAATGCACAGCAATTCTAATATCCAATTAGCCACAAATATAATCTTCATCCTCAACAACAAAGCATAACTTTTTATGTCATATCAACAACTTTAAAATTATTTATGAACCACTTTTGGACCATCTTCATTCTCACGAATTTAGAGGGTGAAAATCGATCGGATACGGATCAAATAGTGCAAAATGATATCCGTATATGTTTTTTTTTTATATACAGATCAAATATTAAATGAATACATATACAGATTGAATATCTATTTTTTAATACTATTATTTATTAAAAACATATAAATATTATTAAATATACGAAAGTTCATAATATTTATTCAATTATAACTACGAATTACATAATTTTTTTTATAATATATATTAAATTATTTGGTGTATATCTACAATTTAGATATGAATAATTAAATTTAAAATCATATATGTACCACTATCCGCACATATATTTGAAATAATAGTGACAAATTTAAAAGCAGACGGACACTAATTTTTCCAGACTAGAGTAGTAATGGTGAAAAATCATCTAAAAGCAAAATTTCACTAGAATTGTAACCTTTACATCGTATACACACACACACACCCATTTTTGAACTTCATTTGGAAAGTTTAACTTAGTCCTCGGCTTCAAAAATAAAAGAACAAAAAAAAAATCTAACTTGTATTTATGTTATGCAGCATTTGTTTCGCATTTCCGTAGTTTAGTTTGGCTGCTTAATAATCGATCATAAAAGATCAAATTCAGTGTGGGAAATTCATGATAAAATATTATTTCTCATCGCACCATCAGTAATCACGTCCAAAATCTTGTAGTTTATAAATCAATATCTTCATATATAAATGCATGATAAAAAAAAAAAAAAAAAAAAAAAAACAGAGAGAAAAAAGAAGAAGAAAAGAATGTGAACTGTTGTTGCAGGATCCTGGGTTAGAACTGTCTTATGTTGTCAGTAATTCCAAAACAAAAATATCTTGAAAATAGCAGGGATACTTAGAAAGCACCATCATGTGGACCAAAATATCAATAACAGCCAGAAAGAAAGTTCCAGTACCCAACATAAGAATTCATTACCAGTAGTACCAGTACCCAACATAATAGCACTACAAATCCAAATTAGACATAACATTAAGTAATTAAAACTAAAATAATTCAGGCAGCAAAACACGAGAAGAAAATTTTCAATTATATTCTGGCAGTAGTAGTGAACACCATAACATATACTTAAAAAGTTTAGTCAGTGTAAACTGGTCATGATGATGCGACAGTTGGGTAATCCAGTGACAGCTTCTTGCAAGCACTTGACCACCCTATGAAAGTTTGGATCCCACAAATAGAATTGAACCTTGACAGTTTCAAGCTGTTCACACTTGAACCGTGTGACTTCTTCGTCTATTTGTTCGCCACGAAACTATCAAATTAAAGAGAGATTTAAATAAGGAAACAACAGAACACTTTTTATTTGCAAATTACAAAACAAAAGATAGAAACCTAAAAGGTAAACTAAAGAATTGCAATCTAGGTTTTTCTTATGAGATGATTTTTCATTGAGAGAAAAAGTAGGATGTTACCATTCAATTTAACAACTGCAATCTACTCATTTCAGTTGTTTCCTGAACATAACAATTCATTGTGCCATAAAGGAGGTATACTAAGAAAATACAACCTGAATTTTGGGTTGTAGCCAATTTTAAACTATTAGTAAAGAGTATCAGTTCAGAAAGTACATAAAAAAAGAGAATAATTAAGTACCTCAAAATCGGGACCTAAAGAAAGCTTCTTTAAACGAGGACAATGCTCCAACAATGAAGAAAATAGATTGAACTCATGAAAATTCATACAACTACCCACAGAAAGGTAAGTCAATTTTGAAAAGGTTCTGCAATTTGTTATTTCATGATACCACCAGTCCTACAAAAGGTGAAGAAGAAAATAAAAAATACAGACCGATACAAAATTCAACAAGATAAGTACCTCACATTTGAAAGAAAAGGAGAATGTTGGTTTTTATGTGTGCACGTCATAAATTTTTTTTAGAGGGTGGTGGGGGTATATTAAAATCAATGCTTACTGATAGGAAATTCAACAAGATAAGTACGTCACAATTGAAAGAAAAGGAGAATGTTGGTTTTTATGTGTGCACGTCATAATTTTTTTAGGGGTTGTGTGTGTGGGTGGAGAGGGGGGGGGGGTTATTAAAATCAATGCTTACCACTGACAAATGGTCATTTAATTCAAGACGATGAACGTTGATGAGGCCAAATAGAATGTTGCTCTTAAACACAGAGCAATGATAACCAAGCTCTTTATAACAAATAAATTTTATGCATGCTTCATGTAGAGATGGCAAGTTCAACATGATCCCGTTTTGACAGCAGAAGTTACACATTTCAAAGTGAAATGATAGAAGTTTTGGAGCATCGATTATCATTTCCCTCATGTCATTCCATTTCCAATGATTATGATTATGTGACGTGATTTTCAAATGTTTCAGACTATGAGAAGTAATTCTACAAAACTCAACTAAGCCACGTTCCACATGCAAATCTTCAAGCACCGGGCAACCACAGAGAAACTTACTCATCAAATCCCGATCAACTACTGTGTATTTGAGATGGAGTTGTTTGAGGGAAGGGAGGTTTATAACATCAGGGGTACCGATACGCCCAAGGGTGACATATTCTAGTGACGGGCAAGTGAAAACTTCTGAAGGCAAAAGGATTTTTTCATCCATCAGGATAATAGCAAGAACTCGAAGGTTGCACTTGATGGCCTACCGAATCCATGGTCTGATGGACATGCGCAACACATCCCAATTTCGAACATACCCGGAATATTCAGAACCACAATCAAGCCTGAAAGTGTGTAATTGGGATGTGGTTTCACGGAGAAGTAGGACCATGCTAACAAACTCCACGAGTTCCGTGAGCCTCTCCACCCTGTTAGGGGTAGAGTGGTTTAGCTGATTGTTCCTGAGTTCACAAAAATCAAAGTTGAGAACGGGCAAAGTGGTCCACAGAGTCTTCCATCTCTTTGAGAGCACACACAGCTGGACAGCCTGCATAGCAGGCATGAACGACATTATGTGATGTAGTACTGGATCAGGCAAGCTGCTCAGCATGTCTCTTTTATCCTGAGAACATGAGCTCTCTGACTCAGATCAGGCCATGGTTAAAGATTCTCAGAGGAATTTAGTCGAACAAGAGGTGTGCAACAGTCTTGTGCCCAAGAACCAGCAAATCAATCAAGCCAACTATCTTGGAACAGATAGATAATATACCTTCTCAGTCCCTCAATTGTATTATATAATAGTGGGCTTCTAATTATAATTTAAAAAAAAATTGTTTAATACAAATATAGTAAAATATTATGGTTCAATTTGCAGATAAAAGGAAAAAAAAAAACACAAAACAGAAAGTGCTGTAGCCAAGAAATAGTTTTGCTCTTTTGGTGTTTCTGTTTGTTGGTCCATCAAAATTACCTTACCTGAGCTCAAAAAGGCGATCAGAGTAGAGACCCTTACAGCTTTCCAGAAGAGATCCTCTCTGTTTCTCATGTTTTGCTGGTATTTCCAATAAAGATGCTTTCAATAGCTGCCATTAACAAATAATTAATGATATTTGTGATGGGTATATGTCAAAATTAATCAGACCAGATTGTATACTCCTTTTGTTGATTAAAACCAATTAAGATAACTCAATTGACAAAGAAAAAAACAAAAAAAACTAACAAAAGGAAAGACAGTGATATACCCATTTGAAACCATAAATTGAAGCTTTGCTGTTAACCAACCTCGCATTAGACAGCCAAAAGATTCCAATTTTTCTGACAAAAGACGATAACCCTAAACCCTTAATTTAGTTTTTAAGGTTTCTGACAAAAAACAACACCTAAACCTAAAATCAGTGAGCTAAGTCACAAAATCAACAGAATCCCAAATGAGAATTGGTGACAAACAACAACTACCTTATCCAAGAGAGAGAAAGGAAGAGATGGTGAAGCAGTGAGGGCGGGTTCTTCGATGGGATGCTCGATTTTGTCGAACTGACGAAGAGAGAGAAGAGAGAGAAGAGAGAGAAAGAGAGGGTCGAGCTGATGGAAGTGAGCAGCCCATATCACTTGAATTCATATCACCTGAAGTACTTCAAATTTTGAATTTAGATCCTGACCGTCCAATCTGCTTCGGCATGACAATGTCTGGATTCTAATCGGACAGTCTGGATGTAAGAACAAAATTTGAGTTACTTCTGAGGAACGGACTCTCTATTCTCCTCTCCTGAATTCATATCACCTGAGCTAACTCAAATTTTGAATTTCGATTCCTAACGTCAGATCTTTTTCAGTACGAATATTGAAGGCCCGGATTTCTATCGAACTGTTAATATATAAACCCAAAATTTGAGTTACATGAGTGGATCCTTCTTAATGGGCTAGTGGTTCTTCTCTCGGGAAGTCGCCTGGACCAGATCCGAACCGCTCTTTTAACTTTACACGCATCTCAAAGTCTAAATAGTACTGCTCCCTGCATTAGCCCGAATCTCAAAGTAGCTGAGAATAAATCTCAAACCGTAAAGTGAAGAGCATCCTTTACACACATACTGGACGGTTTTGGTGGAAGAATGTTTGTAGTGGGCAGGTGGAAACAAAAAAGAAACATAAATGTGCAAATGTGATGTTGGTACATTATATCGCTACTAATTTTGCAATTAAGATTACTTAGAAAAAGATAATTGTGAAATTGCAAAGTTACTAAAACAACTGAAATTCAAATCAATTGAATGAATGTCAATTATGTGAAACTGATTGAGATAGTTACTGAAAGTTAGTATTGGTACTGGCATAAACATTAATTCTTGGAATAATTACTAAAAGTTAGTATTCTTGGAATTTTTTTTTGGCTAGTCTTTCTAGATTTTGATACTCTTTGAACAAAATTACCATAGTGTGTTATGAGGGTCTTCTGGGTTCATCTTGTACACATATATAAACAATGCCACATGAACAAATCTCTCACTTAGACCCTGTTCGGATTTTACTATTCATGTGAGAAAAAAAAATTCACTCAGAGTGAATTTTTTTTCTCACGTGAACGGTAAAAATAAAAAATTTTACAATCTCATTCTTATACCCATTCCTATACATCCGCCGAACAAGGCCTTAAACAAAATTACCCTACTGTGTTATTAGGATCTTTTATTAGAGTGTTATTTGACTGTTATTACAAAATAGCCTCCTTATAAGGGCCATTAATGGATTGGCACACAATGTTAGGTGCTATTTGCAATGGGTGTGTATCCTCTGAGATATCTCAACTTTTGCGTGACCGACGTGTCCGGTGTCTATTCGGGGTGATTTAGGGGTCAGTATTATGTGTGCTTTGAGATTCGTGAAGAACGTATTTAAACGGTTGGGATTTTCCATAAAGTCACGCAAAGTTTGAGATATCTCAGAGGATACGAATTCATTTGCAATATATATTAAAGTAGCTATTTAATGGTCCCACTAAATATTGTAAAGTTTATAATTATTTTAAGGAATGACTATTATTTGTGATTCTAGTAATCAATAAGGATTTGTATATAAATCTTAGAAGTTTTTGAAATATAACTTTTATTTTTTTTTATATTTATATTTTTGTAATTTTCTCTAATTTCTTACAATTTATTATGTAATTTTCTTAAAGGTTAATTTTTTTTAATTCTGGGTAACTTGTAAAATATGTTGTTGAATTAAAAATTGAATAGGTTATTAGAAAGAATATAGTTCAAATAGATATAATTTAAGGCATAACTTGTTATTAGTTCTAATTTAATCCATAACTACAATTCCCAACAAAAAAAAAAGTAGTTTAAAAATAGTATACCCGAGTTCTGCAATACCTTTGAATTGTTATTTTTAGCAAGATTTCTTGGTAATAAAAATTTAATTTTTTAGTTATTACATTTTTTTTGATTAAAAAGGCCGAAGCCCATCTTCTATTGAAGAGAAAAGTTAAATTACACCCTTCAACGAAAATTCAAATCAGCTAGGTCCACAAACAATAAACCCTTACAAAACTCATAAAGAAGGAGTTCATCAACATGACAAGCACAACCAAAAAAGCTAGAGCAGACAGCAGCTGCCTAGCACAACTAAAAAAGCGAAGCCACGCAATGGGGCTGTGAAAAGTATATGTAACTACAAAATTTGGTAAGGTGTCCACTTTCATTTTGAAAGGGCTATGCTCCATAAAGCATCAGCTGGTCTCCTTGGGCGTCAGCAACGGTGGAGGAAGCAACCGCATCATCTGGAAGCCAACTTGCCAAAGGGAGAACATCTAGGTCAGAGGGAAGCCAAAACGCTGTAGCAGCAGCCACTGGCTGTGTCACCCGACCTGTCCAATAGTGTACAAGAGAAAGAATTAGAAAAATGAGATGTCTACTTGATTTTTGTTTACCTTGTTCAAAGCATAGGTCGTTACGGTGCTTCCAAATAGACCAGCATATGGCACTGCAAACTAAGAGAAAAGCAGATCTTTGTGTATTAGGTAGTTGGTTAGCAAACTGGATTACATCTACAAAGCTGGTCCAAGTTATGCTGGCATCTTGGCACGAGCCCATATAGAACCATATTTGTTTGGTATAAGAACATGTGACAAACAGGTGGTTAATGGATTCATCTTGGTCACAAAATTGACATTTAGTTGGGCCTGGCCAGCCTTTCTTCTTCAGGTTATCGGTTGTTAAAATCCTATTTTTATGAGTAAGCCACATAAAGATGCGAATCTTAAGAGGTATTGGAACCTGCCACCACAACATTGCATTTCGAGGGAGAATACCGCTAAAGTTAAGAATTTTGTACATGGAGCTAACCGTATACTTCCCATGAGTTTCCCAACGCCAACTAAGCTTATCATTAAGATGAGTATACGACAAGTGGCTGATGATTTCAAGTATTTCTAACCATTCTAGATATTGAATATTATCTAATGCCCTACGAAAAGTAAGTGCAGCTCCTTGTGTATTGATGACAGTTTGCAAGAGAACATCAGTGTTAGAACATATATTGAATAAAAAGGAAAATCTCGAAGCCAAAGCACAGTTTTGATACCAAATGTCAGTCCAAAATAGGACGTTAGTATTGAGGCCAGGGGTATAAGAGACACTAATATTACCTAAAGAAGACAAAGCTACAATATGGGTCCAAAATTCAGATTTAGGTATATTAGGAGAGGGATATTTATGCATAATCATTGTTTTCCAAGCCCCCTCATAGGTGGGTTCTTTGAATTTCCACCACCATTTCATGAGTAATGCTATGTTCATTTGTTTAAGATCTAAAATTCCTAATCCTCCAAATTCCTTGGCAAAACAAGCTTTTTGCCAATTAAGTAATGAGTATTTCTTTTTTCCTGTAAGAGACCCTTGCCACAAGAACCGACGACGTAATTGATCAATTCTGTTGATGACAGTATCCGGAATTTTATAAACGGATAAGAAGTATAAAGGAACTGATGAGAGAACTGAATTTATCAAAATAAGTCTTCCTCCTATAGATAGTAAACTACCTTTCCAAGTTTGGAGTTTCTTTTCTATTTTATCAATAAGGAAAGTCCATTCAAGGGTGGTTAGTTTTTTATTATGGAGGGGAAGTCCTAAATATTGCATGGGAAAGGTGGCTGGTTGACATCTAAAATATGGATCAAGAGAAGAAGGATCAGCTATATTGAGAGGATACATTGAAGTTTTAGAATAGTTAACTTTAATTCCAGATAATGCTTCAAAAGCGATCAAAGCCCACCACGTACGCTCAATATTGGTTGTATCAGCTTTAAGAAAGAGAATTGTATCATCTGCGTAATGGCAGTTAGTATGTGCATGATTATCTAATACATTGGGACCTAATCCAGTTATGGAATTGGAATTTCTGCCTAGCTGAAAAATCTTACTAAGTGTATCGGCTGCAAGAATATACAAGTAAGGAGAGAGAGGATCTCCCTGCCTTACGCCTCGTTTACAAAAGAAATAGTCAGTGAGATCTCCATTGATACTAATACAAGATTGGGAACTAAGTAACCATTCAGTAATCCATTTTATCCAAGTGGTACCAAATCCTCTACTTTCTAATATATCTAACAGATATCTCCAGTTAATTTTGTCATAGGCTTTTTCAAAGTCAACCTTGACAATCACCCCTTCCTCATTGGAAGTGTGACACGAATGAATAATTTCTTGACTAAGAATGACATTATCAAGTATATATCTACCCTTTATAAAAGCAGCTTGACTATTGTCTATGATCCGATGCATAATGGATTTTTTAGTTATTACATACATTATGATTACCATGTCGATAACCTTTTTGTCAAACTTGGAAGCGGGGCGCGTTCGATAGGTATTGAACTCAAATCGATTCAATACTTGCTCCGAACTGTCTGATTCGTTTCATGATCCTTGCGGATTACTTCAATATTTGTACAAATCAAACATGTACAATTATGAAACAGATCGATCAAAAGGCCGTTCAAAGCGGATCAGACCGATTTGAGTCAGATGCTTATCGGACGCGCCGCACTCCTATCAAACTTCTGCACGAAAATGTGAAATATCAGTGAATAATTAGTTACTGATTTCGTAAATTGGTAAGATGAGAAATTTTGTAATTAAACAAAAATATGTGGGTTCATTACCTATTAATGTTCATCGGTATCCTTGACAGGTTATTTACCTTATCTTAAGATATTCTTATTTACCAGTTTAAACGCGAAATAAATTATTTATTTACCTGTTACTTCACAATTAAACATCACTCAAAAGTCAAAACCATTATTATTCGAAACTAAGCTTGATGCAAATGATATGAGTTTGGAGGATTTTTACACGGCCCGTTTAGCAGCTTAAAATGTTAGCCCATTAACAAAAGCCCGTTTGTTTAGCCCAGAGCGAGGGATCTCAAGTGTCAACCTTCTCTCACCTCCCGCTCCAACTTAACCCCTCGACCTCTGCGCCGCCTCTCCTCTGTCGCGTCGGTTCTCTAGGTAAACTTATTTCTCAAATTTTCTTAAACTTTTTTGCTGAACCGAGACTGGGCCGAGGAAGAGGCGCTAGATCGAGACCCTCCTTTGTAATTTACCATATTGTTTTTGATTTAAGAAACATATTGAAAATTTCATATTTAATGTCATTATTTCATTTCAATTTCCAGTAGTTTCTTCATTCTAACTTTGAGTGCTGCTCATATGTTTAATCAATTATTGATGATTTTATTGGATTATGTATGTAGTAAGGAGTCCTCCTTTGATTTTACACAATTTTGATAAAAGAAGAAAATGAGAATAATCTATTTAATATTATTTATATAATATGTATAACTTTTTAAGTAATATAGTTATTAATTTTAATAACGTGTATAATTCAGAATCTCAAAGTTCATTGTTTTATGTACTGTACAGAGTCGTGCAGGGAGGTGTTTGAATAACTGCTTTTGTGAAGGTGTAAGATGGTGAATATCAATATACATCGTATTGAGCAGAATTATGGCATTGATAGGATCAGTAGCTTGTCTGATGATGTTTGCACACATATCCTATCTTTTCTTAGTACAAGAGAGACTGTGCAAACATGCATCTTGTCTAAAAGATGGAGAAAGACATGGGCTTCTGTACCAAATCTGAAATTTGACATTGAAGAGTTTGGATTGCCAGATATCGTTGATGATAAAATGGCTGTAGAATTTGTGACCAAATTCGAACTACTTGTGACAAGTGCGATGGAGAAACAAGAAACATCATGTGTTAACAAATTTGAACTTTCGTTGGATTCTGCAGTTTACTGGCCTTGCACTCAAGCTGTTGCCGATTGTATTGGTGATGTGATGAAGTTGAAGCCTCAAGAGTGCACAGTCGGTGTGGGATCATGTGAAAATTTGAATTTAAACACTGATCTCATTTTCACTTGTGCATCGCTAACATATCTGTTCCTTTGGTTCTCTATGAAAACCATTAATTTGCAAGCTATAGAACCCAACTTAGTAAACCTTCCTTGCCTCAAAAGCCTTAGACTTTTTGGTGTTAAAATCAGTGATGACACTTTCAAGAAGCTTTTGTTGGGGTGTCCTATGCTTGAAAATTTAGTGCTAGCAGTATATGATATCGGGACCATTGAGATATGTTCAAACACTTTGAAGATGTTGAGAATTCGTAATGCATATGGTGGAATGAAATTACAAATTTCCACGCCTAATCTCCTGTATTTGAATATCACAGTCGTGGATATGGGGGAAATTATACTGCTAAATATGCCATCCGTAGTTGATGCCTCCATCTCTATTCCTCGTTGGTATGATCATGATAACTATGTTACTAGGGGACCCAAGCTTATTTGCACCCTTGCAAATGTCGAAACTTTACGGCTTGAATTCGATTTGCCCAAAAGAAAGGTACCTGCAATATATTTGAAACAAAAATCTGTAATGTTTCTACTTTTAGGTTTTTCAGAATTAAAAACAAAACCCTACTCCTGTTATATGCACTCTAATGTCTACCCAAGCTTGGTACGTACCTTAATTGTTTATTAGGACATGTATTACTAACTTGCAGTCTATGAGGGTTTTTTCACATGCTACAACAAAACTAAAATGGCATCATTTTAAAATGATTGGTTCTTGATGGTATCTGCCATAAATGGTAATTCATATACAATGATTTTTGTTTTCAATTGTAATTCACATACAATTCTGAATCTTAAGTGTACACGATGTTTGTGGTTCTTAAACTAAGCACATCCTATATATGGCTATAATAAGCATCCAAAGTTCTCATTTGTAATTACATTTGTGATTTTTCTTTTTGTTTTTTCTCCGGAACATAGTATTAATTTTACTTTGTAATGAAAATAGGTACAAAAGAAGGATTTTTCTAATTGCCTAGTCTTCAACAACTTAAAGCATCTGGAACTTGTGAATTCCGATTTCGTGCGATTTGATCTTGCATCATTTTTCCTACATCACTCACCTAAACTACAGGAGCTCACCTTTGAAACCAAGCATGTAAGCTCTCTCTCTATCTCAGTGTTGCTACTAGTACTTATTCTTCTTGCATGCCTCAATTGAGAGAGGCGACAACCTTATAGTCAACTAATGAGATGGTAGAAATTTCCAAATTTATTTAATAAAAAAAGTGACAAGCTTCGTGTGTTTACAGTCAATAGATTTACTAGAAATGAACTTAGGTCAAGAAGTTAATAATATAGTAAAGGCCATGTAATACCAGGTGTTGTTCATAATAGCCCCCTCAATTAAGCCCTTGTCAAAGGATCTATTATCAATGAAATATGTGTAACTTGTTTTGTTACTATTGAAGGCATGGGCAATGGATAGGGGACTTTTAAAGGAGAAAACTCAGGAGGGACTGAGAGATGCATTAGTCCAACGGGAGTTCCTTA
Organism: Carex rostrata; assembly: GCF_964058835.1. Taxonomy (NCBI): domain Eukaryota; kingdom Viridiplantae; phylum Streptophyta; class Magnoliopsida; order Poales; family Cyperaceae; genus Carex; species Carex rostrata. The sequence continues at coordinate 1,280,444 of NC_135952.1, forward strand.
AGACCATTAGAATTACAGGATTAGAAAAGGATGATGGTTTTGTTGATCGGCTAATCAAGAATTTGCTTGCCAATGTTAAGATCATTGGTGAAATTATTGTTTAAATTATGTCTTTCATCTTGTTTAATGATACCTTGGGAGAGACTTCATGTATGACCAAGTTGTATTATTATCATCTAATATGTAATATTTTGTGGGTGTATAACTCAGATGTATTAATATCGTCCAATGTAATCTCGACCCTTGTTCTTGTTGCGTGGAGTTACACTCATATTTGTAATGTTTTGTTCTTATTACCTTGTTTGAAGTATGCATTATAGAGTAAAGCTAGCATGTGACATGCTCACCAAGAAAGTTTGGTGAGCACAACTCCAAAAGTATATCGGATCAACGTCAAATGTCAAATCCAAACCGTTGAAATCCATGTACTTCATGAGTGATGCATATACATGCAAAATTTTGAAAGTTTCAAGTTTATTTGCTACACGGTCAAGTGGTCAAAGAAATAATAAAAATTGAATATATAAAATAACTTATAATAAAATGTTCATTTCTTTGACCACTTGACCGTGTAGCAAATAAACTTGAAACTTTCAAAATTTTGCATGTATATGCATCACTCATGAAGTACATGGATTTCAACGGTTTGGATTTGACATTTAACGTCGATCTGATATACTTTTGGAGTTATGCTCACCAAACTTTCTTGGTGAGCATGTCACACGCTAGCTTTACTCTGCATTATAAACATTATATTTTGTTTTCCTAAGACCGAAGTTCTAATTTTATTTTTACAAGAAAATATTAGTAAATAATGTAAACTATTACTGTAAAAGACCAAAATTAATTTGGTTCATATCAGAAGTGCCAGGATCATAGTCTATCCTTTTTTTTTTTTTTTTTTTTCCTATCAGGTCTGGTCAAGCTTTTAATTCATGGGAGAATAAGCTGAGGGCCTTGTTGGTAGGTCCTATGCAAACTCTCTTTATCAGAAAATTCAAAATACAAAGTAACCGAACCAACACAATATAATTTATTATATTAATTTTAGTTAATTTTTATTAGTAGTTACTGCTACGTCCTTTCAATCAAATCAGTGCCTTTTTTTATTAAGAGTTTTGCAGATTTAATTTGTAAAAAAAAATTACCAAGTAAAATTAAGAAAATATTTCCACATGGATATCCTATACCACAAGAAGAGCAAGATAAAATTGAACGAGGGGAAGATATGGCACCAATGGCTTCTGAGACAGTACATTCTCGGCACCAATGCCCGTTGCTTACTATGTTCCACTGTCTCTCCAGACGCTCCCCGCAACAGATGACCGATTCATCAATCTCACCACCATGACCCCTTACGCCAAGACATACATGACCTCTTCCGCGAAATTCTAGATGCCGTGCAGGGCTTACGCCAAGACATACATACCTGAATTGCGAGATGCTATCATGGAGGATGTGCTTGTGCCTGGAGCTTTTGCACAACTTTGGCTTGTTAATATTCTTACTAGCAAGTCATTTCATCTTAATATATCTGTACAAATAAAGAACTTGGAAACGGACAAGTTATTGTGGGGTTTTGTTTAGTGACTAGTTTCATTGTGTGTATATTATCTCAGTCGCATACCGCGCGTTCCTTTTGGTGTCGAGACTGTACAATTATAGAAGTTGTGCATTCTGTTTGATGTTTTTGAACACTTAATGGATTTCTGATGTTTTAATCCAAAAGCGCCCAAATATTTAGTTCTCTGAATTTTTAAATTAATCTTACGACCAAGGTCATATAAGCCCACAAGAAAATAATCAGATGTCAAATATATTTGTGCACACATAAATTGGGATGTCACTGGATAGTAATTAAAAAAAAAAAATAGAAGGAAATATGTGAATCCAATGTTGACCACTAGCTTTGTCTCATTCATTAAATCAAGAAAATATATAAACAAGTTGGTTATGTTATCTTTTCTGGTAGACATTTAAATCAGCATTATATATAAAATTGTCCTTAGGAACAGAAAGGGGGTGATAGGAAGGAGATTGCAAGAAAATATACCAGAAATTTAGCATTCTAAAGGTGCAAACAAGTTTATCTCCAGTTTCATTTTTTTGTGTTAACTTTTCATATGTAGTACGTATTAATAGTTTTCATGATACGATCGGAATCAATATTTAAAAATGAAGAACAATATGATGAAAATATAAGTGAACCTAATAACTAATGCTGCAGTACTGTATAATCAAATATTTGTTTAGATGGATTAGGATTCATTAACAATCGATTTTTAAATCTACCAATATTCCAATCCAACCCTCAAATTTGAAATGTATATATAAAAATGGGAGAGAAAAGAGAGGTAGTAGCATGAGCCTGTTAAAATAAAAATTCCGATTTTTTTTAATTAAAACTTGGAATTGGATTTTTCAATGTAACCCTCAAATTTAGAAATATTACAAATATATCAATATACATGTATTTTAAATGATTGAATAGATAGGGATAATTAAAATAGAAAATGTAAATTGTAAGTTTTCCAACTTAAAGTGTCAACAATTATCCATAAAAACTCAAATTTTAAATTGTCAAACGTTGGATTTTATAGAAACAAATTGTTGATATGTATATTGCATATCGATGAAGAGTTTATAATCATTTGACAATTGACATCATCTTATTTTAAATGATTTTAATTTAAAGGAGACAAGAAAACTATATCTTCAACTCAAGCTTAATTCTTTAATTCCAATTTCTCCATCCCACACAAAATAAAACTCACAAAACAAAATTGGCCACTAATTATTTGTATTTTTTATTTGAATAATCATTTCTGTACCCACGCTACAGTATCCGCGCTACAGTAATTGCATTTAGAGGAATAATATATTATGGTCCCCACTAATTATTATTCTAAAAAGATATTATATAGTCTCAACTAATTATTATTCTAAAATCCTAGCAGCACCCTTTCAAAGCCTCGGCACTAATTCCGCATCAACATTTCTCTAACAAAAATAATTGACCTCATAAAAATAAATACTTTAGTGCATAAATATAAATACTTTCAATACTTAGATATTGATACTTTCAGTGTCATATGTAAAAAGAGGAGGGATCCAATTATAAGATTATGGTAGTTTAGGTCCCCACAAGCAATTATGTAAAAATTACAACATTGTTTACTATTTAGATATAAATACTTGTGTTCTTTGAACTATATACTTCAAGATTTGACTATTAATATTAAAAAAAAAGTTATAGATCTGAAATGATTGCGGTCTCCACAAGCAATTATAACAGTTTAGGTGCGGGTACGATGTCAGAAACTTCAAAAAAAAAGGTGTGGGTACGATTATTTAAAAATAATTAATTTACCATTTACATTGTTTACTATATAGATATAAATACTTGTGTTCTTTGAACTATATACTTCAAGATTTGACTATTAATATTTTAAAATAAAGTTACAGATCTAGAACAGTTGCGGTTCCCACAAGCAATTATGGCAGTTTAGGTGCGGGTACGACATCAGAAATTTCAAAAAAAAAGTGCGGGTACAATTATTTAAAAATAATTAATTTATCATTTACATTGTTTACTATATAGATATAAATATTTGTGTTCTTTGGACTATATACTTCAAGATTTGACTATTAATATTAAAAAAAAAAGTTACAGATCTAAAGTGCAGTTATGGCAGTTTGGTCCCCACAAACAGTTATATATGACAGTTTAGGTGCGGGTACTGTGGGGGTACTGTAGCGCGGGTACTCATATCAGCTTCCTTTTTATTTATACCCTCACATCTCATTTTTTTTAAATATATAAGGAAGAGTACTTTGCTAATAATTGAGACATATAATTGCTAAATTAGGTTATCAAGGAGACTTAAATTAATTAAATTGACTACAAAATCCTTTTTCCGCGGCCTTTATTCTTTACATACTTTTAGATTAACAAAAAATAAATAAAAAGAAATGAAGATGTGCCATTTTTTTATGTGCGGCTTAATTTTATTCTTTATTTCTGATCCTCTCTCACAAGGTAATAATAAATAGATACGATATATATCCCCTTTCTTTTTGAGAGGTGGCATTATTTGATGTGACCGTATATAACTATTTGGTATGTTTCAATATTTCTCGTGTGTCATGATCACGGTTTCTGTGGTAGTTGTGACCGTTTATGACTGTTTGTTATATATATATCTCAATTTTTCTCGTTTGTCATGACCGGTTTCTGTGGCGGTGACAATGTATGACTATTTGGTATATGTCAATGTTTTTCGTGTATTATATATAGCGTATGACTATTTGGTATATATCAATGTTTTTCGTGTATTATAGCGATTTTTGTAGCAATGACATATATATATGACTATTTGGTATATCTAATTGTGATTATAATTTCAGGGTAATTGTTCTTAATTATGTGAAATATTATTGTTTGTCTCACCAGACCTAATAAATTGTATTTATTAGGTCAATTATCTCTGCTGAGTTTCATTTGAAATTATGTGTATTGGTCTTTGATTTTTTGACTTAGAATTTGTATTCATTTATATATAAATAAAAATGTTAATATCAATTTGCAAGGATTTAATTCTGGATATGATTGATTGCAAGTTGAGTGGTTTGATTGTGGCAATTTTACACTGTGAGATAATATTATTATTATTTCTCACCCCACCCTTTGGTTATTTTCAAGTGTATTACATGAGTACAAAGAGACGGTTCTGTAATGTATCTGACAACATGACACATAAAAGTAGAGTTTTGGGTTGTCGAAATTGACAAGACGCAAGAGGCATTTTTAAAACATTTATTCATTGCTTTCAAGGGTTTATACAGGCTAATTAGCAGTTATAATATTTCCTGCTGACATGATTTGTTATATCTGCTAATTAATACTAATTGATATCTAATTGATCTCTAATATATTGATCCGTTATCAATGAAATTAATCTCTAATTGATTCTTTATCTTCACCAAGAACTAAACTTGGGTACATAAATGAAAGGATAATTTGGTGCTCTTTTCCAATTCTCCTAATTAGAACTAATCAATAGTTTTCTTAGTATTAATTGATCATTAAAATATCTGCTAGTATTAATTGATCATTAAAAATTCAAAAAGATAAGATTTTGCACGTACCCTATATACTAGGCTATAAAAGCAGGACCAAAAACACAAAATTAAGGTGCAGAGAGAGAGAGAGAGAGAGAGAGAGAGAGAGAGAGAGATGGGTTACAGACTTCTCTGGTTTGCTTTGCTCTCATTCTTCCTTTTGAAAGAAAATGCCATAGCTGCTGATAAAGTGGTACAGACTTAAAACCCTCTCCTTCTTCATTAATCTCTCCGTAATTTCGAAAGAAAAAAAATATATATATTATGTTCAAACATAAACCATTTTATTTCCCATCTTAATTTCTGATGTAGCCATACATTGTGTATCTTGGCGAACCACCGCATCTCCTTGCTGGTAGCTACAAGGCATTACAATATGCAAGAGTAGCCAAATCTCACATTGAACTCTTGGGTTCAATTTTGGGAACGTAAGCAATGCATGTATTCGGAAAATTTAAACAAAAAATATGAGTTGCTCAATTTAACTCTTCGATGTGCATCCATACATTACAATTTAAAGAAAAAATATTCATAATCTTTGTTAATATTATAAAATCGGTTGCTTAATTTAGCAGTTGATGTTTGCAAAATTTTAATAAGCAGCCAGAAAGCAGCAGAAAATGCGATATTTTACTCGTATACACAGCACATTAATGGCTTTGCTGCGACAATTGACGAGGAAACAGCAAACAAGATATCAAGTATATATCTCTCTCCATCCGCATCACTTGTTTCTTCATTTTAATAGCTAAACTGCTTAATTTGTTAAGTTTTGTCTCAGTATATTCATTATTCATTTTATGTAAAATTTCATCATTTTGGAGATAATAAATGTAAAAGAAAAAAAAAAAACCTTGATCCACCTTATATGAGGTCATTGAACCTAGGGAATGAGCAACTATTCCAAATTTTAATTCAGACCAAGTGATTTTTTTTTTAATCTCAAACAAAAGGAACAATATTTGTATGCAGAACTATATATAAAACATATATAATATAACATGCCATGTCAGGCACATTAAAGTAATACATTCAGTTGAAGTATAAAAAATTATCTGAAAATGCCATCTCCTTATTAAAAAATATCTCTTTTCTGGACACAAGATGAAACAGCCCCTGTAATATATTAAATTAAAATACAGTAATTAAAGAAAATAAACAAAAAATAACACCAGAATTGGATAATATGTTGTAGAGTTACCAGGGGTGGTATCAGTGTTTCCAAGCAGAGAATATGAGCTTCATACTACTAGGTCATGGCAATTTCTGGGTCTAGAAAGTGATGGAAATGTCAATTCAAATTCTCTTTGGAGTAAAGCAGGGTATGGTAAAGATACTATTATTGGAAATATTGATTCAGGTACCAGATACAATCCTTCATTCCTTTTTCATTCTATATATCTTTTGATAATTGTTTCCTGTTTATTATAGCTTAATTTAATTTAGAGTGCATCGGGATGGTCAATTTTTCTAGTTTCAAATTATGTATCTTTTGGTACTACAGAATATAGTTTTATTTTTAGGTTAATGTGTTAAAACAGCAAGAAAAGAATGCTAATTATAATAATATTTAGTCACTTCTCAAATAGTACAAATATTATTTAAATTGTATATATAGTTCGAATAGGTGTTGTAGGAATAGAAAATTTAATGATATAGCGTTAATGTGGGGGTATACGGACGACATGCATAGTTTAACAATAACACTAATTGAGCAATATTCTCAATTTTGATTGAGCATTTTAATTAGAAGTGACTATAGCAGCCAATTTTATTATAAGTTAACCAATTTGTAAGTTGTGTCTTATTTTGGTTAATTTCATGGTGAATATTAATTAAAGAGAAAATAAAGAAAATGCCAATTATGATTTTATTGTGACATGTTTCTAGACCTAGTCTACTTGTAATTTTTTTGAATTAGGTTTTGCATTTTTGCCTTTATAAAATTCCAATAAACCAGTTGACTTTCATGTTTAGGCAGATCATGCTTATCTATTTATCCATTAAAATTAAGGCCTTTGACAGTTGGCTTCCATTTTTATTAGTTAAATAGAAAAATCATATATAAAATATTAGAGGTGTCAAGGGGCCAGTACGATACAGATCGGGTTAAAACATTTTCATACCCCACATCCAGTAAGTTAACAAAGAAAAATCATTACTCATATTCATATCCAATAAATTAACGAAAAAAACTTTACTCATATCCATCTTATTGAATATGATACGGGTAGAGCAAATGGATAATAGAGTGTCATTAATTGACACTCCTATTTGTACTTCTAATAAAACATTTTTCAATACAAGAAAAAGGAAAGAAAATGAATAATAATATGGAATCATGGAATAATTAATAATTTTAGTATAGCTCTAAAATGATAAATTAATGAATATAACTAATATAGGGTGAAAATGTTCTGGAGCTGTCTCATGAGAATTTGGATCAATGGTTGAAGATATAAAAATAAATTTAGAATTATATCATATACGTTTTGAATCACGAATAAAACTATATCATAACTTTCGTCATTTATAATTAAATATATAATTTTATTGTTATAATTATCCGATAGGATAGTAAGAATGAAATAGTTTTTATCTGTATTTTTATCTGTTAAACTAACGATAGAAAAATATTACTCATATCCATACCCGATAAGCTAATTAATGAAAAAAAACCTTATTTGTACCCATCTTAGTGAATACGATACAAATTAAAAAAAAAACAAACAAATAAATAGGTGCTCTTGACACTCCTATAAACATGCATAATAGAAACCAACTAAATCAGACTACTCAGCGATTGCTATCCTAACTGCATCCATATAAAACCAAACTAATATAACCATCAAACAGCAAATTCAAAAAAAGACAATTAAGAACTGGTTCATCACCAAACAAATCTTTATCCATACTCTCTTCTTCAATTTTTTCTCCTCCCACTAATTACCTCAGATCCAATCTGATTTTTCACATATGAAAAATATAAGCTCTTCGGGGCTGTTCGGCAAGGCAGATTAAGCATGTGAGGCTTAAGATTTTAATCTTAGCTAAGGAGCTTGTGTTCGGTGAGACATTGGATTAAAGATATAAGATTAAGATGAATAAAAAACATTTTTCAGTGTCAAATGTGTATAAAAGACCAAATTACCCATTGCATTATTTGTTGTTATATAATAAAGATTTATATAACTAATTATAATATAATTGATTTTGATTGCAATTAATAATAGCAAACCGTATATTGTATTCAATTACAAATTTTATATTAAACAAGAGTCAGACGTACTGTTAAAATATTGCAATATAACTGTATATTTTTTTAGTTGGTAGTTGGTACCGAGTGTGTACCAGTAGAAAGAAAGAAAAGAGAACAAAAGGAAGGTTACCAATCAAAAGAAAGAAAGAGAAAATCATGGCTAAAAGCGTTGAAATATAACCCTGGCTAACTGTTGTTTTGCCTGGTCAAGTCCAATTATCTTCTATTAAGAAGAACTCGATGCACCTTTAGTGGATGGAGAAAAGGTTTCTAACAATGGCAATGGAAAGAAAATAGTTTTCTGGGTGGAAAAACTCAAATTTTAGTGACACATTTTCTTTTCAGCTAAAACTAATAGGTAGATTCAAAGAGAAAATCACAACCAGGATCTCGAGAGATTCAAAGTGAGAAGGAAAGAAAATCATGAAACTATTATATTCACCAAGAAAATCAAAATGAGAACGAAAGAATGGAAATATGTCATGAGGGATCTTAATAGAAAGAGCATTTCATGCCCAAGCTTTCAATACTTTCGATTTTGCAAGTTTATTGGACATTCGATGATTATTTGAGCTGTAAAAATGAGAGTTCTTGTTTTCTTGTTCATTGGATTGTGTGCACCAAAAAGGAAGAAGAAGGGTAAAAAATAATAAAATATTCGGTGGTGCTTAAGGAGGGCAACTTTATAAGGGCATCAATGACCGTGAAAAATAGCTGAGGAGGTTCTAAAGGAGCGAATTGGCTAAGGAAGGGTCACCCCTGGATTAAGAATTGACGCTAAGGAGATACTTTAATCTTGTCTAAGGAACTTGTGTTCGGCTGGATTAAGAGCTTAAGGAGCCATAAGGAGGCTTAATCCTTCCAGCCGAACAGGTACTTCATGTTAGTGGTTTGCTAACGGGTTACCCGTGACCCGTTCCGGGTAACCCGTTAGGGGTAACGGGTAGGGCGGGTAGACGGGTAGGACGGGTACGGGTACAACCCGCAACGGGTAGACGGGTAGTTTTTCCAAAACCACTACCCTACCCGTTTATTACCCGTACCCGTTGCGGGTTGACAGGTACGGGCGGATTTTTTTTTTTTTTTTTTTCTTTTCTGTTTTTTTCTGAATTTTTATGCTTTGAGATTCGTGCCAAGTTAAAAGACATCCCAGATGGAGTTTAGATATAGGGGTCCGTTTTGAGATTCATGCCAAATTAAAATTGATGACTCAGATCTCATTCTACAAAGTCAGGTATTGCACTGGATCTGAATTCTATAGGGTGCCGCCAAAAAAATTTTGAAATTCAAATTTGTAACGGGTCAGGTACGGGTAGGCGGGTACGGGTTGGCGGGTAGACGGGTACGGGTACAACGGGTTTTTTTCAAAATTATGTTGTCCGGTCCGTTTATTACCCGTACCCGTCTACCCGTCTACCCGTTTGTACCCGGGCAACGGGTACGGGTACCACGGGTAACGGGTACGGGCCGGGCAAAACGGGTTCAACCCCTAACGGGTTTAGCAAACCACTACTTCATGTCCACATATGAAAAACATAAGCTCAAAACTACTGCATAAATAGTTGTATTTTCTTGTCCCTCTATCCCCTGTGATAGGGATGTTATACAATTATACCAGCAACAAGTTTACTTAGGCAATATAAAAAACAACTGTTGTGAAGCAGAACAACAGATCTGTACCGGTACAGAGGTCAACACCAATTTCAGCAAGAAATTCGATTAAAGGCAATGAGAAAAAAATTAATAAAAAATTCTTCAACCAGAGGCACTTTTAATAGATAGATATCAAGATCTTTATGCTTACTTATTATACACACACACGTCTTAATCTTATACAAGCTGTAAAAGGAAAATATCAAACCAGAAGAAGTAAACAGAAAGAGATGAGTCAATAGGAGCTTGTACCAGCTTATGTATTTATCTCTCTTTAACTTTCTCTCTCTACTCTCTTTTCATTATAGAGCTTGCTGAAGAAATATCAAAAGAGTTCCAAATATCCCTCTTTTACATAATAGACACTGTACTTAACAAAAATATTGATATTGCGCTCTCTACTAAAATAACTCAAAAATAAACCAAATTGATTGGACTGAAATGAGAAGAGACCCAACACCCTGAAATATTCTTCCATTCCTTTCCGTTCATAAACGCCATAATAAAGCTGCCAACAAATTTTCAGCAAAAACTAATTTGCAACTTGGCACAGATAAACAAGCATTTTAGTAATATCTATATCCTGATTATTAATTTTTTATGTTGTAACTATAATTATTTGCATTATAGTACCTTATTTCTGTCACATAACTACATCAAGAAAATAGATGATTAAATTTTTTGGCATCACTACAGAAAATGCCATTTGGAGAACCTCTTCATTCCTCCTTTAGTAAATTATCCCTATATTCTATTGTTGAGTGTGTAAGGCATGAAAAATTATGAAATTTAAAAGATATTTTTAAAAGAGTATGACTAGTATAACATCAGTGTCATTTAAGCCTATATAACACTAATTTTAAAACCTATCAGATTGACTTCAAACGGTGAATCCAAACCGTTCAAACTGATCTACTTCATTAGTTGTGCGTTTACATGCAAATTTATAAACTTTTGAATTCATTTAGTATCAAATCAAGCGGTCAAATGAGTGACTTTTTAAGTTAATTTTAATACATTCATTTTTCAATATTTTTATCGCTTGATTTAATGCTAAAATAACTCGAAAATATAAAAAATTTACATGTAAACGCATCACTCATAAAGTAAATCAGTTTGAACGGTTTGAATTAATCGTTTGAAGTCTATTTAATCAATTTTGAAGTTAGTGTCATGTGACACCAATGTCATACTAGCCGGACTCTTTCTAAAATTCATCAATGTGTCTCCTAAAGGAAAATTTATCAAATTAGCCACTGACAGAATAATCTGTTTAGTTTTAATTTGCATAAACGAAACTGGTTTGCATACTATATTAATTACTATATCAAAAATCATGTCAAAAATTAATACGCCCCATCAATTCTAAATTACCATATATATCATAAACTAGAGACATATATCCTGCCAAAAAGGAGAGAATGTACTTAGAACAATTATATCTTAGAACTCATTCCACATCTCTAAATAGTCTTTATATATTTTTTTTTTCACCACCACGCACGTATAAAGTAGAGCAATGTCTATTTGCTCTAAGTACCATCCACCCTAATATTCCTTCTTAAGGTACAAGACAATATAGCATCTTACCAAGTATGATGTACCTCAATACTTATCTTGTAAAAGAGCATTTAGTTTAGATGGATGGAGAGAGCCTGATATCTTTATTATTATTGGTTTTAATAATATTATCTTTTACATCAATATTAGTTTCTACATTAATTAATTGAAGAATTTTTTCTAACTTTTGAAATCAGTGAACCATTAATTTTTGTTTAATTGTTATATTTGTAGGTGTATGGCCAGAATCAAAAAGCTTTGCAGATGATGGAATGGCTGATGTCCCAAGTCAGTGGAAAGGAATTTGCCAGAATGAGTTTGATGCCAGTTTCACTTGCAACAAGTCTCTCTCTCTCTATCTGTATTTTTTAAAAACCTTTGCAGAGGCTGCGACTGCGAATTCAGTGTGTGTGTGTGTGTGGGGGGGGGGGGGGGGGGGGGGGGGGTCAAACTATCGACCTTTGGGTAACCAAGAGTCCTAGAACTTTTTTCCTAGCCAACTATGCTACCTCCCCTTTCTCCTCTCTCTCTCTCTCTCTCTCCCTTCCAAAATATTCAAATTGTCCACGAAGTTTCTTGTATTTGGGTATCCATTAAAATTTCCACATTTTGTTTCAACTTGGGCGAAATGAAAATTGTATGCTCTCAAACTGTTCAAATGAAAGAAAAGAAATCAACATCACGAACATAACTATATATTTTTGTTCGGTTGTAAGAAACCGGGCCTAATTTTGTTATATGCATATATTTGGCTACAAATAATGACATCATTTTTTTAGAGTGTAAATCTGGTTTCAATCGGGATTTGAATAGGACGTTTTCAAAAGAATCGTTTGAAGACCGTATTAGTTCCTGTACTAGTGTATGTAGCAGCTTGCAGGCTGTGTATATATATACATGGTATAACCTTGATGAGGGTTATGATACATATTTTCATGCAGGAAGTTGATTGGTGCGAGATACTTTTATAAGGGATATCAGGCACATGAGATGAACATACCCTCTCCGACGACACCTCGTGACAATGATGGCCACGGGACTCATACTCTTTCAACCACTGGTGGCACATTTGTGGCCAATGTGAGCTTCTTTGGCCAAGGCAACGGCACGGCTAAAGGGGGTTCGCCCCATGCCCGTGTTGCAACTTACAAGGTTTGTTAGTTGTGTTTCTGATAGGATCGATTTTAATATTGAGGCAAACTTAATATATTTTAGTAATAGAAAAGAGAACACTCTATAGGAGAAATTTTACTTCGATTATCAATATTCTCTTTTTTTTTTATTAAAAAGGCAGAAGCCCAGTACCATTTAACGAACTAGAGTTAAATTACAACCATAACCCACCAAAAACAGCATGATCACCTCAGACTAGCAAACAAACAAAATAAAACTGACACTATCTAATGATACCAAAAACTCATCTAAACTGATATAGAATCCAAGACTAAAATATAATAACAACACAAGTGGATCTTCTTGCCATGGCAAGGAAACTAGCCCTAAACTGTATGTATCACACAGACATCCAACTTGCGTGCATCAAAACTTGGCAGATACTCCTTTTTGATTAGTTAGATTCTGCACCCTCTGGGGAAGAGCCTCCATCACCTCCAAACGCATAAGGCACCAATTGGTCATCTCCAGGAACCCAAATTCTTAAGGGAACGGCTTCCAGCATCTCCTCAGTTGGCGTCCAGCACATATTTACAAGCTTTCATAAAACTTACAGTATTCTCTTACTCTCTCACATTCTTTTTTTGAGGGTAAGGTGGCAATTTGCCATCTTACGGATTTTCATTGATAAGAAAAATATTTACAATGGCTCAAGTGAGCCTCAATCCCTATAATAAATATTTACAAACTTAGAATAATTATTTTCCAAATTGCACAGACCGCGACGCGGTCCTACGTTGGTCTACTGAAAATGCCACAGTGCATCTCCTACTGCCGAGCCTCAAACGCCGTCTCAGATGAGATAATTGTTATTGTTTTCACCTTCTGTGTGAATATGTGTCTATTGTTTTCTTACTCTCCTACATTCAAAAGACTCTTTAAAGTTGAAACCTCTCATAAACCTTTCATAAAACTCCTCTATTTCCTATATAAACTTTCTACACTATCACTCAATGACATTTAATCCTCTCATAAACCTCCTCTATTTTCTAGATACATTTTTCAACTTTCAAGACAATCTAGAAGACTACAACATGACTTTTAGAGAATTCCAACAATTACTCTTACATTCATGATGTTTTTAGAGAAGTCCAACATTAACTAATAATTAAGTTTATCAATTTCTAAAAGTTTCATCATTCACATCATACTTGGACAAAGATAAAATACCTGAAAATATTGGAACAACCATATCTTCCTGATGCTTCTGTATATGCTTATGTTTGCTCTTACCAATATAGGTATGCTGGCCTAAATGTTATGATGCCGATATTCTTGCGGCTTTTGATGCAGCTATATCTGATGGCGTTCACGTCCTGTCTGTCTCCTTGGGCAAGAAATTCCCGGTGGATTATTTCAAGGACGGGGTCGCCATTGGGTCATTTCATGCAGTCAAGAATGGCATCAAAGTTGTCTGCTCGGCTGGTAATAAAGGCCCTACAGCTGGAACGGTTTTGAATTTGGCACCATGGATATTCACAGTGGCAGCAAGCACAATGGATCGGGAGTTCCCTGCCTATGTGTCATTTGGCAACACAAGCCTGAAGGTAATTCACACCACGTTTATTCAGATTATAATTTCAATAAGCGAGTTAAGCTACATGCGATGTGGATCAGAGTAACGGTAACAACATCATTTTTAAATTACCCGAGAAAAGATCGGTCCTTGTGCATTTTTAATTACAGTCAATTAATTCAGTGTGATAATGAATTAATTGACTCGTGACATTTCTGTTAACAATTTATTTGAAAATTGACTTCAATTTTGCTTCCTACTTACAATAAATTTAACATTTGTTAACTCTTAACTTGGATGCCATTTTTAAATTTAGGGTCAGAGCCTCTCATCAACAAGTCTAGCACAAGGAAAATACCCAATTATCATGTCAACAAACGCTCGAGCGTAAGACATTTTATTTGTTAAGAGTAATAAATTTTATTAATATAAACTACGTAAAATTTCCAACAAATTAAGGCAGCCAGCAGTACCACCATTCCCCAAGGTACTACAGCAAACAGGAATACAAAATCAAGCAAATAGAAACAAATTAAAATGAGACTGCCAATCATGACATCAAAATTTGAGATACGGATAAATATTATGTGGCACAATTTGAATTTTGTTTTAACTTGACATATAACTTGAGCATGCAGCTGTTTTCAGTATAGAAATCTGTTATTAATTAACATTATGCTACATATGAATATTATATGGCAGTCGGCTATGCCTCCCTGGTTCCTTAGATTCTGCGAAGGTTAACGGTTCAATAGTGATTTGCACAAGCGGAAGAATAGATGGGGTAGAAAAAGGAGAAGTTGTTTTGGAAGCTGGTGGAGTTGGTATGGTCTTGATTAGCGCAGACAACATGATCCTAGTTGAAGAATATGTCCTGCCCGCCGTTGCAATCACCAACTCTGACGGTCAAACTTTGTTGTCTTACCTCAAATCAAACAGGTTTGTACATTTCATATGAGTTGAATGCTTGTGGATTTTACTTGGTACTTTTGAGATAAAGCACATAGTGATCAGACCTGTTTTGTACATATCATACGAGTTATATTATAGTGAATTTTTGGTCCTCATACGAGTCCATACACACTATTTATAGTGATCAGATGTCATCTTGTATTAATTTTTCTTGTAGTGCACTAGAATTATTTTTAAGGACGGATAAAATAATAAACCTTAAACTAACATCAGGCTCACTAAATTACAGTGCGGTACTTGGTTATATAACGAAACCAGAAACTATGCTCAACACAATGCCGGCACCATATATGGCTTCTTTTTCATCTCAAGGGCCAAATACAATTACCCCTGGAATCTTGAAGCCTGATATAACGGCCCCAGGTGTCAGTGTAATAGCAGCATGGACTGAGGCAACTTCACCAACTGATTATGACTTTGATAAACGCCGTGTAAAATTCAACTTTTTATCTGGTACGTCCATGTCATGCCCCCACACATCGGGGATTGTCGGTCTTCTCCACACTCTCTACCCTCAGTGGTCCCCAGCAGCTGTCCGATCAGCTATAATGACCACTGGTAATACACAAAATTCTGGAACTTTCTTTTTGTATGGTTATGTTTATAATATTTGAACAATATGCATTTAGTTATTAGTCCAGTCAGTTTTCCATGAAAATTCCTTTCCCACCAAATGGATCGTGCCATGCGATGTAGGCATCTATCACTGTTATGATAGTTCTGAAATAAAACTCCTTTGAAATAAATACTTTTGTTTGAGGTTCTGAGTTAAGCTCAAAGGACCAAACAATTATCCACGTCAGAAATATAATTGTTATCTTCATTTCTGTTCAAGTAAATCAATGGTTCACGTTTTTTTTTATAAATTTTATCATCTGGTAAGTTGCTGCTAAAAACCATACTGTCCTGTTCTTCTTTCCCCCATATGCTGAAATTATTGTGCTAACTGAAAAATTATATTGACTATTATTTTCCCTTGAGGGGCTTCAATTTATATTACTTCTAATAAGAGTTTTTTTTTTCCTTGAAAACAAAACATTGCAGCATCAATCAAAGATAATCAGGGAAAGAATATCTTGAGCTCATCCTTTATAACTGCCACACCATTTAGTTACGGGTCTGGCCATGTGAACCCAAATGCAGCAGCAGATCCGGGTTTGATTTACGACCTCAACGCGACCGACTATTTGAACTTCCTTTGCTCTGTTGGCTACACCTCAATGCAACTATCATTATTCGAGCCGGGCTATCAATGCCCTTCAAATCGTCTAGATATTAAGGACTTGAACTATCCATCATTTTCAATTTATAACCTCACAGGCTCAGTTACAGTAACCCGCACAATTAAAAATGTCGGTCCTGCAGGCACATACACTGCAACAGTTGATGAACCTAGAGGTATTCGACTGAAGGTTGAACCCGATAGTTTAATGTTCGGCGCTGGTGAAGAGAAGAAATTTAATGTAACATTTACAGTGGATACCCCTAGCTCTAACTATGTATTTGGAAGCATTACATGGTCGGATGGAACACGGTATGTAAGGAGTCCTGTTGCGGTGCAGACGATACCATAGAGAAACCAAATCCAATTGAATGAAGCCTTCGGTTTGGATTTTTCCCCAACTTGTTTGGGACTAAAGGCTTAGTTTGTCGTTGTTGTTTTTGTTGTTGTTGTTGTTTGTTTTGTTTGTGCCTAAAAATAATTTCTTTTCACAATTTAATTTGCTCCGTGTGTATAATTGAAATAAGAAACAAAACATTGTTATCAATATAAGAAATCTGTATGGTTGCTATTTGTTTTATTTATTTTTGAAGAGCTTTGGCTTCTATTCAGTTTTTATAGGAAAAATGTTCTCTTTCAGAGAAAAGTATATATCCTCAAATAGGAGAGGATAATTGAAAGGATAACACTATATCAATATCCTTGTGTTATAAATAGATGGTATTTAACAGGAGACATAATGCATAGATATAACAATATATATAGCTAAAACAAATTATTGTTGGAAAAAATAAACTTAATTTATGGTTTAATGAAATAGTTAATGTAAGAATTCTTTAATTAGAAGTCTCATTAATGTACTAGTTAATGTTGGAATTGTCTAGAAGTCATGTTTTACTTTTCTAGGCTGTCTTGGAAAGTTGAAAATCGTACTTCAGAAATAAAGAGGTTTAATTAGAGGGTTAAATGTTATTTAGTGAAGATAGAGTGTGTAAAAAGTTGATATGAGTCTATATAACGTGTAAGGAGTCTTTTGAATGTAAAAAAATAAGATATATTATTTATAATAGAAATATTTTTTTGCCAACAAGTATTCTCTCTTCCACTACTAAAATTATAGCACGTTTAACTCAAATATTAATTTGATCCTATCAAATTAGTATTATAGCCTTGTTAATATGGCCACTAGAACTCGAAATATCTCATTCCAATATTCAGTTCTAACCAAAACCAACTATGATCAATTGTCATTGCGAATGAATTAGGTCATTAATATTGGTGCTAATAACTTGCGGAACATTGTTGAAAATGGAGTTGAAGAACCCAAAGATGTTAGCACACTCAAGGTAACCGAGTTAAATACTTTGCAAAAGAAAAAAAAAATGGAAATCAAAGTGTGCTAAATATGGAATGAGTTGACAGAAAAATTCTCACAGTCAGATCTATATTGTTCTGCGACTAATAAACAGAATAATAAAAGTTTATCAAAATATATTTCGAGCAAACATTATTTTAAACCATTTTAAAATGACAACAATTAAAAATAGATGCAATAAATCATATTAATTAAGCCGTTTGCCTCTTTTACGCTTTTAATGGGTCAAGTCAAATTTTGTAAAACTTAGTTGAAAACAGTTGGAATCTACATTTATTATTATTGTACATTAATAAATGTGCACTAATAAATGAATTTGGAAAATCTTATAATAGTGTCGTATATTTTATTATCAATATCGATCACGAATAAACTATACAAAACAAAACTTATCAATTAAGGTTTGTAGTCCAAGACAGTTTTTGAGTCATTTCATGATACAATCAATAAAAATGAAAATGGTGTGTCTTAACAAAGCCTTAGTGGTTGGATGGAAAGTGTTTCTTGATACAATCAATAAAAATGATGTTTCTTAACTGCTATGCTCATGCAAGCAACATGCATGTTAAAAGCCTTTGTACATTTTCCATGGCAGGGCCCTCTATATATATTTATCTAATTATTTTGATACTTTAATGAGGATGTTGAATTTTAATTTATAATTTTTTATTTACAATAAAACTAAAGATTATTCATAATAGGTCTGAAATTAGTTGATAATAAATGATTCCAAACTCGTTAATTATGGCATTGGAGAAAACTATGAAAAAATTTATTACTTGGCTACGGTGGTTGGTTTTTTAATTATTGAAAAATATGAACTTTATTAAAATACTGAGTTTGAAAATGTTAATAAATATTTAAGTTGATATAAGTTTTTGTTCAAAAAAGATGATCAAATTGGTGATTTTGATAGCTTTAATGGTAGAATCCAAACCCAGAAGGTAGGATTTATTGTACCAGGCCACAACCTGAGTGGTAACCTCTTTTGAAGAATAAACTAGAATAAACTAGGATTTATAATCATTTCTTGTTCAGCATTTTAGATATTCAACTAGATCGATGAGATTGTATAAAATAATGTACAGACATGTCTAATTGAATTAAGTTTGTTTTTTAATTTTTAATTATATATGGTGCATTTTTCTTATTATTTGAAAGATCCAATAGCTAGAATGCAACTTCATCTACTACTGCAAATTTATTGAAAAAGTCCTGTTTAATTTATGTTACGCGCGTACGCTTTAGGAACTTCCTCAAAGTGTGCATCTAACTTGAAAATTAACATTCAGCTTGAAACAAAAAGAAAGATATGCACAATGGAAGCCTTAATTAAAAGAAGCAAAACAGGGGTACGTAGTGCAAAGCTATCTGCAATAATTTTTTCTTTTTCTCAATCTACAATAGATTAACTAAATTTGAAATGATAAATAATGAAAACAGTGCAGAATGCAACAAATGAGATACAAAAGGGGATTTTATTATTCGTAGAGAAGTAGGTATAATATTAGAATGGGAAAAATGGCACAACCCTGCTTTGTTACAGAACGGCATGGCATGCAGATCAGTTACGTGGTGTAATTATTCGCGTGTCATGATTATCTTTTGAAAATTTGATATGGCACATCACAAAATGTGAAAGATGTAGCCACGACATGTGTTCAGGCCAATCACGTGTAATTAGTCATTATATATTGATCAGAGGGTGAATCTTGAATAAACTAACCAAAATTATGAAAAAAAAGTTAAACGTGACCAAACGTAACCCGTTTGGACATGGCACATTTAGGCATGGCGTGACCATTCACGTGTCGCGACCACCCCTCGACATTTGGTCACGGCATGGCACATCACTGAAAAATTGACCTGATCACGGTACGGCACAGAACGGAACTAAAATCACAACATGTTAGTCACAGTACAGTATGACACGGCACATTACGCAACCAAAGTCATAGTATATTAATCACAACAGGGCACTTTTTTTCCACTCTATATAATGTACTTCAGAAAACTAAATGGGATGCAAATGGGGATTTTAAATTATGTAATTTTAAGATCTGACCTAGGGTAGAAGGAGAGAAAGGTAAAAGACAGCCAAGCAGGGGTTCACGTACGTGTCCTTTAGAAATTTCTAGTCCTCGATCCATACATAATCCAATATATTATATATCCTTCCATTTTGTTCAAGATGCAAATACTCTATGCAATTATTTTGTGGACGATAGCACTATCGTTAACTGTCATTATACAGATATTTTTTTTTTTTATTTGAAACACACACCTCAAAATATTGACAATGCCCTTTGAGTAATTAATGTTAGCCTTTAAGGTCTTTTCTAGTATTAATATATATTGATGAAAAAATGAATAGAGTTGGCTCATCCAATATTTGATTGTAAAGGAGAACCATCTCCCTTGAAATATCCAAGGGTTCACATTAATTAGTAACAAAAAAAATTTAACAAATTCAGAATGGAATTTTTTCATTGATAAAATTTAGAAGAAACATCATAAGAGAAGTGGATAGACTAATGTTATTATGTTCCTTATTGAAAGTAAAGTATACCAATCCAATATTAGGATTGGTATACTTTACTTTCAATAAGGAACATAATAACATTAGTCTATACACTTCTCTTGCAATTTTTTTATGCGCTTTGTCTTTATACAAGTTACTAAAGAATGTTAGAAAGAAAATGGATGAGACAAAATGTAATTGATTAATTAAAAAATCCTTGATTAATTAAAAATTAGCATGTTTGAAAAGGGAGTTTGGATGATTTAAGTTATATGTAATTGATTTCAAATGATAAATATGTCACTGCTCCCAAATGAGGGAAGCAACTAATTAGGTAGCATTCAAGATATATATGGAATTTGCATCCTCTGAGATATCTCATATTTTGCGTGACTTTTTGGAAAATCTGAACTGTTCAAATACGTTCTGCACAAATCTCGAAGCTCAAATAATATTGGGCCCCTGCACTACTCCCGAATAGGCACCAGACACGTCGTTCAAGCAAAAGTTGAGATACCTCAAAGGATACGCGCACTCATATATATGTGGAGTAAAGTTAGCGTGTTCTATGCTTATCTAGAAGATTTGGTATGTATAATTCTAAAATTCGGATTGGCTTTAAACAATGAATCTAAACCGTTAAAACTGGTATACTTCATGATTGATGCGTCCACATGTAAAATTTTGAAATTCATTTCGTACAAAGTCAAACAGTCCAAAAATGATGAATATGAATGCATTAGAATAACTTTAAAACCTTTATTTTTAACTGTTTGACATTGTATTATATAAATTCACAAAACTTAAAATTTTGTATGTAAACGCATCACTCATGAAGTATATCGGTTTCAACTATTTGAATTAATCATTTGAAACAAATTTAGTAGATTTTAAGTTATGTTTACCAAGTCCTCTTGGTGAACATAGCACACAATAGTTTTACTCTATATTGTGTACCTATGAACATTCCTTTCCCATTGAGCCACAGAAAAAGAAAAAAAAAAAGGGGCGATCTGTTCCACGAAGCTGGTTTGAGAGTCGGCCGGCTCCACCGCGTCTCTCCAACCCGCCCCGCCACCCACTCCTCTTCGTCTGCCCGGTTCAACTTGCTGCGTTTCAATTGAGCGGATGGATTCGTTCAAGGATTTTGCCGCTTGTTGTACTTTCCGTTTGTCTTGACTTTTTGGGTTCGATTGAGGATTTGTGAATTCATTCTACGCTGTAGTATCTACTATATCTATATACGAATAAGGTATGTATTTTGGTTGTTGCCGATAACGAGAACGCGACGAGTTGTCTTCTTTCTTCTCTCTTTCTTCTTCTTCCTCCTCCCTCAATGGTGACTGTCCTGGTCCGGTTGATTCAGTTCCAGGTCCGATTTGATTCAGTGCCATCTCGGTTGAGTGGTGACTGTCCTGGTTCGGTTTGATTCAGTGCCCTCTTCTTTCCTCCTCTCGAGTGGTGACTGTCCCGATCTGGTTTGATTCAGTGCCTCTTGGCTGTGAACTCTTCTGGGCGGCGTCGAATTCGGAAAGAAGAAGACGTTTCGTCATCAAGAAAGGGTTCGATGTGGCATAGTCTGCGGGATATGCAACTCGAAGAAATTACTGCTGTGTCTACATTATCAGAGAAGAAAATCGGAAGGTCCACCTACTTGTTATTCGGGCGCGAATAGATCAATTCACATTCTCTGACATCACGTATCTTTTATTTTCTGGCATAGCAAATTAGATGATTGTACAAGTAGCTCAATGTATAGGTTTTAATGCTTCTTAATTTTAACAAAAGAAACCTATATAATAGCTACTTAATTTTAAGCAATACTTCTTTATTCTCTGACATCTCCTACGGGCTTTCAACCAAAAAAAAACATTCCTTTCCCATTTATTCTCCAATTATTCATGAAAATCAAATGAATAAGAAATATACAATATCTCTTTTCTATAAATATAAAGTATAATTTAACTTAATTGAAAAAATAAATTGAAGTATTGCTTAAATTTTTTTTTTTTAACATCCATGGCATCCTATATATGTGCGACCATGATACTGAAGAGGAATTCCAAATATTCGCTCGGAATGAAAGCTTGCTATTTTTTAGAACATAATAGACATGACCGCTTTGTAAACTAAATTTATTCTCTCACTTATAGTTATATTTATTTTACTAATTTATGGTAATCATTTAATTCATAGAAAATGCTTTATTAAATTTTTCAGATTTTTTTATAGTAAAATTCTGATTTTATTATTTAAAACCCTTTATTCAATTATTAGAAAATACTCCAAGATCACTTTAAAATTAAGCCCATGCTTACCCATGCAACAAGTCAAATTTTATCCATACTAAAAACTCAGATTCTAGTAGTAATATCTTATAGCCATGTTCATTTTATGTAATCAAACAAACAAATTATATAAATTAAGTGGCAATATAATAATCATCATTTGGCATAGTCTTTCCATTTTAGTCCTCAACTAGCATAGTCTTATTATCTTTTGCACCTGAAACCCACGTAAATAAAGTTTTAGGGATGAGAGCTCGAACAAACTCTTGTGCAAGTTTTTAGTTCTACTCCGGATCTTTGTGAAATTATCTTTATGTATCAGAAAAACATTTCTCATTCAAGTTAAGTTAATGAAATCTATCCAAGGGTGCACTAATTTAGTTATTTATTCAAAAGTGTACATTTTTCTTTTTGATTTCACATTTCCTTTTTGCCACATTAATGAGGAAATATAGTCGAACACCGGATTCAATGTACACATTCCAATATATAGACATATCGGTCCATGGTCCACTGATCATATCCTATCCTTTTCCAATCACATATATTACATTCATTTCCAAAATCCATTACATAACATACATTACATAATAATAAACATAAATATTTACATTCATCACACAACGTTAAAAATAAATATTTGATTATTTAATCAAAACAGTAAAGTAATTTAACAACTATCCGGAATAAGTACACTGAATCTGGAATTCCGTAAGTTGGCCTGGAGCATACTCTTTAGTTTCGTTGCATTCCAAAATTTCTAGACTTGAACCCTAATAACATGACACAACGTTGCGCAGTCCTTTGTTTTTGTTTTGAACAGAAAGTTTTAGATAGATTGTTGTGGTTTTCCGGTTTCAAAATTGTAGAAAATTGTAGGATGATGTAGGTTGTGGATTGTAATACAAATGATAAGAGTTAATATACACAAATATTTAGAGATGAACACGTGTAATTAATATTAAATAGTTAAGAAACGAGATGGATATAATGTAGAATTAATATATTGTGAGAAAAAATATTATACATATATAGTTGTAGAGTAAGATATTAAGGGAAGTACTAATACTAATATTTTTAAAATATAAAGAATAGAGTAACTAATTAAAAATGTGAACTTTACTGAAGATACATAACAGATTGTGAGAAAAACATGAGAATCGAAAATATGATAAATACGTGAGAGAGAGAAATCATTAGGGTTAAGGAGATCATTGAAACAAAATTGAAATTATAAAATAGAGTAGAAGTATATGACTGATAAGATGATTTAGAACGCTAATTAATGTAATTATTAGAATATGTAGATTAAACAAATGAATTTATAACTAAATAGAATGACTAATTATAATTAGTGGTTAATATTTAGAAATAATTATCGAAGATCTGTAGTGATTTGATAAAAAAGAAGATACATTAACGAAATAGGAACAAGATGTAGTAAGACAAGAAATTAGAGAAAGAATCTAAGAAAGGAAGAAATACAATAGATGATATGATAAATAAATAATAAATATGAAAAATAATAAGAAAAACGAACCACATATAATTGCACTGTGCGTACGTATCATGCAATGAAAAAACTAAAAGACAAACACTATTCAATTAAGCATGCCTGTACATTTTAATACAATCTTCTATTTCAATCTGTAACATACTGAGAAGTGACTATGACGCTATGAGTGTAATAGATGATTCTCCTCCGGGTTTGGATTGCGTCCATTTAGCCGATGGACAGCCATTTCGAAATCACCCAGACAATTCAGAAGAGCTCTTATATTTTCACGCCTGTCCAGGTACCCCATCTCCTTCATTTCCACCAATTGTGAGGCCAACAGATCATCTGGTGCTATCCCCTCTGGATCTATAATTTGAATAGAATGCATGAGACACCAACATAATACCACTGACTAATTAAGTAAATTTTTACATAAAAGTGGTAGAATTTTCACCACTAGATGAACCTGGGACAAAATCCGCGTCAATTTCAAGTGGAAGAATCTTATCCAGAATCGGACAGAAATATTCATCAAGTTCTCTCACTGTTACAAAGCATGCATAGATTACATAGTAGGATTATATTCTAGGTAATTTTAAGAGCAAGTTCAGTTGCTAAATGCTAATTAAATATTAAATTGAAGGTATAATAAAACAGAGGGTTTCTTTTTGTTCAAAAAACACAAAGATGCATCCTACTCCGGTGAGGTTAATTTAGCGAGTTCAAGTTCCTGCATTCATTTTTGAATGTACAGGGAACTGAATACAATAGTTTATATGACCAGTCATAAAATGGTAGAGTTAGGGATTCATGCTATCATATGCATTTTTAGGCTGTGAGCAAAGCAACAAGAAAGAAAGGATAATAGAATAAGGTCAAGATTACCTAGTGCATAGTATTCGCCATCTGTAGCTCTGCAGCCACATATAGGATTTGAATATTAATAAGAAGCTTAGGATTGCATTGGAACTAACATAACAGCTAATTAAACAATTTAATTCCGAAAGGGATAACATACAAATAGACATGGTAATCTTACGAAGGGGGTTTTCAATGAACGTCCCTATTGACATAATTTAATAATCATTTCTTATTACCAGATAACAACCATGTCTAAAAGCTTGAGAATTATAAGGAGTATGCCTGATGTATAACGATATGAGCATAGGCAACATCAATTAATTCACCTTGCTGTATAAGAAAGTTCAAGAATAAACAATAAATAATAAATACCCAAATAACGTACTAAGTACTAACACATGATGCTAAAATGTAAAATATACCAATCTAACCTTCTCACAATGTTCCAATAGATTGTCATCGGATAGGATGATCGGCACAAGTATATTGACTGATCTTAGGTACTTTTGTTGCCAGTATGATATGCCCATTGAGTCATCTTCAAAGTCTGGTAACTCGTCAATCAATTGTAATGACCTAGCTCTGCTGTCTGGTTAAATATAAAGTTATATCTGAAATAATTTGGGAGAGAAGGTTGCCCTTATGGGTGCTATATTTCTCTGTTTTTTCTTATTATTTCTCCTTTGTTTATTGTTTTCTGCTGTCAATCCATGACGTAGTTTCAAGTGCATAACCAGGCAAACAATAAAGGAATAAAAATTAGACTCTGGTAATAGACTTACAAGAAGTTGGAGCTCTAATGTTAGGAAGCGGCTCTGTATTAGGCAATGACGACTCATTATGGTTAAAATTAGAACTCTCTGTTCCACTGCCTGAGGTACCCACCAGATTCAGACCCAACAAGCCAAGTGACAACTGATTCTCCTCATTTTCATATGATTTACCATGCTGATTGTGAACCTGATACAAGTTCTTTACCTTGAGGGATCCTTCAGTGCTGGCTTTGATATCATCTGCTCTATTGGCTCTGGAATTTGTTCGCCTATGTATCGAGACATAAATAACTAGTAATAACACGTAATGTAGTCGTCTCGTGTTTTCTATCATTGAAGCCCATTCTGCTGACTGTGCTATCCACTTTAACAAACGAATATCCTCTATGATATTGGTAGTGGAAATTTCGTTGTTCTCAGAGACATTATTTTCTAAGAGGTCGAACCTTGTATTCCACAGTAGCCATATACTTTTTTGTGGATCAAAGTCTGTACAAGGAAAAGAACAATTAAATGC
The DNA here is from genome assembly GCF_964058835.1 of Carex rostrata. NCBI lineage: Eukaryota > Viridiplantae > Streptophyta > Magnoliopsida > Poales > Cyperaceae > Carex > Carex rostrata. The sequence goes on from NC_135952.1 coordinate 1,306,753, forward strand.
TTAAACAATTTAGGCATCAACTTTTTTGCTGAATTTCAGCAGCACAAAAGAATTCAAAAACATATATTGAATTAGGAAATGCACCACACATAAGGCCTAAAGGGCTAAAACTCGAAGATGCACACAACGGAATTAAGTTAAGTGACAGTATAGTACTACAAGAATTAAGTCTCAGAAAGATTTACGAAAGATACCAAAAGAGAGAGAGAGAGAGAACAAGATTTACGAAAGATACCGAATGAGAGAGAAAAAAGGCATACAAACACATGAAATCTTGGTTCGTCCAAGATTTTCAAGAATTAAGTCTTGACAAAATAAAAGAAACAAACCGTTGCTCCTGAGCGTATGAGGGTCCTTGAGGATGCTACCCATGTACAGCAAGTGTTGCTCTTTGGATGGTATTCTAGTTTGATTGGCCACTTCCTCTTTGAAGTCCTCCACTGTAAGATCAAGGTTGGTTTGTATGGGAACCTTCCTTTCTCTTTGATGCATTAACTGAATTGTGAGAATAACGGGGCAATTTTCATCATTGGAGCCTTCGCCATTGAAGCCCATTGCAAACATGAATACAAAGAGAAGGTATGAGGGATAGATTTCAAAGAACTGTGGCGATAGAGTTTAGGCTGTTGTAGGGAGGGAATAATTTAAGTGACCGAAAGGAGTGTGACTGTAGGGAACGGAGAGTATTATTAAGTAACAAAATAATCCGAGAATTCGCGTTAAAAGTAACAAAATAATCCGAACCATTCAATTTGAGTTAACACATCTCAAAATTGGACCCTCTATTATTTTTTATTCGGTTAAGGAAATATTCACTCAATCTGGTTTGACTGGTCAATGCCCACCAATGTTGTAAATATACATATCCAACGCAATGAGATTTGAGGCAACAAATATTTTCTGAGCAACATAATATTCTTTCAAATGTTGATCTTGTTGGTCATCATTACATTAATTTGTTGGAAAATAAATCAATATAAATAAGATTCAAGGCGGATTTTTTTTTCTTACTTGGAGCTATCGAGGTCTCCTCTTTATTGGATTAAACGAAATATAAAAGTATTTTTTTATTATCGGTAATATTCTCTTCGGCAATAGACATATCCTCAGAAATAATAACTTATGTCAATTTACTCGTCACCTTCTATCTTACAGTCTGTGCAGCATCACACGTCTAAAAAATTCAACTTGTTGGCACTGCCCGACACGTGTTCCAAGCATATATTTATAACATAACACGTCAGACTCTACAACACAACACGTACGGATTCAATACACTAACGAACCACCACATTTTTCATTTTAATTTGTACTTGTTTAAATTGCATCTAACTTTATACACACCCAATTTAAATTATATAAAATATGTCTACATTTTTACTTTAATTATTTTATTAGTAGTCACGATTGTCAAAAAAAAATAATGTTTATTAAAAGAAAAATAAGAATTTTGATGACACAAAGTTGTTAAGACTTTTTTGTTAACATTATAAAATAAAAAATTCAACAAAAACTCAAAACTTTAAATCTCGCTCTTCTTTATAGAAGATGCATTCATATTTAATTAGGTTTGAGCATCTTCATCCCAGCAACTCAAATGAGTTTCTAAATATCTGTTAATCATTTTTTAGAAACTAAAGCCTTTCAAATTTCTAAACTTTCACATATTTGAAATTAATTTTAGAGTTTCTATATATTAAGTCACGTCAACAATAAATTGAAAAGGACAAACAATTGGAGTCAATCATTTGAACAGCGAGGAGTTTAATTTGTAAACAGTTTCTTATATAAAGATTTTTTATCTAGAATCAATGTATTGCGGTTTAAATGCAGCTTATTAGTAATTTGCTTGTATTATTTAAGAATATGCATATATATATAAAGGAACATAATACTCAACTCTTTGTAATAATTCATAGGTGCTGGGAGAGCCCAAATGGCAAGGTGAGGAGCTACTACATACAGAATACAGGTAGTATATTCCTTGCACTGCAATTCCTTTTTCATGAACTAGTTACATAATTAAATACTTTTTTCTACTTCAATTAGGAGAGTATTTTAGGAGGCATGGCTTAGGCCAAATGACATCGTAATGATATATCAAGAAGAGACGTGCATGCTGGTGAGTTCTTCCATTTATTATAAGAAAAATTGTGTTCATATAAAGTTATATTAATATTAAAGTTACTTCCCCTACAAATTAAACTAAAAATAATATCATAATATCAAATTTGCAATATTTTCACACTGTCCGTAGGTACATGTCCAACTGATTAAACAACATGGTTAAATTTTCAAGAATTGCATAAATTTAATCATGAAATCATATATATGGCACTGTTATTCTAATATTACAAGTTCATTAATTCGCTACAGATAATACTTAACCTAAAGTTGGAAGTTGAAGGCGGACCGAGCATTATTCGTGTTGGCTACGATGGACAAGAGCATACTATCTTACATTGAAGATGTGGAGACACAAAAAGAGGCATGGGATGTCTTTGCCGCGCTGTTTTCATGGAAGAACACAAATCTGTTGCAACCACTACTACAAAAAATATTTTTTCCATCGCCCCTTTACCATCGGATGTGCATCCGCACAGATGGTGTATGTCACGAGTGGCAACGCTGTAATTACTTTGAACTTTTTGCCAACTGTTGAGTCTAACCAGCTGATGTATATATATGTGTGTGTGTATCTACGTATATGTATATATATCCCGAGGAGGGATTCACTTACAACATCTTACAACAATTTAGTTTCTTGATTTTTAAAGTTCAAATAGTCGATCCAAACCGTTCAACAACATATCTATATTAAAATGTGCTTGAAGATCAAAATTTATATATTTTTTGAATTATTTTTACTATTTATTAAGTATTTTACAAAACTATTATTTTTAGACAAATCTGAACCATTGAAATTTGTTACATTCCGCATTGTTTTCATTATTAAGCATTTCAAATTAGTTATTCTATTGTAGATTGAAAAAAATGGTTGCTGATAGCTTTGCAAATTGCCATATTTTGCTTCTTTTAATTAAGGATGTCATTGTCCATATCTTTTCTTCTTCTTTTTTGTTTCAAGCTGAATGCTAATTTTCACAATACATCGGGATCAAAATTAATTTTTACTTGAGAATTCTTATCAGGAAAATTACTTACCTGTAAATATCGATACACATAGCTCAAACTGCAACAAAAAGTAATTAAATCATACTAAAGTTCCATAAATGTTAATTTAACATCCACAATGATCATTCCTGACACATCATTGTCTAATATTGTCTAATATGAATATGAGGACTAAAACATGCAGAAAAAAAAAAGTAACTCGAAAGCTAAAAAAAAATACATCAAACCATAAGAATAAAAGAACGGGACAATAATGTCGAAAGAAACAGCTAACTAGATTAACTTTCCTTTATAATTATCTTAAAATGCATTGGATGTCAGATATGGTTTAAAGTAGGCATAAACCAACTAATGCTAGTGTTGTTTTTCCGATTGAAAGGGGTGTCGATAAATTTTGTTTCACCATTCTCTACATCATACATATTGATCACACGAGTCTGACCTAAAGAAGATGTTGATACCTTATTTATGAAGTAGATGCAGTCTCCTTTTAAACCAGCAAAATCACTTGCACTGAGAGAGAAAGCATGACCATAACCCAGAGGATTTTCAAAGAACAACATTCGGTCTCCAATGGTGCTAAGCTTGACCCAACAAGGATTTCCTTTTCCATTGCCAAATTCGAGACGGTGAATGTAAAATTTATAATGCGTCCCCTCGTAGGATTGATTATAAGCAATAGTCAAAATTTCACCACAAGACTCAACAAGGTAAGGACCTCCAAAGTACATCTTTGATATTTTTTCATAATCGGGTGGTGGTATGACATAAAGCTCTCTATGGTTAATAATATCCAAAATTTTTGTCACCCCAGTTTGAAAGTCTACCCTAAAAAGAAAACCCATCAAATAGTGACAATTGTATTGACACTCGTGTACTCTAGGTCTAATGATCTCCCAATTGTCATCACTAGGTTTACAACGGACTGATATTTCATTCTCCGAGACATACATATAGTCATCAATTTGAAAAATCGGAGGATTAGACCAAGAAAAATTGATTGTGAACAAACATGGATCACAATCATATCGAACAGGGAGATGAACCTCTTTATTGTTAAGGGGATTTAGAAGAGAGAAGCTATTATAATCACCAATTTGACTAGTGAGCATGTAAGCACCGGAAGGTTTAAAGAACCTCCTGCTAGAGGAACCGCGAGCACGGATGGTGTGTAATTTCTTGGAATCGATGGAGTAGTACTGCAAATCGGTCCCTCTGCTGACTCCGAAGATCCAAGGAAATTGTGGGGGGAGGTCGGATACGGAGGAAGAGAAACGCCAAGGCTTACATACTGCTCGGGATCGAACGAAAACACATATGTCAGGAATATTTTTCAGAATGAGCAGAAAAAGTTCCATCGGAAGGTCCGCCCAATTTCTTTCCATTTCAATTATCTCCTTCTTCTCCATCATGCTATGGCACCTTGTGGTGGAAACGAAAAGGCTAAGAGAGTGAGGTATATATAATTTGGTTTTGCAAGGTTTTTGTTTTGTAAATTGGTAATTCGGTATTAATGATATGCAATTTGTTTTGTAAATTTTTTCTTTAAATAACATATATTTTTTTTTTCTAATAGGAGATTATAAAAAGAATTAAATCCAAGCTAAAGTTAGAGTCGGGTTTTTCAAATATGGACAATTTTAAATACTCCGAATTGTAAATTTAGAAAAAACAGAGGTAATTTAAGGAAAAGCATATCTTACAAAAGCTACGTACAATTTTAGACATATTTACGTAGATTTTATAATATTTCATAATATTTTTACTTAACAAAATATATACTTACCTATATGAATAATTAGCTCCATCATGACAAGTGGACGCAATAAGTTTCATATGTAATGATAGACCGACGGTTATGATCATGTCCATTTGTTGTATCTTTTCTATTTTTGTATTGTTGAGGTACTTAATTTTAAAGTGATCTTGAAGTATTTTCGAATAATTGAATAAAAAGTTTTAAATAATTAAACAAAATCTGAAAAATTAATATATCATTTTCTATGAATTAAATGAATAACATCAATTAGTAAAATAAATATAAATATAAGTGAGAGAATAAATTTAGTTTAAGAGAGGTCATGTCTATTATGTTCTAAAAACAGAAACGTGTCCTCTCATTAAGATTTAATTAATCAATTATCTATCGGAAAGGTTTGATTACGACCAAATATTTGGAAGGAAGCGTCTAATTGTCCACTGCTAGTTGTGCACAGTTTGTCCACAGAAAAACTGACATTTGACTTGCGCAAATACTGTAAAACTACTCCTTCATGCTACATATTTGCATAATATATCACATAAAATATGTCAGTTAATAAAATGTCAACCAGCTAGTATTCAAAGTGGTCCCAAGATTGTTAGAAACAAATTGCAAATTGCATAACAGGACAAAAAAAAATGTACTTTCAAATGGACCACTTGCTATATTTTCGGAAATTGCAGTTATAGGAAGTTATTGGCGTTAGTGTTAGTTATTAGCAGTTATTTCGAAAAACACGTGATAAAAAGGCAAAATTAAACTTTCCGAATAATTTTTTAAATTTGTTTTATTTGATGAACACACAAATAAATCATCAAAATAATGAATACCGTAAAATTGACCCCTTTAACTATAAAAATAAAATGTAAAAACTATAAAATTTCAACAATATAGAATTAGCAGATGAAACGATAAAATAAAATGTTACAAAGTATCAATTTTCAAAACTATAAAATTGTCAAGTTAAGCTCTGAAAACAAAACGTAAAAACTAAAAAAATTCAATAACGGAAAATTAGCAGATGAAAATGTTAAAATAAAATTTAAAAAGTATTAATTTTCAATATTGTAAAATTGTTAACTTAAACTATGAAAACAAAACGTAAAAACTATAAAATTTCAATAATGTAAAATAAGCAGATGAAAACGATAATACAAAATTTCAATACTATAAAACTGTCAACTTAAACTATAAAAACAAAACATACAACATACAAAAAGTCAATACTGTAAAATTGCTATATGTAAACTATAAATCAATTGCATGTAGACAACATCCAGAACATTAAAAATATAAAGTCAAAAAAATAATAGTTCAATAATATAAACTGACATATCTTAACTACAAATATAACAATTTCAAACTGTAATACAACATTGTTCAACAAAACACATCTGTTCAAAAGCATCTGTTCAAGTGAAATAAATAAAAATGTATTAAAATTTTGCCATTTCAGCAATAAATTGATCAAATCCACACTATAACACTAAGACACATGTATTGTAAAATTAGCTAATCAAACATTGTAAACCCTGACATATCAAGTGAAAAAAAATCAAATGACGATAAAATTGAGCCATTTCAGTAAGAAATTTCAATATTATTACACTGAACCGTTTCAATACACTGTGAATAAGTACTAAAAAGAAAAATAAGAACGAAAACCTTTGGAATTTCGCCTTCTAGTGTCATCAGACACCTCGTCACTTGTTTAACTAAGAACTTGGGATGAAACACTTTTCGCCTGAAAATGGTTGTAAAACTCTTCATAGAATCTTGTAAACTGCAATATGAAATACTACAAAACCAAACCGTTCCTTGTACTCCTCAGGCCACTCGTTCGGTAGCGGCTAACAATTATTGTAGATTCCACTGGCGGCGACAATTGTTACCGCTTCTCAGGCAGTGTTGCATCGGCACCTGGCCGACCTTCCCGTTCGGCACAATATAAATATTGTAAAATCACAAGATGCATATTGTACAATCAAAATGTGAATACTGTAAAACAATAAGGTTAATACCGTAAAACAGCAATATACGGTCGACCCATCAAAAAATTATAAAACCAAACCAGATCGATAGATGACATTTAGATCAGATCAGATCATATCAGACTCAAATTATTTCCAGATCGGATTAGAATCCACTAGGAGAAATGAAATGGTAGCAATATAGCTTGCCGGATACGTAGAGCGCATTAATGAAGTTTTGGTTATGACTTCCAGCAAATTCGAAAAATTTGATTTATCATAGCACAAAGAATCAAAAAAAGAATAACACCTAATTGTTGATAACCGATTAAAGCACAAGTATTAATATACTTAGACAGATGTAAAAAAATATTGATTAAAATATTTATCACAAGTATGATAAAAAAGAAAATTCATTCATGTGCAAAAGGCATCCATAAGATTTACGAATTAAATAGGATATCGTACAAAGCATTCAGAGTTACCTTTAATTATTTATTCGCCTTTCTATACGAATCAAATAGGATATGCATCCGTCAATTATTTATTCGCATAAGGCATCCTAGGATTTACGAATCAAATAAGAAATCGTACAAAGCATTCGAAGTTACCTAGTGTGGCGATGGTCTGATCAACACCGTCAAAACAACCTTTACGATTTCTCTTTTGATTATCGATATCTTGATGAGAGAATTCATCATGGAAGAACACTTTGTGTATAGTAGGTTGGAGAAAGGTTGAACATAGAGTTATTTTTGCCTATCGTAGATGAAAATCACAGAAGAAAAAAGATCACCAAATATGTAGAGGGGAAGAGAGAGGTTGGAAACAACGCTTATACTGGAAAGAACGGAGGGAGGAGAGAGAGATCAACAACGAGCCAGCAATAATAAGAAATTTGTTTATATACGCTATTTGAGTTTCCGTTGAAATGTGGGGACCAGAGTCGTTAAAACAAGTTAAACGGGAGTGAATAAGGCACCGTGGACAAAATGTGGACAGTAGAAGATGGATAAAAATCTTTTCTCTATTTGGAATTATAAAATATTTTAGAGAGGATATATCTTCATTCTATTATTATGCACGTTGGGTGTCCGATCCGCCAACGGCTACGATTGAGAGATGAAACTTCGGATTTGATCTCAGCTCTCCAATTACATAATTTGTCTTCTTTTGATTAAATGCATCTCTTTTATGTATAGAAGTCTAAATTTAGTTAAAAACATACCCACCACATGTGCTGCCACACGATACGTTACAATTTAAAATGAACAAATTCTGAAATATAGCTATATATTTATTTGTTTCCTTATTCCTTTATTTTCATATTTTTTTCCTCTTCAATTGAGAAGACTCCACCTTCTATTTTCTTATTTATTGTTTCCTTACTTCTTCGTTTCTATACGAATCACAATGGAAATCATTTTTTTTTAATTTCCTTATTTTTCTTTTTTTTGTTTCTATACATATTGGTGTGGGCAATTTAGAATATATTTCCAATATATAATATATCAGTGTGTGTGTATTCTAAATTGGAAACAAAGAAGAATATAAATTGGAACATGTGTGTGAATATATATTTTTCTTATAATATGTGTGTGTGTGTGTGTGTCTACATCCTATACATACAAACGATAACACTTTTTATTTATGTTTTTTGATATCATATTATATGTTGATATTGAATTGTTGTATGATATTTGATATTATATTCGAATCGAGCTATTATTTGATATCATATTATATGTTGATATTGAATTGTTGTATGATATTTGATATTAGATTCGAATCGAGCTATTATTTGATATCATTGGTACTTAAAAATAAAGAATCATCACATCATCAAATTGTTATCAGATATCACGATTAAAGTTAATTAAAAATACATAATCATATAAATTTTCTATTAACATGTGTTTTAATTTTTAGATAATTATTATTTTCATTGATATATTTGTTTCTTATAGTATGTCCCCGTTGCAACGCACGGGTATGATACTAGTAAACTTCTATAAAGGAATTATAATTTTGTTTTTAAATTGAAGTCATATTTTACAGTTGTACTTCCAATATTTGTTAAGGGAGGAAATCTTTGTTGTTTGTTTTTATAAGTATTTATTATAAATGATTCGAGCTTATATTAGCCAATAATAAATTGCTATCTTTTTTAGCACATTAATAAATGTACTCGTGAGTCATGAAGCTTTATTTTTTGCGCAGTTCTTAGTTTATGTTTTTAATTAAAGTGAAGAGAGAATAGTTTTTCCTCCTTCAATTGGAGATTTGTAAATAGTGATGTAAGGTTAATTGAGAAGACATGAAGACAAAGTCTGGAAGCATTAATTTCATCATGACAGAATCAATATTGAAAATAATGTTTCTTAACTACTATGCTCATGCAACATGCATGTGAAAAAACTTTGTACATTTTCCATGACCCCCTCTATATATATTTATCTAATTATTTTTATACTTTAATGAGGATGTCAAATTTTAAGTTACAAGTTTTTATTTACAATAAAGCTAAAGATTATTCATAATATGTCCGAAATTAGTTGATGACAAATGATTCCAAACTCGATCGTTAATTATGACATTGGAGAAAACTATGATAAAATTTATTACTACGGTGGTTGGTTTTTTAATTATTGATAAACATGAACTTTATTAAAATACCGAGTTTGAAAATGTTAATAAATATTTAAGGTGATATAAGTTTTTGTTCAAAAAAAGTGATCAAATTGGTGATGTCGATACGCTTAATGGTAGAAATCCAAATCATGAAGGGGAGGATTTATTGTACCCATAACCCGCGTGGTAACCTGTTTTGAAAAATAAACTAGAATAATCTGATCAGCTAATAATTTCTTGTTCAACATTTTCGTTAGATATTCAACTAGATGATATTATATTAATTAATGTACAAACAGGTCTAATTGAATTAAGTTTTTTTTTTTTTTTTACTTATATATGGTGCATTTTTCTTATTATTTGAAGATCCAATAGCTAGAATACAACTTCATCTACTACTGCAAAATTATTAAGAAAGTCATGTTTAATTTATGTTACGCGCGTACGCTTTACAAAAAAAGATATGCACAATGGTAGCCTTCAATTTCTTTTTTTGAAAAATAGTGGAGATCTTCACCAATTTTATAAAGAAACCAAGAACATCTGATATGGTACATAAAATAGGTACCAAAATCAAATATTAAGAGTCTTGCAACCATCCATCTAAACTAATACAAATAACATCCATCATAACGAAAACAACATAACAAAAGACATCTACCAAAAGAAACATAACAACTGGCAACAAAATGCAATAAAAGGCAGTATCTAAACAATTTCATCCAAGTTCATCTCCTCTTCATTATCTAGTCATTCTTCAAACATTGGATTTGAAAAGTTGCCAGTTTCATATTCTAGAGTAGTAACCATGGTCGAATCCACTACCTGTGTTGTACCTGGACTTCTTAACAACATAACCAACTCCAAAAGGACAGAGTAGTAACCGAGTGTGTATCCTCTGAGATATCTCATATTTTGCATGACCGGCGTGTCCAGTGCCTATTCAGGGGTGACATATGGGTCATGTCTATTGTGTTCTAAAAAATAGCTAGGTTTGATTCCGAGAAAATGATGATGGTTATTACGAATTCGCATCCTCTGAGATATCTCATATTTTGCCTGACTTTTTGGAAAATCTCAACTGTTGCAATACGTTCTGTAAACTAAGTTTATTCTCGCACTTATTGTTATAATTATTTTACTAATTGATGGTATTCATTTAACATGGAAATTAAATGCTTTATTAAATTTTCAGATTTTGTTTTACTAAAATTCTGATTTTATTATTTAAAACCCTTTATTCAATTATTAGAAAATACTCCAAGATCACTTTAAAATTAAGTACATCAACAATAAAAAAATAGCAAAGATACAACAAATCGATATGATAACTGTCCGTCTATCATTACATATATTGGAAACTTATTGCGTCCACTTGTCATTATTTACCTAATTATTCATATAGTTAATTATATATTTCGTTAAGTAAAAATATATAATTTCTAACAATTAAAATATTATGAAATCTACTTAAATATATATGTCTAAATTGTAAGTAGCTTAATTTTATGGAAAATAAATCTGGTGTGATTATTGGAGAATCACAGGCCGGCGGACTTGCTTTTCCAAATTGATTCCTCTTTTTTTTTGGAATGCATAAATTTCAAAATCTGTTGTTTTCTATGCACAAATCTCAAAACAAATGAATAGGTGAATTTAAAAAAGCAGGGTACGAGTCTATGATTCTCAAAAAATTACAGCATATTTGTTTCCGCTTTTATAGGATATGTTTTTGCTTAAATTACCTCTGTTTTTCTAAATTTACAATTCGGACAATTTAAAATTGTCCATATTTGAAAAAACCGGCTAACTTTAGCTTGGATTTAATTCTTTTTATAATCTCCTATTAGAAAAAAGTATGTGTTATTTAAAGACCAAAATCTATGCCAAGCAACACTAATTGCATATCATTAATACCGAATTACCAATTTACAAAACAAAAACCTGGCAAAACCAAATTATATGTACCTCACTCTCTCAGCCTTTTAGCTTCCACCACAAGGTGCCACAATATGATGGAGAAGAAGAAGATAACTGAAATGGAAAGAAATTGGGCAGACCTTCCGTCGGAACTTTTCCTGATCATTTTGAAAAAACTTCCTGACATATGTGATTTTGTTCGATCCCGAACAGTATGCAAGCCTTGGCGTTTCTCTTCCTCGGTATCCGACCTCCCACCACAATTCCCTTGGATCTTCGGAGTCAACAGGGGGACCGATCTGCAGTACTACTCCATCGCTTCCAACAAATTACACACCATCCGTGTTCGAGGTTCCTCTAGAAGGAGGTTCTTTAAACCTTCTGGTGCTTACATGCTCACTAGCCAAATTGGTAATCGTGATGGGCTCTCTTCTAAATCCCCTTATTAATAAAGAGGTTCATCTCCCTTTTCGACATGATTGTCATCATCCATGTTTGTTCAGAATCAATTTTTCTTGGTCTAATCCTCCGATTTTTCAAATTGATAACTATATGTATGTCTCTGAGAATGAAATATCAGTTCGTTGTAAAGCTAGTGATGACATGTGGGAGATAATTAGACCTGGAGTACGCGATTGTCAATACAACTGTCGATATTTGATGGGTTTGCTTTTTAGGGTAGACTTTCACACTAGGGTTATAAAAATTTTGGATATTATTAACCATAGAGATCTCTATGTCATACCACCACCCGAATGTGAAAAAATGTCAAAGATGTACTTTAGAGGTCCTTACCTTGTTGAGTCTTGTGGAGAGATTTTGACTATTTCTTATAATCAATCCTACAAGGGGATGTATTATAAATTTTACATTCACCGTCTCGAATTTGGCAATAGGAAAGGAAATCCTTATTGGGTCAAGCTTAGCACCATTGGAGACCGAATATTGTTCTTTGAAAATCCTCTTGGTTATGGTGATGCTTTCTCTCTCAGTGCAAGTGATTTTGCTGGTTTAAAAGGAAACTGCATCTATTTCATAAATTGGATATCAAAATCTTCTTTAGGTAACACTCGTGTGATCCATATGTATGACGTAGAGAATTGTGAAACAAAAATTATCGACACCCCTTTCAATCGGAAAGACCACATTAGCATTAGTTGGTTTATGCCTACTTTAAACCATATCTGATGATATCAATGCATTTTAAGATAATTGTAAAGGAAATTTGGTCCAGTTGGCCGTTTCTTTTGACATGATTGTCCCGTTCTTTTATTTTTACGGTTTGATGAATGTTTTTTTTAGCTTTCAAGTATATAGACATGTATTAGTCCTCATATTCAGAACTTGAGGGTTGCTTAGTGTAAACTAGCTAGACAATGATGTATGATCAGGAATGATCATTGTGGATTGTTAAATTAATATTTGTGAAACTTTAGTGTGATTTTGACTACTTTTTGTTGCAGCTTGCAGCTGTGTGTAGAACTTTACTGGTAAGTAATGTTACTGATAAGAATTGTCAAGTAAAACTCTTAATTTGTTTTTCTTTTAAAATTTTGATCCTGATGTATTGTGCATCTATCTTGAAAATTAACATTCAGCTGAAAAAAAAGGATAAGCACAATGGCACTTAATTAAAAGAAGGAAAACATGGCAATTTGTAAAGCTATGAAGCAATTATTTTTGTTTTTCAATCTACAATAGATTAACTAAATAGAAATGCTAAATAATGAAAACAATTCAGAATGTAACAAATGAGATGCAAAAGGGGATTTTATTATTCATAGCAGTAAAATACCAGATTCAGAAAACTAAATGTGGCAACAAAATTGTTTTGGAATATCAATACTAATTAAATGGTGTGATTTCAGGATCTGACTTAGGGTAGAAGGAGAGAAAGGTAAAAGACAGCCAAGGAGGACTTCAATTCACTTGTCCTTTCCAAATTTCTAGTCCTCATCAATACAAAATCCAATATATTATTCTGTACTGCTTGCAATTAATTGCAAAGCCAATCTAAATTAAGTAAGAACGAAATTAAATTATTTCACTCAAATCTGTTGATGGTCTAAATTCACACACTAATAAAATCCATGGAAGAGACGTGGAACCGAAAAAAATGCTCGCCACTACATGTAAAAGTGACTTTTGCCTTGTTTATAAATTTCTTAGTTAATTTACTCTATTATTAATTACAATGACAATCGACAATCGATCCTGTAGAAAAGGAACCTAGCTAACTGTTTGTGATTCTTAATATTAGCATTTACATGAAGAGAAAATTATCCAACTATTTATTTGTAGGGTTTCGGGTAGGTTATTATGCAATAATTCTATTCAGTTCATTATTTGTTCACTATCCGAAAATCAAAATTTATGTGTAAATTAAATTTCAAGATAAACAGATTTTACCATTAGACGCGTAGTGTAAGATTCAAGTCCTAGCAGTAACCTTCTTCACTTCTCTACCGGTATCCACACGAATATTTTGACAAACAACTGTGAGCTGGAGTATCGCTAGCGCCAACTGACAATCCCCTCTTAGTATTTCGTTTTCTCTCTATATTTCTGCAGTGATGCGAATTCAGACATATTATATTTTCAGTTTCATCCACTAAATCAAAAAAATATTAATTAATTAGACACTTTTCGCGAGAGAAAAAAACGCATTTATGACGGTACTCCGTCACGAATAAAAAAAGCACATTTATGACGGTACTCCGTCGCAAAAAGTCACTTTTTACCCTTACGAAAAGTGTCAGTCTTTTGAAGTTGTTCTTCTATATATTTGTCTATTGTCATTGTAATTTTCAAAATTAAAACTTTGAAAGATTATTTATTTCGAGCATATATTTCGCAAAAATTATGTGGCTTTAATCCTTTAAAAAAAAATTAGTACAAACAAATTGAGATATCATCAATGATGTATCATTAATTAATCTCCAACAATAGACAAACAATACTCTTAATAGTTCTCTATATATATAACACATATCAATAGAAAAAGTTGAGTATTAATTGTTCCTTTATATGTATATTCTTATATAATTATAAGATAATAAGCTACATTTAAAAAGAAATACATTATTATTTATAGATTTAAAAATCTTATGAATATGTCAAAAAAAAAAAATGGAATCCCCATATATATACACTAATGGATTATATACTACAAAATCTCATCGTATCCAAAGAAAATACGCATTAATTGTTGACTTTTTATCTTTACAACTTTGCTTCATGATATGAGAACATGCATTTTGGGATTTTTATACAAGTTAAATCGTCAAATAACTTTTAAAAATAATAGTGATCAATGATGACAATACAAAAATATCCATGCATCAGGTCTCTTAAACAAATAATGATAAAGAAGAAAGAAAATGATGAATTTAAATTTTAAAGTAATAAATGCAAGTTGAAAATTCAAATAATACAGCTAGTTTGCACGACATCTTGCTGTTTTGTTGCAATAGAGGCTTTTCAAGGCCCTCAAGCCCAATTTTTTTTTTTTATGGTTGATGTTCTCGTTAATCCTAAAATTGCTCTCAAATTAATATTACCTTTTCTTCATTTTCCCCGTGTACTGTACTCTCTCTCTCTAGCTTCCCACCCTAACTAATTACTATATATATATAGTCGCTATTTTCTGCTCCATTTCCTGTCATTCATCGGCGAGGAGAAATGGGTTTTACGGTTCTTCGACAGTCGGAGCGGATCTGGAACAGGAAAATGGAGGCGCTCAACAGCATGCTCTGTCAGACGAAGAGGGAAGGTTAGCGTTTGCTCATATTCACTCCTCTCACCCAATTTTCCCTTTTCCTTTTTTCATTGAGATGAAATTGTATTGTTGTTGCAGAAATGCCATGGGTTTATTACTCTATGGTATTTGCTGAAATTGTATAAAATAACCTTCCTTGTCAAATCATCAAACAAAATAACTTTCTTCTAATATCTTTGACAAAATACCTATGTGGACCTTACTTTTCCTTCCTTCTCCCTCCCTCTTCCCTGCTACTCATCCCTGGAATTATTTATTAACTAATGCATAATTCTATTTTAAGTTAGCAAGTTTAAACAAACCATTTATAAATATTTTATATTGTCAGTTCCAAAATTGTACGGATGATTTTATTTTTTTCCCCATAATTACATAATTTTTTTGCAACTTATTACAGAAGCTATTTTTATACATGATCCATTACTATGTACAATCCTTATTATTATTATTAGAATGTTCAATATTTTGAAATAACTTAATTTTTCAAATTGCAAAAAATAATTTTTTTGGTACCTCTAAAATTTAATAAATTGAATAATATTTCTGTTTTCGCATTTTAGTTATAGTTAATTTTACCAAAATAAAGGGTATTTACTCGTGCCATATATTTTCATAAATTAGCATCAATTACCCTTTACATTGTGCCAAAAATCAGGTACATGGATAATTTTATTTCCGAAATAAGTAAATTTGAGTATTTGACATTAAAATTGACTAAAAAGATCAATGGCACAGTTGTACTTTCCTAAATTAAGGAAAAGAAGGAATTCTCAAGTCAAATTCAAATGGTCACTCTTCTTAAATAATTTATTTATTATCAAAATTTACATATTGATATTTCTATCTGATCAAGGATAGTTTAATTAGCAATTACACAAATATGAGGCAACTGAATATGCTTTTAATTAGTTTATATGAGAACGCAAATTGTAATACACTTTTTCTAAATCTTTTCATCTTTGATGGGTCAGGGGCAAGGGTACCTGCCTCAGCTCGGCGCAAGAGCAAGAAAAACATTCAAAGGCACAAACGACACACATCACTGTTCAACAAACTTCCAGATGTGTTGGTCACAGAGATCCTCTCTCGGCTGCCACCTAAATCCTTCTTTCGCTGCAAAAGTGTGTGCAAAACCTGGCTCTCCCTCTCCTCTGATGTTGTTCGCTTAAGCAAACACTTGCAACCAACCATGAGCGGTTTTTTCTACAACCAAAGATGTGGTGCCGCCCGTTTTGTTAATTTTTTATCATGTGGCATCAACAAGGTGGAGGTTGATGGAACGATGAGGGCCTTATCATGTCACGACCATTTGATGATACTAGATTGTTGTAACGGGCTTCTCATTGTCGGAGCCTTTAAAAAGCAATCAAAGTTTGCACATGACGTACATGTCTATAACCCGGCAACCCGGACTCTGTTCACCTTTTGGTACCCTAAACAACAAAATAATAATATCAGGTATCGAGTTTTTTCATTGGCTTTTGACCCTCAAATGTTCCATCAATTTCATGTAATTAGATTCACAGGCAAGTATAATGCCACAGTCAACTTCATTGACATTTTCTCATATGAGAGAGGCAAGTGCAAGCATCATAGAAAGTTGGTGTCTGACGGGATAATCAACTTGTATTCCAAGGGCATTTTTGTTGACGGGAGGGTTCATCGTTTAACAATTCAAAATGAAATACTGTGCATTGATCCGAACAATTGCTCCTATCAAGTTATCCACCCACCAAATCTGGAAAACCGTGCTCTGATTGAAATCGGACAGTCTCAAGGGGTCTTACATTGTATGTCTATGTGCAGGGATGAAAAGCTTTTTATTTGGGTTCTTGAGAGCTACACTAGACATGAGTGGACCTTAAAGTACCAACTAAGCCTTGATGCAATGTATCAAGTTCCCATGCCTAATTTCTATCGTCTTTGTCTCAATCACTTCAAGTGCCACGGGCACTTTGCGTTTCATCCTGAGAAAGATGTTATCTTTGTGCCTGCAGGAAAAAATGATTTTGTGTCACTTGATTTGAGCACGGGCAAAGGAGAAAAACTTGATAGTCTGGACAACAATGGACTTGATTCCTCTCTGTGTTGTTGGGTTTACATGCCTTGTTACTTGGAATGACTTGATTTCTCTCTCTTTAGATTCACATGTCTAGAGAGCATGATTTGGATTCCACAACTCTTCTTTAAAATGTGTAATTTGTTTTTTCTGCTGGGTTTGTGATCTAGGTTTTAGTACTATTGTTATTATATGCTATTAGTAATTTGCTTGGGACTGACTTTCTCAATGCTACTTTAGAGTTCTTATTCGGCTCGACTTTGGTATATTGGTACAACCTTGAATAAATTAATTGTGTAAAGCAATTGTATTGATTCATCAGACCAGTGTGAATTAATAAATTTGAAACTTTTTTTTTATTTCATTACAAATGTTGTATGGTTATTTGGCACACTCATATCAGTGGATTCACAAAAACTTAAATGTTATTATATGCAAGTAATTGTATTGATTCACCAAACCAGTGTGAATTAATAAATTTGAAACATTTTTTATTTCATTGCAAGTAATTGTTATTATATGCCATAAAGTCGACCGTTATCCACTTGTAGTCTCTACGGTAGCGCCGAGGGGATTGAATCGTCTGCCCCCAGAGTCACTGTTGGTGGACCCCCTAAACCCTAAACCCTAAATTCTAAACTCTAAATCCTAAATCCGGCCCCACCCCGCAGTGACTGAGAGGGCAGGATTTTCCTGCACCCCGGAGGCAGGTGATCTACTTCCAGCATCGAGAACCCATTTGCTTGGGAACCCTAGCCTTCTCACACCTAATTATCTGTATTGAGTAGGAAGAATATTTGTTTTTTTTTTCCTAAATTAAGCACAGGAATTTTTTTCCTGTTCAAACTTTTTGTTGGGTCAGGGGAGGGCATATAATATAAATTAGTAGACAATTTTCCTTTTCTGCTCAATATAAATCTGAGGTGTACAATTATCCAACCCTAAGTTTAATTAATTGATCAAATCAAATCAACTGGGAATTAATTAACAAATGAGACATATTGCAGTTATAATATTATTATTCCTTTTGATATATTATGACATAATTTTTATTAGAAGTATTGTATATATTATGAAATGGAACCGTTTCATATTCTTTCATTTTTAATTTTACAACAAAAGGATAAAATTAAATACATTATCACACGCAATTGCACCACCATAAATTCAACTACTGGAAGTCTCAAGGGATAAAATCTAAATAGGGCTTTCTTTAAGTTGGGTTCTGATTGAATATTGGCACGCTCCAAAAAATAATGGGCCTTATGAAAGCTATGTAATATATGTAAATATATTGGGCTTCTTGTTGGATGATATAATGAATTTCTGAAAGAAACTATTAGCGGGTTTCTTCGGATCCGGATCTCATAAAGTAGCCCAAAGTTTGAGTTTGGATTCGGACCGTTTGATCAGAATCCGGATAAATATTTAAGGGTTTCCATGACATTATGAAGTCCTGACACGTATAGTACAAGATTCGGGAATAATTTATTTTTTTAGTGATAGCAACCTGAACGTCAAATTATTTTGTTGACCGAATTATTTGTGAATTTTATGATTTTTTTCCAAATTTTACGAAATATTCATCAATTTTTTCCAAACTTTTTTTTGTGCTCTCTTGTTTTTCCAAACTTTTTGTTTTTGTTTTTGTTTTTTTCTGGTTTTTTTTGTTTTTTTTCCAATTTTTTTCCAAATTTTACGAATAATTCTAAATTATTTCCAAATTATATGCGAATTATTCTTGAATCACGAACTTTTAACCCCGTCAAACCAAATCCAAATAATTCATTTGTCACTATGCTGACACGTTTAGTAAATTATCCGGACTTATTAATTAATCCTTGTGTTAAATTTTATGGCAGTTGAGTTATATGGATCATCAGTTGGGACCAATAAATGATTAACATAATAATTATGAAGAGACAAAAATCTATCTTAATCTGAACGAAACTAGTGGTTAGAGTTTTTTGGAATTAATGTGTACATAATATAAACATAGTATAGTACAAGGATGGTGAATGCTTCATTGTGTATTCTTCCAATAGTAGTATACCCCGCAAAAAAAATAGTATCTTACCAAACTTAATAATGG
This sequence comes from Carex rostrata, assembly GCF_964058835.1. Classification (NCBI taxonomy): domain Eukaryota; kingdom Viridiplantae; phylum Streptophyta; class Magnoliopsida; order Poales; family Cyperaceae; genus Carex; species Carex rostrata. The sequence continues at coordinate 1,326,100 of NC_135952.1, forward strand.
CTACTCGCTTGCTGCCTTTGTTGCTATTTCTCCCTTTCTCAATTTCTTTTTAGTGATAATATTCATGAATAATTCTTTTTTTTTTAGTGAGGGAGAACTCAATGCTAAATTATTCTATTGATCAAACCTTGATTGAATTATTCGTAAATTTATGATTTTTTTTTCCGAATTTTAGGAATTATTCGCCAATTTTTTTCCGAACTCTTTGTTTTTGCTTTTTTTTTGTGCTCTCTTGTGAGACTAAGATCTCCGGTCCAAATAATTCTCAAATTATACGCGAATTATTTTGAATCATGAATTTTTGACTGTCAAACCGAACCCAAATAATTCATTTGTCACTACACTAACGCGTTTAGTAAATTATCTGGACTTATTAATTAATCCATGGGTTAAATTTTTTGTCAGTTGAGTTATATGGACCATTTGGGACCAATAAATGATTAACATAATAATTATGAAGAGCCAAAAATCTGAACGAAACTAGTGGTTAAGAGTTTTTTGGAATTAATGTGTAGATAATATAAGCACAGTATAGTACAAGGATTTCCAATAGTAGTATACCCAAAAATAAAAATAGTATCTTAGCACACTTAATAATGGCCAGAGAAGTGGCAATTATATAAACTCTTATGTTAAATCGGTATTTCAAAATGGCTACCTTAATAAAGAAATATACGAATATATATGAGAGAGTGCGAAGAAATATATCAAAACTTTTGTAGTCTCTTCCAAGTAAAATAAAATAAAATTGTATATCATGAAGAGCCAAAACAGCAATCTTAATCTGAACGAAACTATTGGTTAGAGCTTTTTTGAATAGATCTGTGTAGATAATATTAGCATAGTATATTGTATATATATGCATGGGGTGAGTGCTTCATTGTATTCTTCCAATAGTACTATACCCAACAAAAAATAGTATCTTAGCAAACTTATCATGGCTACTTGCTTGCTCCCTTTGTTGCTATTTCTCTCTTTCTCAATTTCTGCATTTGGTTTGCAAAACTTGCATGTGGTGGATAATTCTCTCATGTCAACTAATGTTTGCTCTTCTCCAGAAGGTATGCATAATATTTTCATATTTTGGATGGGCTGTATTAATTCATCTTAATAGCAAAATGTCTATTTCCAGTAGGGACAAAATATTACCCCAGTTTGAGTAACAAAATCCTTGACCAAAATTTTTGTTTTGTTTTATATTTATATAGGGACATGTAGTTTTACTATTAATGCCTCACACATATTACCTACAGATTTAAAATAAAATAAAATAAAAAATTCTTCATATGACTCGTGCTGTGCATAAAGCAAATCTGCTCTGTCAATATCTTTGCACTAGTGGAAAAACTGGAATCAGGATCGACCTATCTGGATCGGCTATAAGAAACAGCCGATACTAATACCTATCTGGATCGTTTTTATTAATAAAACCGATCCTAAAAACTAATAAGATCGGATTTTTTGGTCAACCGATTCTATTTTATGAACTTTTAGTAACGGTTCTTATTAAAAATCGATCATGATAAAATCATGATCGATTCTAACAAACAACCGATCCTAATTAGCATATATTAGGATCGGTTGTTTATAAAAAACCGATTATGATACTATTAGGATCGGTTATTTGAAACAACCGATCCTAATACTTTTTTTTTTTCAAAGTTGGTTCTGCAAAGCAAAAAAAAAAAGAAAAAAATAGTATTAGGATCGATTGTTTATAAACAACCGATCCTAATAGTATCAGGATCGGTTTTTTATAAACAACCGATCCTGATACTTTTTTTTTCAAAGTTTGAAAAAAAAAATAGTATCAGGATCGGTTGTTTATAAAAAACTGATCCTGATACTTTTTTTTTTCAAAGTTGGTTCTGCAAAAAAAAAAAAAAATTAGTATCAGGATCGGTTTTTTATAAAAAACCAATCCTGATACTAAATTTTTTTTTTTTTGCAGAACCAACTTTGTGCGGTGCGCTGTATGTAGTCTATATTCTTTTTTTTTTGCAGAACCAATCAGTTGTTACATTAATTTTTTTTTGATGAAAATTAATGTAATTTATATTATTAAAATTTATGTGATAATATAATTAATTATTTGACATTGATATTTCATTTTGAAGTCATTTTGACTATTGAATTTTTTTATACAATCATGCATGATGCATCAATGACTTGTGCCATATAATAATATACATAGGACTTGAACCCTTGTTGTGTGGGGTTGTGAAGGAACGAATATGAACATCAGCATTTGGTCGATCGGAACCGTTAAAATGAAAGAATGTCATATTAATTTCACCATTATAAAATTTGATACAATTCGAGATTCGTTTACTAGTTCATCAAAGAAAAACAATATAGCAACATCGCACGGCCGTAAATAGTTTACATTGGATCAAGACTTACAGTTGTCGGGCCTTCGGCACTTTTACGTTATTAATGTTCCATGTTATATCTTGATCATTTTAAAAATTATTACATGTCATTTAATTACAGACCCACCGTTGGATGATCATGCAGAAATGAACAGTCTGCATTCCATTTAACAATGTGATGCCATTAATAATAATAAAATTGTACAAAATTGATCATAGTAGAGTTGATTTGGCCATACAAACACAAATAAATAATTTTTATATTTTTCACATTTTTCTTAATATTTATCCGTGTACATGCATTACCAAACAGAAAAGAAAATAAATGGTAGCCGTTTGATGGTTGATAGACCATCAATATGAGTGGGGTCTACCTTAGTGATTTTTCTTATATATAGTATCAGGATCGGTTTTTTATAAAAAACTAATCGTGATAGTATTTTTTTTTTCAAAGCTGGTTCTGCAAAAAAAAAAAATAGTATCAGGATCGGTTTTTTATAAAAAACCGATCCTGATACTTTTTTTCTTTCAAAGTTGGTTCTGCCAAAATAAAATTAGTATCAGGATCGGTTTTTTATAAAAAACCGATCCTGATACTATTAGGATCGGTTTTTTATAAACAACTGATCCTAATATTATTTTTTTTCAAAGTTGGTAAAAAAAAAAATAGTATCAAGATCGGTTTTTTATAAACCCACTTAGGGTTCTTCTTATTTTCATTTCGCGCCTCTCATTTTCAACTTAGCGTCTCTCTCTGTGTCTCTGTGTCTCCCTCTCAAATCCTCAGTACTCTTTGTCTCTCTCCCTCTCCTTTGTGTTTCTCTCTCTCTCTTTCTCTCCGTCTCTTTCTCTCAAAGCTGAGCATCTCGCACCTCCGGCTCAATTGTGTCAGTTTTTAATTTTTTTTTTGTTTAAAAAATTAATTAATGGTGTTTGTATATTGTTTTACAGTCTTGAGGACATCTCGCTCAAGTTACTTAATCATCCGGCTGATCAACTATCATGGTATTAGCTTTATCTAATTTTCTCATTATTATACTTTTAAAACACATTTTTTGTATTTTTTATTGGAAAATGTTTTTCTATCTAATTGTTACCTTTGTTTTTATTTTTATGGTCTTTTTTAATCTCAAGTGATGTGATTGCAAAAGAGGTAATTATTGATTTTTTTATTGTTGTGCTTTACATTAATTGCATAAATGTGTTTTAATTGAAGAAATAGCCCAATTAGTCACTTGTATGTTTGTTAATTAATTTTTTTTTGGATTTAAATTTCTTGTTATAATATGTAATGCTTCACAAAATGTTGGTTCTTGAAAAAAAAAAGAATTAGGATCAGTTGTTTCAAACAACCGATCCTAATAGTACTAATAGGATCGGTTTTTTGAAACAACCGATCCTAATACTTTTTTTTTCAAAGATGGTTCTGCAAAAAAAAAAAAAATAGTATTAGGATCGGTTGTTTATAAAAAACCGATCCTAATACTTTTTTTTTTTTTTTTTTTGCAGAACCATCTTTGAAAAAAAAAAGGTATTAGGATCGGTTGTTTCAAACAACCGATCCTAATAGTTACTATCAGGATCGGTTGTTTAAACAACCGATCCTGATAGTTTCTATTTGGATCGGTTATTTAACCGATCTAGATTATTGTAGTATCAGTATCGCCTTCATCAGGATCAGTTGTATTCCGATACTAATATGCGTATATAACCGATCCTAATTCCATATTTTCCACTAGTGTTAACCCGAAATATTGTACTATTCTTCGAGAAGAGCAATTTATATCAATTCGGAATAGTGTGGTAGAACAACTTTTCGTCCTAAAATACCCCCGTCTATCCACCCTAGCCTGAATAATTATAATCTTCCTTTCGTGTGTCTCTGTTTACTCCACACGAGAAACAAATGGCCAAAAACCATATGCCGTACTATTTTGAATTTTAGTCTGTGCGCTGTATGAAGCCAAAAATGCTCTGTTAAATCTCGGCAAGGTTCTCTGTAATTCCTCCAGAGATCAGCTAGACCTTACGAATAGTAAAGCACTTCTCATAGTCAATCCATTAGCCATCCCCTTCCCCCTCTCTCTCTCAATCTTCACCAGTGCTCTTCTATTCCAATGCATTTAAGGAAATCTCCTTACCTAAATATGGAAGGAAGCAACATTCGCAAGGATCACACTGGGACCTTATCTGGGCAGCAAGAGTTTGGGATCTCTGGCGGGAGAGGAATAGAAGCCTATTTTCGGCAAAGAGGAAGGCAGTGCATCGGCTTATTATCATCAATACGACACTAGAGATAGAGAATTGGCGAATAAACATTTATGATAGAATTAGAGAATCTCGATGAGAGTTTGAGATGAGAATTACTAACTCCTTTGTATAAGTGTGAGGAGTTTATAATTTGTACATATTGAACTTGTAAATAACCTTCTTTTTATCATATGGAACTTGTATAGGTGTACTTTAAATAAATAAAGCTACGTCTAAAATTCTTCAAACAATGAAATTAATCCTTATCCAAACATTTTAATTTTCTTCCTTTCTAGTTGTAATGTAAAATTTGAATTTTTTTGGGTATATTCATCAGCTAAAAAAATAATCAAAATAAATGTATTAAATCAATGAAAAAATATTTTTATTTTTAAATTAAAACTCATATCATGGAGAGATTGACTTAATTAATAAACTCAAAAACATATATGGTAGCTCAAAACTTATCTCCATCTTGAGTTTAGCAACTAATTAATTAATTGTCCTGATCTAATCTCATTCCCTCACATCTTCAATAATTAGTTCTACTTTTTCAATAAATTAAATTAATTGTTGAGGAAAACAAAAATTTTGACTCCCAATTGCAAGTCCAAGTCTTTCGGTCAATTAAGCGTGTCCATTGGGCAAAATTCCCTCACATCTTCAATCATTAGTCCTACTTTTTTTAATAAATTAAATTAAGAATAATTATAAGAAACCCCCCACTTCCATCCCCCCATTTCCCCGCACTCTCTCACTTCCTTAACTACCATATATCCCCCCACTAATTTCACTAAAAGTTTCCATTTATCCCGCATTAAATTAGGCTGTCATTTAATATCAATCCCCGCATTAATTATGCCTTACTCTAATAACAATTCCCGCATTAATTATTCCTTTAAAAATAATATCTGCATTAATTATACTGTTATCTAATAACAATCCCCGTTAATAAATGCTTATCTGTTAATTGATGTTCTAAAAAATATTTATTATTATTTCTGAGAAGTATTTACCCTTGTAACATAGAGTATTTATTCATATAACATAGAGTATTTATCATTATGTTTGAGAGTATTTATTATTGATGTTTTACTGAAAGTTGCAAGTATACTTGAGAAGTATTTATCCATGTAACATAAAGTATTTATCCATATAATGTAAAATATTTACCCATGTAACATAAAGTATTTATCATTATGTGTCAGAGTATTTATCATTGGATGAGGGTATTGTTTATTTAATGGTCTCCAGATGTGCGGGATGATTCAAAAAAAAAAAAAAATTTGTGCGGGGACAATTAATGGATTGATTTATTCTTTCATAAATAGAGATCACTGCAGAGGGTTTAATACCTGCCAAATTCAAGGTAAATACTTTAATGCTTCAAGTTAAATACCCGCAGTTTTTTAAATGCTCATTAATGATTGAGTGGTCCCCCCATGTTTTTTTTGGCAGTATCTGCGGGGATAAATGCGGGGTGGAGGCTGAGGTGATTGTTATCAGCGTCCTTAAATTAATTGTTGAGCAAAACAAAATATTGACTCCCAAGTCCAAGTCTTTCCATCACAAAAAATAAAATTATATATTTTTTTTCTAATCTTCGGATGGTAAAATAAAATTATTATTTTTCAGGTAAAAAAATATATTTTAATTGAGAGAAAAGCTAAAAAAATCCATCCAAACATTTTATATTCTTCTAGACTAACATAATTATACTAAAATATTTCAAAATTTTCTTAATTTTGCATGCAAATGCATCATTTCTAAAATAATTCTATAAACTTTTCATTTTAAAATTAGAAATAGTTAGCCGCCATTGTCCTGATTTCATTCCCCCAATTAAGTCTTCAATTAGCCCTCCTTTAATTTTTTTAATAAATTAATTGTTGAGCAAAACAAAATATTGACTCCCAAATCCAAGTCTTTCGGTCAATTAACGTGTGTCCATAGGGCAAAATTCCCTCACATCTTCAATCATTCTCTGACATCTTCAATCATTAGTCCCACTTTTTAAATAAATTAAATTAATTGTTGAGCAAAACAAAAATATTGACTCCCAAGTCCAAGTCTTTCGGTCAATTAAATTAATTGTTTTGTCAATACATGTAGACTACAAATATAAAAGCAAAGTAATTAATTAAGTATTGCATTGTGGTTCTACATGGCTAATAGTTTGCTCTTTAACTTATTGCAAATATATTTACTCTTTCTCTCTTTCTCAACATGCGCATTAGGTTTGGCCAAGTTTCATGAGGTCGATTTACGTGATCTCACTTCAAAAAATGTTTGCTCTCCACCAAAAGGTATATGATCTTTTCTCAATTAGGCTAATGACAATCTTTTCTGATCAATTAGGCTTAATTAATTGTCCTCAGCTAATTTATTTGTACATGAGAAAAAAAAATCGAGAACAAGCATTTGGTCTAGTGAAAAAGCAGTACTCTCCGTGTGAAAGGTCGGAAGTCTGAAACTGAAAAGAACAATTCTTTGTGGATATTAAATAGTTAGGTGACTTGACCTTCAACCTTTACTGAAAAAAAAAATATTTTCTTGATAACATGGACGGATCCCCTGTATACTGAGAGGGGGGTTGCAACTGCCCCTCATGAATTTTGATTTAATAGGTCCAAATTAATTTATTCCATTATGTTTTTGTTATTTAATATTTAAAATAATATTATTTTGTTGTTATTATGTAAGAGGCTATTTTTATTATTTTTTATTATGTAAGTTTTTTTATATCTCGGACCCAATTAGTTTTTTTTAAAGACATTGTAGAAGCTACTAGTCAGGTACCCAATTAGTTAATATATTTGAATTGAATCGGATAAGTTATTTGAACCCGACTAGTTAATGGATTTGAACTCAATTCATGCCCCACCTTGACATAAATCCTCGATCTGCGCGAACCTGTTGATAGAAACTTCTAATTTCAAATCCTCGATCTAATTTCAAATTTCAAATTTCTACTATCAGTTCTTCATTAAAGCTATATGGATTTCAAGTTTTTCTCATATCAGTTCTTCATTAACTCTTAATTATTATCTATTTGTAGATATGGAAAGGTTCAAATCAGTAAAACCAACACTCAAAATTGTTGATCGACAAGGTCCTTGCTCCACATTACACCCGGCTGAGAAATTATCTCCTGAGCAAATCCTTTCCATTGATCAATCCCGAGTCGACTCAATTCATCGCCAAATCTCTGCTCTCTCCCGCAAAGGCAAAACCTCGGGCCCATTGTCATCATCACTAATCACAGCTCAAGACGGCGGCTCATATGGTGTCGGCAATTACATCGTACAGGTTGGCATCGGCACGCCTAGTAAAACTTTGACACTTGTCTTTGATACAGGTAGCGATGTCACTTGGACCCAGTGTAAGCCATGTCAGGTATATTGCCACAAGCAGCAAGAGCCGATCTTCGATCCATCTCAATCCTCCACCTTCATGAATGTATCTTGCAACTCGACTCCATGTAATGATGTTAGTGTTAACAGTTGCTGGGGTTCCACCTGTTTGTATGGTGTGCAATACGGTGATGGATCATACACAGTTGGTTACTACGCAGAAGACACACTGACACTTACCCCTGATATTATACAAAAATTTCGGTTTGGATGCGGTCAGAATAACAACGGGTCTACATTGGGCGAAGTAGCGGGATTGTTAGGCCTCGGTCGTACGAGTGAATCTTTTGTGTCACAAACTTCCAACAAATATCAACGTATTTTCGAATATTGCTTACCTCCTATATCAAGTTCCACAGGCTATTTAAATTTTGGCAGCAATTCTGATATCTCAAACAAAAACCGCACACCAATTAAACCTGGTTCACATTACTATATAACCATGACCGGATTAAGCGTTGCTGGCAAAACCCTCCCGATAAGTCCGACAGTCTTCTCAGATGCCGGGATGATCATTGATTCTGGTACAGTGATCACCCGATTGCCTCCAGATGCCTACAAAGCTCTCAAATCTGCATTCAGAGAGCACATGACACAGTATAAGATGGTGCAGGTGCCGGATAATTTCCTCCTTGACACATGCTACGACTTCACCGGAGTCGACAACATGACAATTCCATCTGTCGGCGTCCAATTTGTAAATAACGTATCTTTAGATCTTGATCACAATGGAATAATGTATACGTTTTCCAACTCACAATTAGCCTGCCTCGCATTTGCCGGCAACAGGAACGCAACAAGCCTGGGCATTTATGGAAATGTTCAGCAGCGAACATTTAATGTAGTATATGATATACCAAAAGGAGAAATTGGCTTTAGCCCAGATGCATGCTGAAAAACCAGAAAAACTATCAGCATATTATGATTAATAAAACCATATATAATTATGTAGTGTGTAATAGCTTTCAAGGGTGTCTTTATGCATGCATAATTAAGTAGTGTGTAATATCATATGATATGTACTATATATATTTGCAGTTATGATGTTGGAAATTGAATAAACTTTGAGAAAAGAAGTCTATGTAACCTGTATAATGAAAGATAAATATAATGCTACAGTTCCTTATATAGGCTTAATGTGTTTTTAACGTTAGAGTTTCTTATAAAGGTTTTGCTTTCAAGAGTGAGGCTATTAGTACTTTGCAATGTGTGCATATTGATGTGTGCTATACATCTATATTTTTGCTTTAAAGTTCAAACAGTCAATCTGAACTGTTCAACTTCATCTTTATATGAGAATACACATAATTACATATATACAAGTTTTTATATTTTTTTAATTTTTATTTATAATTTGATTAATTGGTACAAAATTAGTACTTTTGGATAGTTCATAATCTTTAGATCACATGATTTTCTATATATCTAAACAAAATAATATAAAAATTCTAAAAAATATAAAATTTGATCTGAAAGTATATTTTCATATAAGATTATATTAAATGATTCGAATTAATTATTTAAATTTAAAAATAAAAATATATAAATCTATAATATGAACGTACATGCATTCCAAAATTGCAAACTACAATAGCCTCACTCTCTTGCTTGGTTTGCTTTTAATGTTATTACACGAGCCCGATCCAAACCCAAATTGTCCCTAACAAACAAAAGCCCGGCCCAAATGAACTTTGGAATCAACATGATAGATATTTTTTAAAGTAACCCAACTTTTGAGTTTGGACCCGGATTAAATGGATTCTGATCGGACGGTCGGAATGAAATCCTCATCAACTTTTGAGTTTGGATTACTTAAAGGATCCAGAAAGAATATTTCCCCATCAAGCAAAACGACATCGGATCCTCCCGGTACCGTAAAAGCGATTCTTTTACAACTACTAAATCCATACCGTTCATTCAACTTTGCACGAATCTTAAAGCACAGACTGCTAGTAAATCTGGACTATTGTTTTAGTAATCGTAAAAGATTCTTTTTTAGGGTACCGGGGAGGATATAAATTCCAAGCAAAGAGCGACAATGAATTGACGCAAGTGAACCTTTCTTTATACCTGCCATTACCAGACTTCACCATCTTGCCTTTGCCTCCTTCTGTGGTAGAGCGACCGATGCGTTCCTTGTTACCACAACCTATCAACAGTGAAGAGATATCCCTCTCCACTGCCGCTTTATTACCCAATCCTGGGTTGAAAATGAAGCAACAGCAACAGCAAAAACAAAATTGCTATTGCTCGTCTCTTCTTCTTCGTTGTCTCTTTTTCCTTTGTTCGAGTATTAGCAATGCCCGATGAAGGGGCTCTGCAGCACACGCCGACGTGGGTGGTGGCGAGCATATGTACGGTGATCGTTGCCATTTCTCTTGCCGTGGAGCGCTTCCTCCATTGTCTTGGCAAGGTCGGTTTTTCTCAGTAGCCCCCTTAGAGCTGCAAACGAATCGAACTTATTCCAGTTTGAGTTTTGTTTGAATTAATTTTGAACTAAATTTGGTTTGAATTAATTTCGTATTGAACTTTTTACGAACTCAATTTCAAATCTTTTACGAAGATTTTTACGACAAGGAAGAGAATTGTAGTCGCCGAAAGCGAGAGGTGAAAGTCGTCTACGATTTTAGAACTGAGAGAGAAGATTACGACTTACGAGTTATGACTTATGGCTGGACGGCCTTATGTTTTAACTTTTAAGTCATCAGCGAATATAAGTCATAAATGGAAATCAACGGTTTACGTTATTTTGAGATTCGAACTAGAATAGTTTGCGAACCTATTTCGAACGAACCACATCCAATTTGAATTTGGTTTGAATTAATTTCGAACTTTTTACAAAAAATTTCGAATCAAACTAGAATCGAATCACAAACTACGATTTTTCTGTGCATCTCTAAGCTCCCTGCTCACAAAAAATATAACTATATTTTTATAAATTAAGGGGGAATTTCATGTATTCCCTCTCAAAAATTTCAAAATTACGTACTCCTCCTCTAAAATCCATAAATATCATATTTACCCTTCTAAATTTTAAAAACTCACAAATTTACCCATTTTGTTAACTTTCCATTAAAACTCATTTTAAATTTTTTAAGTACCCATTTTACCCTTTATTATAATCAAGTATAATTTAGTATATTCTGGTTGATCAGTTTTCGAGAGAAAATATGATATTATGAATTTTAGAGAGGAGGGAATATGTAATTTTGTAGTTTTTGAGGCGTACGTATACATGAAATTTCCCCCATAAAGTACAGAAATGAAGATTTAATTGGTGTTAGCAAGTTCAGAATATATGATGTGCCAACGTTAGCAAAATAACATCTAGTTATGCACATTCATTACTCTTAAGATAATTTGATTTTATAGTTCATATCTGTAATTTAAAATATTATTTTAAAATTAAATCTCATGGAAATCGATTCACTTAATAAACTCAAAAACATTAATACAATGGCCATTTTGCCTTTTTAAAATAATAATAATAATAATAATAATAATAATAATAATAATAAACTAAAAAATAGGCTAACAACTTCAATAATTGGGATGTGATATGAGTACCCGCACTCTCATCCCTCTATTATCCCCCCAATTTTATTTGTTCAATATCATCCACATTTCTCATGATCTATAAGGAATTTTGCAAATCTAAAACTATGAACGTCTTCGACGCAATTTTATCTTTCAAATGAGATCCATGATGACATACTTTCGAGCTCGTCATCACACAAGTATTTATACCTAGTATTTTTCACATGTGACACTGCTGACATTTAAAAGTATTAATATCAAGTATTACAAGTATTTATACTTATGGACGGAAGTATTTATACCTATGTGGTCAACTATTTTTGTTAGAAAAAGGTTGACGCAAAGACGATTAGGGAAATGTGATGCGGAGATGTGGGGTCCATGATTAGGGATAAAATACTTACAATAAATACTTGCACAATGAGGTATAAATATTTGTGTGACGATGAATTCGAAAGTACGTCATTATGGATCTAATTTGAAAGATAAAATTGCGTAGAATACGTTCATGGTTTTAGATTCGCAATATTCCTCATAGAATGTGAGAAATGTGGAAGATATTGAAAAAAACAAAAAAAACCCACCTCTAAAAACGTGTATGATTATTCTCCCATGTAGTTTGAGTGGTCTCTTTATATAGTTATATCAAGTTAGACATACAAGTATTAATATCTTAATTTGCAAGTATTAATTTATTATTTTCCAAGTATTTATATCCATGATTTTAATTAAACTTGTAAGATCACAGTGTTGTGAATAAATTTAATTAAACTAGTTAGTTAAGTTAGTTTATGAGAAGTTAAAATCAGTTTAAGAAATGGGGGTACAATATGGGTACTGGAGTGTGGGGATTGAAATAATTATTCTCAATAATTAGTCCTGCTTTTTCTACAAGTTAAGTGGCAATCATTTGTTGAACAAAGCATTGACTCCAAGTCATTAATTCGGTCAATTAACCGTGTCCATTGGGCAAAATTTAAAACCAGTAAACAACATTCCAAACACTTTATGCATGCATGATAATGATAATGACAATTAATTTCAATTATTGGACCTCCAATCAAATCTTCATTGTTACAACTGCCAGCCATAATATAATATATCTTTCTTTATCAATACTAGTTGTTGACATTATGTTTTGTCAATACATGTGGACTACAAATATATATATAAGCATGGTAATTGTGTATTCCATTGTGGTACTTCTTCATGGCTAATAATTTGCTCATTAGCATATTGCAAATATGTTTACTCTTTCTCTCTTTCTCAACATGCGCATTAAGTAATTTGCCCAAGTTTCATGTGGTTGATTTACATGCTCTCACTTCAAAAAATGTTTGCTCTCCACCAAAAGGTATCTATACATGATCTTTTCTCAATTAGGCTTAATTAATTGTCTTCAGTTAATTTATTTGTACATGAGGAAAAAAAAATTTAGAACCAGCCTAATTAATTTGGTCTAGTGAAATAAGCAATGCTCTCCGTGTAGGAAGTCGCATGTTTGAAATCAGAAAAGTCAATTCTTTGTGGATATTAAATAGTTTGATGACTTGACATCCAACTTTTACTCAAAAGAAAAAAAAAATATATTTTCTTAATAACATGGCCAGATCCCTTCTGCCTGGGGGGTGGCAACTGCCCCTCATGAATTTTGATTTATTAGGTCCAGATTAATTTATTCCATATTGTTTTTGTTATTTTTAATATGTAAAATAATATTATTTTGTTGTTTATTATGTAAGAGATTATTTTTGTTATTTTTTGTTATGTAAGAGAATATTTTTGTTGTTTTTTTTATCTGGTATACAATTAGTTAATGGATTTGAATTGAATCTGATAACCTATTTGAACCCGATTAGTTAATGGGTTTAAACTCAATTCATGCCCCACCCTGACATAAATCCTTGATTTGTGCGCTCCTGTTGATAGAAACTTCTAATTTCAGATTTCTACTATCAGTTCTTCATTAAAGCTAAATGGATTCCAAGTTTCTCATATCAGTTCTTCATTAATTCTTAATTATTATCAATTTGTAGATATGGAAAGGTTCAAATCAGTAAAACCAGCACTGAAAATGGTTGATCGACACGGTCCTTGCTCCACATTACAACCGGCTGAGAAATTGTCTCTTAAGCAAATGCTTTCCAATGATCAATCCCGAGTCGACTCGATTCATCATCGACTCTCTGCTATCTCCGGCAAAGGCACAACCTCGGGTCCATTGTCACCATCACAAATCACAGCTCAATCTGGCAACTCATATGGTGTCGGCAATTACATCGTACAGGTTGGCATCGGCACGCCTAGTAAAACTTTGACTCTTATCTTTGATACAGGTAGCGAGGTCACTTGGACCCAGTGCCAGCCATGTCAGGGATTTTGCTACGCACAACAAGACCCGATCTTCGATCCATCTCAATCCTCCACCTACATGAATGTAACTTGCAACTCGACTCCATGTAATGATGTTAATAATAACAGTTGCTCGGGTTCCACCTGTTTGTATGGTGTACAATACGGTGATGGATCATACACAGTTGGTTACTACGCAGAAGACACACTGACACTTACCCCTGATATTATACAAAAATTTCGGTTTGGATGCGGTCAGGATAACAATGGGTCTACATTGGGCGAAGTAGCGGGATTGTTAGGCCTCGGTCCTTCGAGTGAATCTTTTGTGTCACAAACTTCCGACAAATATCAACGTGTTTTTTCCTATTGCTTACCTCCTGTATCAAGTTCCACGGGCTATTTAAATTTTGGCAGCAATTCTGATACCTCAAACACAAACCGCACACCGATGAAACCTGGGCCATTTTACTACTATCTAACCATGACCGGATTAAGCGTTGCTGACAAAACCCTCCCGATAAGTCCGACAGTCTTCTCAAAACCCGGGACGATCATTGATTCTGGTACAGTGATCACCCGATTGCCTCCAGATGCCTACCAAGCTCTCAAATCTGCATTCAGAGAGAACATGACACAGTATAAGATGGCGCAGAGCTATTCAATACTTGACACATGCTACGACTTCACCGGATTTGACAACGTGACGATTCCATCCGTTGGCGTCCAATTTGAAAATAATGTATCTTTAGATCTTGATGCCAATGGAATATTGTATGCGATTTCCAACTCACAAGCCTGCCTTGCATTTGCTGGTAACAGTGACCCAAACGACCTGGGCATTTTCGGAAATGTTCAGCAGAGAACATTTAATGTGGTATATGATATACCAAAGGGAGAAATTGGCTTTAGCCCAGATGCATGCTGAAACACAAGAAAAACTATCAGCATATTAAGATTAATAAAACGATATTTGTATATGATTATATCGGCATAATTAAGTAGTGTGTAATAGCTTTCAAGGGTGTCTTTATGCATGTGTGGCACCAAAGATATAAACTATATTTACAGTTATGATATTTGAAATTGAATAAACTTTGAGAAAAAAAGTTTTTGTAACCTGTATAATGAAAGATAAATATAATGTTCCAGAGTGAGGTTATGTTAATTTGCATGCAATGTGCATATTGGTCTGTCTTAGGGATTTATATCTCTGTTTGCAATTTCTAAATAGTATTCAAATCGTTCAACATGATATTCATATGAAAATATACTTAATTACATACTAAATGTTATAATTTGTAAAAAAATTTACTATTTTCTAATAGATAGAAAATTACTACTTTTGGATGATCCATCCAGAATTATTTGATCAGATGATCTATTTATCTAAAAATTAGTATAGAAATTCTAAAAAATATAAATTTGATTTTAAACTCGTATTAGCGTTATTGATCGTTGTCAGAAACCTAAAAACTAGTTCTCAGTAATTCAGTTTATTCAAAAAAATTTTTCTAATCTTTGTATAGTAAAAAAAATTATTACTTTTCAGGTAAAAAGGAATATTTTATTTTAATTTGAGACAAAAGCTAAAATGGTCGTCAAAACATTAATAAGACAGTAAAAAAATATATTATTGAGATAGTTACGGGATATTATATATATAAAAGTGATAATGCATCCGACGATGAAGACTCTAGGGGTGGCAACAAACCGAACCAAACCGAACTTACCTTAGGTTTGAGTTTGGTTTGAATTAATTTCGAACTGAATCTGGTTTGATTCGTTTCGAACCGAACCCATTTCGAACTACACATTTTTCGAATCGAATCACGAACTAAATTATTTTTTAGCAGTCCTAGTTATACCGATAGTTTATACATTAATTTTTTCTCGTGGGACAATTCACATGGCTTCTTTTTACCGGTATGAACTATGAAATGAGTGTTTTTAAGTTGAAAAATTGTTCATGAAAAAATACATCAGAGACGGCTTTCCTGGTATGAACTATGAGAGACAACCATCTAGGCCGGAGAGAGGAGTGACAACCGAAGAGACAGCCAGTCGCCGAGAGCGTCAGCTAGATTTTAGAGCTAGAGGGAGAGTGAGTTAGGGAGAGGTGGAGAGAGAACTAGGTTATTGAGATTTGAGAGCGAGGGAGTGTCGGCTAAGTTAAATTATGACTCTCTATCTTGGATTTTAATTTCATCAGGTAAATGGGTATTATGAGATTCGAACTATAAAAATGATCGCACCCATTTCGATCGATCGAACCAGGCTAGGTTTGGGTTTGGTTTGAATTAATTCCGAACCGAACCTGGTTTGGTTCGTTTCAATTCGAACTCATTACGAATCGAATTAAACTCGAATCAAATCCGAATCAAACCCGAATCGAATCACGAACCTCGAATTTTTTTGCCAGCCCTAGAATACTCTATGCGAATCAGAAGGTTACGGGATATTTTATATATTGGATAATCATATATGTATATGTATATATATATATAGAGGTGGGCTACGGTGAGTTGCAAAGTAAAACACGTTTCTACTTCACGCCGTATTCTTATTTTGAAAGTCCAAACGACCGATCCGAACCGTTAGATGTTTAATCCATATTGAAATGTGCTTGGAGACCAAACTTTACATTTTTTGGAATTTTTTTACTATTTATTAAGCATTTTTGAAAATTGTTGTTTTGCTGTGAACAGTAAAAAACAGTAAAATTTTCTGGACCATCAGATCAGCGACTTTCAAAATTGCTTAATAAATAGTAAAAAAATTCCAAAAAATGTAAAATTTGGTCTCCAAGCACATTTCAATATGGAGAACAAGATGAATGGTTCAGATCGACGTTTTGAACTTAAAAATCACAAAATATGAGCGTGAAGTAAAATAGTCGCTTTACTTCGCAACTCACCGTAGCCCATCTCTCTCTCTATATATATATATATATATATATAGGTTAAAAAAATATATATAAACTCTATGGGAATCAGAAGGTTAGATACTATGAATAATGCTCTATGTCAAAATTCTTTGAACAAGGAAATTAATACTATCCAAACATTATATTTTCCTCCTTTTCAAATTTGTTAAGTATTCAGCAGTTAAAAATTAATCAAAATAAATGTACTAAAATAACTGAAATATAATTAATTTTCTCAACTGATTTGCTTTATACTAAAGTAATAATTGAAAATAAATTTATAAATTTTAATTACATGCAAAAGTATTACTCGTAAGATAACTCGGTTTAACACTTTGAATTTATCATTTAAAATCAATCGAATAATATTTTAATTTTTAAATTAAAACTCATATCATGGAGAGATTGACTTAATATATAAACTCAAAAACATTGTAGCTCAAAACCTATCCCCATCTTGAGTTTTAAATTTTAATTAATTAGCCACCATTAATTAATTAATTGTCCTAATCTAATCTTATTCCCTAACATCTTCAATAATTAGTCCTACTTTTAAAATAAATTAAATTAAAGGGCATGCAACAATCAATTGTACTTGAGCAAAACAAAATATTGACTCCAAGTCCAAGTCTTTCGGTCAATTTAAAATCAGTAAACAACATTCCAAACACTCTATGCATGCATGATAATGACAATCAATTTGCAATAAAAAAAAATAATGACAATCAATTTCAATTGGACCTCCAATCAAATCTTGAAGATTACAACGGCCAACCATAATATCCCTTTCTTTAGAGTAGAACTAGGGTGTTCTTAAGTTCACCAAGCTATTTGGTGAATTCAAGTCTAAAACCCATCACATCGATTTTAAATAACGAATCCAAACCATTGAAACCCGTCTACCTTACGAGTGATGCGTCTACATGTGAAAGTTTTAAACATTCGAATTAATTTAGTATAAAGTCAAGCGGTCAAAAAACGTTCAAAAAATGAATGCATTAAAATTAATTTATTAACTTCTAATTTTGACTGCTTGACTTTATACTAAATAAATTCGAATGTTTAAAATTTTCACATGTAGACGCATCACTCGTAAGGTAGGCGGGTTGCAACAGTTCAGATTCGTCATTTGAAACCGATTTGATAGGTTTTAGACTTGAGTTCACCAAAGACTTGGTGAACTTAAGAACATCCTAGTTCTACTCCTTTCTTTATCCCTTGAGAATAAAAGCAAGAATCGTAGTTGAGAAGGTTCTAGTAGAATCTGGTTCTAGAATCTGATTCATGTTATCATCGATACTAGTTGTTGGCCATTTTGTTTTGTCAATAAATTAATGTAGACTACAAATATATAAGCAAGGTAATATATATTAACTACTGCATTGTGGTTCTTCATGGCTAATAGTTTGATCTTTAACATATTGCAAATATATTTACTCTTTCTCTCTTTCTCAACATGCGCATTAGGTAATTTCCTCAAGTTTCATGTCGTTGATTTGAAAGCTCTCACTTCAAAAATGTTTGCTCTCCACCAAAAGGTACCTAGCTAGCTACATGCAAGATCATTTCTCTATTTGGCTTAATTGTCTTCAGTTAATTTATTTGTACATAAGAAAATAAAAATGCTTCGTTTATAGCATGGGTGCGGCCATTTTTATTAATACCCTTAAAAACAAAGAAAATTTAAAAAATGTCCTCTGATTTGATTTTTTTTTTTTAAATGCCTCGATCACCAGGCCCACAGGCGGCCCAGAAAAATAGCGGACCGCCCGTGGGACATTTAGCTAAAAAAATAGTGGACCGTCCGTGTAGAAGGGTATTTAAACATAAAAAGAAATTAAAAAAAAAAATAAGAGAGCTACACGGACATTTAGCTAAATTTCTGTGTAAAAAGAGTAATCGTACATGGACATTGAGCTAAATGTCCGTGGAGATAGAGTAATCGTACACGGCTTTACATAATAATCCGTATAGCTCGGTTATGGAGAGCGCTACTGCAAAAGAATTGTACACTGCTACTTATGTAATAATCCGTGTAGAATAGTAATCATACACGGCTGTTTATGTAATAATCTGTGTAACTCGGTTGTGGAGAGTGCGACTATCAAGGAATTGCACACGGCTATTTATGTAATAATCTGTGTAACTCTCAATAATCACACACGGGTAAATATCCGTGTGTAAATATTCAGGGATTTCTACACCCTTACATTCAACACGGCAGAAAATCCGTGTAGCTCCGCTGTTTAGTGTGTAGGACCCTACAATTAGGATCGTAGCAGATTTATTTCCTCGTGAGGATCTGTGGCCATCCACGGTACGCAAGCTACATGTGGGGTGAGTGCGACAAGCCAGATAGAGACAATTGGGGTCACGGGTCCTTTTTTTTATTAAGGATATGGTTCAAATCTTGCCATTTTACTCTTGCTCGGTGAAAGATGTCAATGGGATAACCGCGTGGCATTGGACACCACATCCTCAATTCACTTATGTCTCAACTTACAAAATTTTGCACAATAGGGGGTCATATTACAACAAGAATGAGACACTTTTCGTGAGCATAAAAAAGTTACTTTTGCGATGGACTACTCTTATTGTTTAGTTCTTTTTTTTGTGACGGTACTTTTTCCGACGGATAACCGTCATAAATGCGCTTTTTCTCAATGTAGGAAACTCTATAGAAGATGAAGATACCTATGAAAGTAAAAAAAAAATCATTTGGTTAATGTTGGAAAACAAAATCTTAACACAACAGGTACTATCATCACGAGTATGTGCCATTCAAATAGGTTATGCCAACTCTGTGCATCCAAATTGATAGAAATCTGGGATCACATCATGTGGGAATGCTCCTATGCGCAAAGATTATGGAGGGGGCTTCTGGCGTCCCACAATGGTACGATACGAGGGGGAAACAACATTCGGAAAATTTGGATCAAGGGTCTTTGGTAAAAGACGCTACAGGAAAGGACGCGATGGAGTGTGATTTGAGCGGCCAGAGCTTGGACATTGTGGCGTGAAAGGAATAAAAGGGTATTTTCAGACAAACAAAAGTTAGTCCATTACCTAATTAATGGAATGGCAATAGATCATTGCCTAGTGGTTAAATTCAGTTTGAGGAGTTTGGTTTTATTATTTGAAACTAGTAAATATAGGATAATTAGGATATCCCTGTGTGTAAATAAAACTTTTTATCAATATATTTGTTGGCGTTTCTTCAAATTATATAAAAAAAAAAATAGTCCTACTTTTTCAATAAATTAAATTAAGGGGTATGCAATCAATTGTTGTTGAGAAAAACAAAATATTGACTCCCAAGTTCAAGTATTTCGGTCAATTAACCGTGTCCATTGGGAAAAGATTTAAATCGGTAAACAACATTCCAAACACTTTATGCATGCATGCATGATAATGACAATTAATTTCAATTGAATCTCTAATCAAATCTTCAAGGTTACAACAGCCAACCATAATATCTCTTTCTTTATCTATTGGAAGAAAAGCAAGAATCGTAATTGAGAAGGTTCTAGTAGCAAGAGCAACCTTTATTCTATTTCTAGACTAGAAAGTATGTTTGGATGCAGCGAGAATAGCGAGAACAACAAGAATAGCGCTGTTCCGATCCATCCAAACATACTCCCGAATAGCGAGAATAGCGTTGTTCTCGCTGTTCTCGCTATTCCTACAAAAACATGGAATAGCAAATTAACTCTCTCAAAGCCTCAATTCCTACAGTAGCTATTCTAAATGTTCAATCCAAACAACTTCCGAATAGCTTTGAGTTAGCGCTATTATTAAATAGTAGCTGTTCTCGCTATTCTTAATCTACTATTCTCAACAGTAGTTATTCTTGCTATTCTCTAGTGCATCCAAACGCACCAGATCTGATTCTTGTTATCATGATTGATACTAGTTGTTGGACATTTTGTTTTGTGATCATGTACACTATAAATATACAAGCAAGGTAATATTAAGTACTGCATTGTGGTTCTTAATGGCTAATAGTTTGCTCTTTAACTTATTGCAAATATATTTACTCTCTCTCTTTCTCAACATGCGCATTAGGTTTGCTTAAGTTTCATGTCGTTGATGTAAAAGCTTTCACTTCAAAAAATGTTTGCTCGCCACCAAAAGGTATCCACATGATCTTTTCTCTAGCGAGAATAGCGAGAACAACGAGAATAATGTTGTTCCGATCCATCCAAACATACTCCCGGAACAGCAAGAATAACGTTGTTCTTGTTATTCCTACAAAAAGTTGGAATAGCAAACGTACTCTCTCAAATGTTCAATCGCTGTTCTCGCTATTCTAAATGTTCAATCCAAACAACATTCCAAATAGTTTTGAGTTAGCGCTTTTCTTAAATAGTAGCTATTCTAGCTATTCTTAATCTACTATTCTCAACAGTAGCTATTCTAGCTATTCTCTAGGGCATCCAAACGGGAGTAGGTCCGGATTAATTGTCTTCAGTTAATTTATTAACCTACTTGGATATTACACTTAATTGTCTTCAGTTAATTTATTTTTACATAAGAAAATAAATGCTGCCTTGATAACATGGGTGGATCCAGTGTATAACGGGGGGTAGGTCCGGATTAATTTGCTCCCCTGTCATTTTTGTTGTTTTTAATATGTAAAAGAATATTATTTTATTGTTCATTATGTAAAAAACTATTTTTGTTTTTTTTTTATTATGTAAGAGACTATCTTTGTTGTTTTTATCTATACCAAATTAGGTAATGGATTTGAATTGAATCTGATAAGTTATTTAAACCCTATTAGTTAATGGGTTTGAACCTGGTTCCTGCTCTATCCCGATAGAAATTTTGAATCCGCCCCTATTGATAGAAGCTTCTAATTTCAAGTTTCTACGTACTATCAGTTCTTCAATAAAGCTAAATGGATTCCATGTTTCTAATATAAGTTCTTCATTAATTCTTAATTATATACTATTTATAGATATGGAAAGGTTCAAATCAGTCAAACCAACACTGACAATTGTCAATCGACACGGTCCTTGCTCGACACACCCGGCTGAGAAATTGTCTCTCGAGCAAATCCTTTCCAATGATCAATCCCGAGTCGACTCAATTCGTCGCCAAATCTCTGCTCTCTCCCACAAAGGCAAGACCTCGGGCCCATTGTCCTCATCACAAATCACAGCTAAATATGGCGGCTCATATGGTGCCGGGGAATATATTATACAAGTTGGTATCGGCACGCCGAGTAAAACTTTGACACTTCTCTTCGATACAGGAAGCTCTGTCACATGGACCCAGTGCAAGCCATGTAAATTTTGCTACACACAAAAAGACCCGATCTTCGATCCATCTCAATCCTCCACCTACACGAATGTAACTTGCAACACGACCCCATGTAATGATGTTAGTAATAACAGTTGCTCAGGTTCCTCCTGTGTGTATGGTTTGCTATACGGTGATAGATCATACACAGTTGGTTACTACGCACAAGACACACTGACTCTTAAGCCTGACGTGATTCAAAAATTTCGGTTTGGATGCGGTCAGTATAACATTGGGGATTTCGGTGAAGTAGCGGGATTGTTAGGCCTCGGTCCTTCGAGTGAATCTTTTGTGTCACAAACTTCTGACAAATATCAACGTGTTTTCGCATATTGCTTACCTGCTTTATCAAGTTCCACAGGCTACTTAAATTTTGGCAGTAATTCAGATATCTCAAACACAAACCACATACCGATTACCAAAAAGCCTAACTCTGGGCCATATTACTATATAACCATGACCGGATTAAGCGTTGCTGGTGAAACCTTCCGATAAGCTCGGCAGTCTTCTCAAATGCCGGGATGGTCATTGATTCTGGTACAACGATCACCCGATTGCCTCCAGACGCCTACCAAGCTCTTAGATCTGCATTCATGAAGCACATGACACAGTATAAGATGGTGCCAGGTAGTTCAACACTTGACACATGCTACGACTTCACCGGAGTCGACAACATGACAATTCCATCCGTCAGCGTCCAATTTGAAAATAATGTATCTTTAGATCTTGATCACAATGGAATATTGTTTGGGACTAGGTCACAACGTTGCCTTGCATTAGCCGCTAACAGTGACCCAAACGGAGAAATTGGCTTTAGCCCAGATGCATGCTGAAACACAAGAAAAATTATCAGCATATTAATTATGATTAATAAAAACAATATTATATGATTATATCGGCATAATTAATTAAGTAGTGAGTAATAGCTTTCAAGGGTGTCTTTATTCATGTGTGGCACCAAAGATATATACTATATATATTTACAGTTATGATGTTTGAAATTGAATAAACTTTGAGAAAAGAACTTTCTCTAACCTGTATAATAAAAGATAAATATAAGAATCTATGGTACTATGCATATTACGATTTGTTACCGTGCTACGGCTCTATATTCGAGTTTTGAAATCCTAACGGTCGATCCGAACCGTTCATCTTGTTCTCCATATAAATATGTGTTTGGAGACCAAATTTTACATTTTTTGAAATTTTTTTACTATTTGTTTAGATTTATTGAAAATCACTGTTTTTGGATGGTCCAGAATTTTCAGATCAAGTGATTTTCTAAATATCTAAAAAAATAGTGAGGAGGGATCAAGTTACAACATTTTTTTGAGTTACAACAAGCATTTTCTACATTTTGAAAGTCCAAATCGTCGATCCAAACCGTTAGATGTGATCTATACAATAAAATGTGCATGGAGACCAAATTTTACATTTTTTAGAATTTTTTTACTATTTATTAAGATGGGTACAAAAACTAGTCAAATTCATACCATTGAATTTTGTACCCATCTTAAAAAAAGTAAAAAAATTTCAAAAAATGTAAAATTTGGTCTCCAAGCACATTTTATTGTAGAGATCACATCTAACGGTTTGGATCGACAATTTGGACTTACAAAATGTAGAAAATGCTTGTTGTAACTCAAAAAATGTTGTAACTTGATCCCACCTCAAAAATAGTAAACAATTTTCAAAAAATGTAAAATTTAGTCTCCAAACACATATTAATATGGAGAACAATATGAATGGTTCGGATCGACCGTTAGGATTTGAAAACTCGAATATAGAGCCGTAGCACAGTAACAACCCATAATATGCATAGTACCATAGACTCACTCAAAATATAATGTTACAGTTCATCATATAGGCTTTTTTGTTTTTAATGTTAGAGTTTCTTATAAAGGTTTTGCTTTTAAGAGTGAGGCTATTAGTACTTTGCAATTAATGTGCATATTTATCTGTCCTATATATCTATATTTTTGTTTTACAGTTCAAGCAGACGATCTGAACCGTTCAACATGATCTTCATATGAAAAATACTTAATTACATACAAAATTTCATATTTTTCTAATTTGTATTTATTTGTTTAATTAGTAGAAAATCAGTACTTTTGGATGGTCGAGAATCTTTAGATCACATGATTTTCTATCTATCTAAAAAAAATATATATAAAAATTCTAAAAAATATAAAATTTGATCTGAAAGTATATTTTCATATGAGATTATATAGAATGATTCGAATTAATAGTTTAAATTTAAAAATATGAAACTACATACGCATTGCAAAATGTAAAATTTGATCTCTTGCTTGGTTTGCTTTTAATGTTAAAAGTACCATTGTTTGAATCATGATTTTACACCAGCCCGATCCAAACCCAAATTGTCCCTATCAATCTAAAGCCCGGCCCAAATTAACTCTGGAATCCAGATCAAATTTTTCAGTTTGGACCCGGATTAAGTGGATTCTGATCGGACGGTTGGAATGAAATCTTCATCAACTTTCGAGTTTGGGTTACTAAGGATCCAGAAAGAATATTTCCCCACGAAGCAAAGCGACATCGGATCCTCCCGGTACCGTAAAAGCGATTCTTTTACAACTACTAAATCCATACTGTTCATTTAACTTTACACGTATCTCAAAGCATAAATAATACTGGCCCGTGTCTATCTAACGGCTCCTAGTAAATCGGGACCGTTCTTTTAGTAATTGTAGAAGATCTTTTTTACAGTACCGGGGAGGATATGGATTCCAAGCAAAGAGCGACAATTCATTTGCAAAGTGAACCTTCTTTATTTTATTCCTGCCATTACCAGACTTCACCATCTTGCCTTTGCCTCCTTCTGTGGTAGAGCGACCGATGCGTTCCTTGTTACCACAACCTTTCAACAGTGAAGAGATATCCCTCTCCACTGCCGCTTTATTACCCAATCCTGGGTTGAAAATGAAGCAACAGCAACAGCAACAGCAACAGCAAAAACGAAATTGCTATTGCTCGTCTCTTCTTCTTCTTCTTCTTCTTCTTCTTCATCGTTTCTTTTTCCTTTGTTCGAGTATTAGCAATGCCCGATGAAGGGGCTCTGGAGCACACGCCGACGTGGGTGGTGGCTACGCACAAAAAGACCCGATCTTCGATCCATCTCAATCCTCCACCTACACAAATGTAACTTGCAACACGACCCCATGTAAAGATGTTAGTAAAAACAGTTGCTCGAGTTCCACCTGTTTGTATCATTTGGACTACGGTGATGGATCATACACAGTTGGTTACTACACAGAAGACGCACTGACTCTTAAGCCTGACATGATTCAAAATTTTCGGTTTGGATGCGGTCAGTATAACAATGGGACTTTCGCTGAAGTAGCAGGATTGTTAGGCCTCGATCGGTCCTTCGAGTGAATCTTTTGTGTCACAAACTTCCGACAAATATCAACGTGTTTTCGCATATTGCTGCTTACCTGCTTTATCAAGTTCCACAGGCTACTTAAATTTTGGCAATAATTCAGATATCTCAAACACAAACCGCACAACGATTACCAAAAAGCCTAACTCTGGGCCATATTACTATATAACCATGACTGGATTAAGCGTAGCTGGTGATACCCTTCTGATAAGCTCGACAGTCTTCTCAAATGCCAGAATGATCATCGATTCTGGTACAACATTGACCCAATTGCCTCCAGATGCCTACCAAGATCTCAGATTTGTATTCAGAGAGCACATGACACAATATAAGCTGGTGCCGGGGGACTCACCGGAGTCGACAACATGACAATTCCATCCGTCGGCGTCCAATTTGTAAATAATGTATCTTTAGATCTTGATCCCAATGGAATAATGTATATGATTCCCAACTCACAATTAGCCTGCCTTCCACTTGCCAGTAACAGTGACCCAAGGAACCTGGTCGTTTTTGGAAATGTCAGAAGAAAACATTTAATGTGGTATATGATATACCAAATGGACAAATTGGCTTTAGCCCAAAGGCATGCTGAACCACAAGAAAAACTATCAGCATATTAAGATTAATAAAACCATATTATATGATTATATCGGCATAAGTAGTGTGTAATAGCTTTTAAGGATGTCTTATGTGTGGCACCATATATTCTTTCTTTACCGTTATGATGTTTGAAATTGAATAAACTTTGAGAAAAGAAGTTTCTGTAACCTGTATAATGAAAGATAAATATAATGTTACAGTTCATCATATAGGCTTAATTTGTTTTTTTAATGTTAGAGTTTCTTATAAAGGTTTTGCTTTAAAAAGTGAGGCCATTAGTACTTTGCAATGTGCATATTGATCATTGCTATATATCTATATTTTTGTTTTAAAGTTTAAATAGTCAATCTAAACTAGTCAACATGATTTTCACATGATAATATACTTAATTACATACAAAAATTTATATTTTTTTAATTTTTATTCCCAATTTGTTTAATTGGAAGAAAATCAGTGCTTTTGGATGGTCGATAATCTTTAGATCACATGATTTTCTATATAACAAAATAGTATAGAAATTTTAAAAAATGTAAAAATTTGATCTGTAAGTACATTTTCAGAGGAGATTATATTAAATGATTCGAATTAATTATTTAAATTTAAAAATAAAAAAATATAAATCTATAATATAACCTACATACGCATTACAAAATTCCAAAACTACCATAGCCTCACTCTTGCTTGGTTTAACACGAGCCCGATCCAAACCCAAATTGTCCGTAACAAACTAAAGCCCGGCCCAAATGAAATTTGGAATTGAGATCATAGATATTCGTAAAGTAACCCAACTTTTGAGTTTGGACCCGGATTAAGTGGATTCTGATCGAACGCTTGGAATGAAATCTTCATCAACTTTTGAGTTTGGGTTATTTTAAGGATCCAGAAAGAATCTTTCCCCATCAAGCAAAGCGAATTCGGATCCTCCCGGTACCGTAAAAGCGATTCTTTTACAACTACTAAATCCATACCGTTCATTTAAATTTGCACGTATCTTAAAGCACAACTAATACTGGCCCCGTTGCTATCCCCTAATAAGCACCGCACTAGTGGAAAAACATGAATCAGGATCGGCCTATCTGGATCGGTTATATGAAACAACCGATACTAATACCTATCTGGATCGGTTTTCTGAACAAAACCGATCCTAAAAACTAGTTAGATCGGGTTTTTTAGTCAACCGATCCAAATTTGTGAACTATCAGGATCGGTTGTTCTAAAAAACCGATCCTGATACTATCAGAATCAGTTGTTCTAAAAAACCGATCCTAATAGTTAAACTATTAGGATCGGTTGTTTAGAACAACTGATCCTGATACTATCAGGATCGGTTTTTTTATAAAACCGATCCTGATACAATTTTTTTTTCAAAATTGGTTCTGCAAAAAAAAAAAAAAAATCTGGGTCGGTTTTTTATTAAAAACCGACCCTATTTTTTTTTTTTTTTTTTTTTTTTTTTTTTTTTTTTTGCAGAAATTTTTTTGAAAAAAAAAAATTGTATCAGGATCGGTTTTATTGCTAAAAACCGATCCTGATAGTATCTGGATCGGTTTTTAGCAATAAAACCGATCCAGATAGTTTTTTTCTTTTATTTGGAAAATCTTTTCATATGGTTATGTTTAAATAAATATAAAAAATTACATATTAGAAATATAAGTTAATTATTTAATAGAAATTTTAGAAAGCGTGCATTTTTTTTTCTCAATCCAAAATTAATGCATGTATCTAATAATCATGACTCATGAGAGATGAACCATATATATTATACGAGTAAGGCTGGGTGCTATGGATAGCATAGAGGCCTCTATGCTACGGCTCAATATTTCATATTTTAAAATCCAAACGGTCGATCCGAACCGTTCATCTTATTCTCCATATTAATATCTGCTTGGAGACCAAATTTTACATTTTTATGAAATTTTTTACTATTTATTAAGTATTTTACAAAATTGTTGATTCAACGGTGGCTGCACAAAACAGTAAAACCGTTGGATTAGCGATTTTCAAAGTGGCTTAATAAATAGTAAAAAAATTCAGAAAATTATAAAATTTGGTCTCCAAGCAGATATTAATATGGAGAATAAGATGAACGGTTCGGATCGACCGTTTGGATTTTAAAAACTTGAATATTGAGCCGTAGCATAGAGGCCTATATGCTATCCATAGCACCCCAGCCTTACTCATATTATACTTACCACTATATGTATATGAGGCTTACATCATTTGTCATATATATATATATATATATATATACATTAATTAAAAAAAATGTAAAAGTTTATTGTCTTATTATTAATGATATTTGAGAATCTTAAAGTCATTTTGGTCGTTCTTTTGACGACCAATAACAATTCTAGTATAAAGAGCAACAATATTGGTCGTTGCAAATCTGATCATTTCAAACCGGTCAAAATATACATAGAAATTAATGAATTTGACATTGGTCGTCAATTGTTATAAATCAGAGAGAATCTCCTACATAAAAATCATATAAATAGCCATTGTTAATTTATTAACCCGATAACTGTTGTTTTAATAAGAAAGTTTCTTCCATAAATTATTATTGTAATTATACATATACCACAATATATATCTAAAGATAATCAAATTAAACATATAGCTGAAAAAAAAAAATCCCCTTCCTTCATTTTATTTAAGTGTTGAAATGGAAAATAAAATATATTATATGGCACAAGTCATTGATGCATAACCATATGAAAAGAAAATATATTATATGCACAAGTCATTTGAAAATTAAATAAAATTTTTATTAAATAATTAACTTATATTTCTAATATGTAATTTTTTATATTTATTTAAACATAACCATATGAAAAGATTTTCCAAATAAAAGAAAAAAACTATCTGGATCGGTTTTATTGCTAAAAACCGATCCAGATACTATCAGGATCGGTTTTTAGCAATAAAACCGATCCTGATACAATTTTTTTTTTTCAAAAAAATTTCTGCAAAAAAAAAAAAAAAAAAAAAAAAAATCAGGGTCGGTTTTTAATAAAAAACCGATCCTAATAGTATTAGGATCGGTTCTTTATAAACAACCGATCCTAATGATAACTTTCTATATAACCAGCTTAGCTAGGGTTCTTCTTATTTTCATTTCGCGCCTCTCATTTTCAATTTAGCGTCTCTGTCTCTGTCTCCGTATCTCCCTCTCAAATCCTCAGTACTCTCTCTCTCTGTCTCCGTCTCTCTCTCTCCTCCGTGTGTCTCTCTATCTTTCTCTCCGTCTCTTCCTCTCAAATCCGAGCATCTCGCACCTCCGGCTCAATTGTGCCAATTTTTTATTTTTTTTATTGTTTCAAAAATAAATTAATGGTGTTTGTATATTGTTTTACAGTTTTGAGGACATCTCTCTCAAGTTACTTAATCATCCGGCCGATCAACTATCATGGTATTAGCTTTATCTAATTTTCTCATTATTATACTTTTAAAACACATTTTTTTGTATTTTTTATTGGAAAATGTTTTTCTATCTAATTGTTACCTTTGTTTTTGTTTTTAGGATTTTTTTTAATCTCAAGTGATGTGATTGCAAAAGAGGTAATTATTGATTTTTTTATTGTTGTGCTTTACATTAATTGCATAATTGTGTATATTGCATAAATGTGTGTTAATTGAAGAAATAGCCCAATTAGTCACTTGTATGTTTGTTAATTAATTTTTTTTTTGGATTTAAATTTCTTGTTATAATATGTAATGCTTCACAAAACTTTGTATGAAATACATGAATTTTTTGTAATAGTTTAAGATGTGTATGATAATTAATTTAGAATGTGTATATGATATTTAATTGATTATTGCTTCTTACTGTGCAAAAAAAAAAAATTTAGGATGCTGGCCAGCAAAATATATATGGAAGCTGGTCAAATAAATAAAAATATTTTTTTTAGCCTCAATAAAACATCAGGATCGGTTTTATATAAAAACCGATCTTGATAGTACGTATCAAGATCGGTTTTTATTCAAAAACCGATCTAGATATGTAATTTTAAAAAAAAAAATCGAAAATACTATCAAGATCGGTTTTTATATAAAAACCGATCTTGATATGTAATTTTTAATTAAAAAAAAATTCGAAAAAAATATCAAGATCGGTTTTTATATAAAAACCGATCTTGATAGTACTATCAGGATCGGTTTTTAGCAATAAAACCGATCCTGATACAATTTAAAAAAAAAAAAAAAAAAAAAAAAAAAAAAAAAAATCAAGGTCGGTTTTTAATAAAAAACCGATCCTAATACTATTAGGATCGGTTTTTTATTAAAAACCGACCCTGATTTTTTTTTTTTTTTTTTTTTTTGCAGAAATTTTTTTGAAAAAAAAAAATTTGTATCAGGATCGGTTTTTTTATAAAAACCGATCTTGATAGTACGTATCTGGATCGGTTCTTAGTCAAAAACCGATCTAGATAACAACTATTAAGATCGGTTTTGTTAAAAAACCGATCCTAATAGTTTCTATTTGGATCGGTTCTTTAAAAAATATAAAACCGATCCTGATAGTATCAGTATCGCCTTCAACAGGATCGGTTGGATTCCGATACTGATATGTGTATATAACCGATCCTGATTCCATATTTTCCACTAGTGCCGGCTCCTAGTAAATCTGGACTGTTGTTTTAGTAATTGTAATCGATTCCTTTTTACGGTACCGGGGAGAATATTGATTCCAAGCAAAGAGCAACAATTCATTGGCGCAAGTGAACCTTTCTTTATGCCTGCCATTACCAGACTTCACCATCTTGCCTTTGCCTCCTTCTGTGGTATGCAGGGGCAGAACCAGGATTTGAATTTGGAGGGGGCCAAGCCGCTGAAAGACGAAAGAACAACTGCATGGGGGATGCCAATCGGTATGCATCGGTAAAAAATCATATAAAAATAATCACCCGAATAAGCAACTTCCGATAAGTTAGGGGATGCCTGGCCCCCCTTTGCTTGTACTTAGTTCCACCACTGTGTGGTAGAGCGACCGATGCGTTCCTTGTTACCACAACCTTTCAACAGTGAAGAGATATCCCTCTCCACTGCCGCTTTATTACCCAATCCTGGGTTGAAAATGAAGCAACAGCAACAGCAAAAACAAAATTGCTATTGCTCATCTCTTCTTCTTCGTCGTCTCTTTTTCCTTTGTTCGAGTATTAGCAATGCCCGATGAAGGGGCTCTGCAGCACACGCCGACGTGGGTGGTGGCGAGCGTATGTACGGTGATCGTTGCCATTTCTCTTGCCGTGGAGCGCTTCCTCCATTAGTAAATGCTCTACGCTTCAAGATCCGACAATACCGCGCTCTCGGCTCTGTTCGGCTCTGCTTGGTTTCCTCCCCTCTCACTCATTCTTCTCTCCATTTAAGGAGATAAAACGAGAGAAAGGGGAATGTATCACTATATTGGAGGTGAAAACTAGAAGAGGTGAAAGAGACGAAATGGAGAGATGTAGAAGATTGAAGGAGAACAACATCAGTTGTTTTCTTACGTTATATATAGAAACTGCATGAAAAAAAATAAAAATTGAAATGATGATTAGGTGGTTATCTTTAAGGTGAAACTGAAATCGTTTTTAGCTGTGCTATATCTTTTTCTAGAAAAGATAACAATATATTTGTCAATATATGTAATTGCAAATAGATATATAATGATGCCGTTTATATGAAATGGAACCGTTTCATATTCTTTCTTTTTTAATTTTACAACAAAAGGATAAAATTAAATACATTATCACACGCAATTGCACCACCCTAAATTCAACTACTGGAAGTCTCAAGGGATAAAATCTAAATAGGGTTTTCTTTAAGTTGGGTTCTGATTGAATAATATCACGCTCCAAAAAATAATGGGCCTTATGAAAGCTATGTAATATATGTAAATATATTGGGCCTCTTGTTGGATGATACATGAATTTCTGAAAGAAACTATTAACGGGGTTTCTTAGGATCCGGATCTTATAAAGTAGCCCAATGTTTTGAGTTTGGATTAGGACCGTTTGATCAGAATTTGGATAAATATTTAGAGCGTATTCAGATGTTATGGGATTACGGAATGGAAATAGGAATGGGAATGGAAATTCACTTTTGAAAAAGTGGGAACCCACGGATACGGAATGCACGGGATTAATTATGGGAATATGAGAAAATGAGTGTTCGTTTGTATCATGGGATTAATTGTGGAAAATATTTATTTATTTTAAAATATGTATATTTATTTGATTGTTTTACTTTAGTTTAGTTATAAATGATTTTTTATTTAATTATTTTTTTGTGAATAGTATAGCATTATGTTCTGCATTGATTTTAACCGATTGTGTTAAAGTTAGTTTAATATAAAAAAGTAATTAAATATAAAATACTTGATAGCAATACAATTATACTTATTAATAATTATTAATAAAATTAAATAAAATGATTAAACAATCACATAATAATCTTTATTATTTATTATTTCTTAAAATTTTGTAAAAAAAAATTGTCTTTTTAAAATGCATTAAATTTTTTTTTAGGGTGTGTTGCATATAGTATTTTTAGTCATATATTTCAATTCTTATATTAATAATTTTAAACTATTAGCTTAATCACAACATGATACAATTTTAAAATTAATTATGGAAATGTACTGAAATTAGTGTTCGGTTGTACCGTGAAATTAGTTGTGAAAAAACTTAATTTATTTAAATATATATTTGTATTTAATTTTTTTCATCTATTTAAATAATAAAATATTATACAAAAATAATTAGTCTTTACTTTTTCACATATTTTTTCACTTAATTTATACAAAAAATAATTCACAATTATAAGTTTTTTTATATACTAGTTTACATTTTTTTTATTTGAAGGAGCACAAAATCCAAGATAAAAACAATTGGGGTCGAGTTTTGTGTGGCTCACATAGTCACATCCTGCCTACGGATTTTTTTAATAATAAAAAAAAAGACAGTCACATACTCACATGCAATGGCAGTGTTATCCGGTTTCTGAGCTAAACTTATTAGTCCCACAACCAAAACATGTCTTTATATATACATGCTGAATGGTGTGTTAGAATATAACATGAAACAGAGGTACTGATTCAGACTTCCATCGCGAAGTGAGAGAAGAAAGAGGAGAGAGAATATTTGGGAAAAAAAAATTGAGTCTGAGATGATAATTTTTTTCCCACAAAATTGCGCGCACTTACACAGGAACAATGGGGAAATATAGTTGGGAACCCATCGGGAAAAAACAAGACAGCCGAACTGGCCAGGGTTGGGAAAAAAAATAGGAAATTGGCCCTATTCCCATCTAAATCCCACGAAATTGTGGACATCCGAACACGTCCTTAAGGGTTTCCATGACATTATGAAGTCCTTCGTGGACATCCGAACACGCCCTTAAGGGTTTCCATGACATTATGAAGTCCTGACACCTATAGTATAAGATTCACGAATAATTCATTTTTGTAGTGATATTGAACTGAATGTCAAATTATTTGGTTAACCAAATTATTCGCGAATAATTTGCTAAGTTTATCAATTTTTCCCAAATTTTACAAATTATTCACCAATTTTTTTCCAAACTTTTTTTTTGTGCTCCCTTGTGGGACTAAGATCTCCGGTCTGAATAATTCCTAATCATTCCCAAATTATACACAAATCATTCCTAAATCACGAACTTTTAAACTCGCCAAATCAAACTCAAATCATTCCCAAATTTTACTTCTACTTAATTATCATGCTATTATCTATTTTGTAATTAGTCCTTAGGGATTTGGAAAAAGGAAAAAAATGTTCAAAATTCGCTAAATGCAAAATTTTCTTTACATAAATTTCCCTTTTTGAAAAATTAATTTCTATTTCAATAAAATTTTTTTTATGGATTTGGAGAATAACTTCAAAATTATTAAGCTATGTATGGTTAGAGTGGGAAAATGGCACGGCACAGTTATGGCATGGTATGTGTGTCGGTTATGTGCCATGACTCGCGTGTTCTGTATCATGACCATTCGCGTGCCGTGACTATCTTTAGAAAATTTGGCACGACGCAGCACGTGAAAGATTTAGTCATGGTATGTAGTCACACGTGTTGAGTGTAATTAATTAGGACCGTTAGATCTTGATCAAATGATGAATTTTGAATAAATTAATCTAACTTATGATTAAATGGTCACACGAGTCACATTTAGGCACGGCATGATTCACATGACGTGACCATTTGTTTATTGTGACCACCCCTTAACATTTTAGTCACGGCACGTGAAAAATTAATTAACTTGGTCACAACATAGCATGTACGACACGCTACCAAAATCACAGCATAAAAGTCACAACACAACACAACACGATACGTTTTTTCCACCCTATGTATGGTATATGATTTGAAAATTTTATTTTACAAATAAGCCCACTCATGCATTGTCGTCTAATAGAAAAAAAAAATCATAAGGATATAGATTTACAAATTACAATTATGTAAGCATAGCATAATATGATCTGAACTATAATAGAATATGTGTTGGCCAGATTACCATTTACAAGAATGGATCAAAATCTGCTCATATTCTCAAAGATTAAGAGAATTCTTCTCTCTTTTTTTCTTTTGTCTACCTCGATTCTTATTATTTCTCTCTCTTCTTCCTTTCTCTCTCTTCTTAGAGAGAGGTAGAGACAAAATGAGAAGAGAAGTGTCCTCATATTCTTTGAGAATAGGAATAGATTTTGATTATAATTAAAGAACATAGGTTCAGTGGAGCCAGTAATAATATGTTCATATAGCAGAACAAACTTCTCCACAAATCATTTGGCTTTGCAAATTAAAAGTTATTGTTAGAATTACTTCTAACAAATATAAACTGTCAGTATGAATCTCAATGTGAATCAGACGAAATTGTTAGATTCAATTTTGAATAAAGCTATGTCCAAAACATTATATTTTCCTCCTTTCTGCATGTAATGTAAAATTTCAATTTTTGTTTAATATATTCAGCAGTTAAAAAAAACAAAATAAATGTACTAAAATAACTTAAATATAGTTTTCTTAACTGATTTAATTTATACTAAAGTAATTGAAAATTTTATGAATTTTACATGCAAACATATTACTCGTAAGATAGCTTAGTTGAACACTAAGAATTCGTCATTTAAAATCAATTAGATAAGTTTTTATTTTTAAATTAAAACTCATCATGGATGAGTTGGCAACTTATCCGCCATTAATTGTCCTAATCTAATCTCATGCTCCCTCATCTTCAATTAGTGGCCTATTTTTTTTTTTTTCTATAAATTAAGTGGCAATCAAAATTGTTGAACAAAGCATTGACTCCAAGTATTTCGGTCAATTAATCATGTCATTGGCAGAATTTAAAATCAGTAAATAAAATTCCAAACACTGTATGCATGCATGATAATGACAATTAATAATTTCAATTGAAACTCCAATATATCAAACCCTCATGTTTACAACGACCAGTCATAATATATTTTTCTTTATCGATACTAGTTGTTGGACATTATATTTTGTCAATACATGTACACTACAAATATACAAGCAAGGTATATAATTAATTAAATGCATTGCGGTTCTTTTTTTTTTTTGAAGGTTAACGGTTTTAATTATTACCGTTAACATTTGTATTGATAAAAATGGTTTAATTACAAACTCCTAGGATTATATATGTACACCTCTCCTCTTTTTACAATAATGAGAGATAGAACTTATTTTTAAAAAGTACAAAATGTAATTTAAAGATGTACCAAACCCACGTCAAATATCCTTGCTAATAATCAGGTGGGGTCCCTCACGCTAGCCTTGCTAATAATTAGATGGGACCCACATCAGATATCATTGCTAATAATCTGGTGGAACCCACGCATGACATCCTTGCAAATAATAAGTGGGATCCACAAATGATATCCTTGCTAATAACAAGGTGGGACCCACGAGGGACATCCTTGCAAATACTAAGTGAGGCCTATGATACGTATGCTTGCTAATACTCAGTTGCCCAAGCGGGACAAAGTTTTTGCAAGCATGCCTTTTTGCAACGACTACCCTTGCGGAAAGTTTAGAGAAATGTTTTAGCAAGCGTAAGCGCTTGCAAAAAGTCATAAATTGAGTATTTGCATGGAGGTTTAAAGCAATGGTAGTGCAACGTTAGCAAAATAACATTCAATTATGCACATCCACCATCACCGCACTGATAATTAAATCCACTGGCTTGCTTTCCTGTAAGAAAACCCGTCTATTCCTTTCCTTTCATAGAACTCAGGTGCCCGCCCATGCTGTATCCCAGTCCAAAATCTCGTCGCATAGGTACATTCCCCAAATAGGTGTTGTTGGGTTCTTTCTGGTCGCTGCTGCAAAATCCGCATCCTTGCTAATCAACTATATACATATGGCCTTTTGCCTAGCACTTCCTGTGTTAGAATCTTGTTTGCAAACAATAGCCATATAAAGATCCTGATTTTCTTTGTACCCTCATTTTCCAAATTATTCGGTTGTATGCAGAATAGACACCTCTTTTATGGTTAAATGGGGTTTCTTCATGCCTAATAATATAGTTAATTTGCTCATTAACTTATTCCAGGTATATTTAATTTTCCTCTCTTTCTTAACTTCCACATTAGATTTACTCAAGTTTCATGTCGTTGATGTACATGCTCTCACTTCAAAATGTGATTACTTAATTCTTCAATTTAAGGCCAACCATAGATTTTACTTTTCATAGAGAAAATGATATAAATTGTATTCAACAGTTTTATTTTGACATTTGAGATTTAAATTTTTACGTTATTGAAGTTTTAAAAGTGGAGGCACAAAAAATTGAAACATTTCAACCCTCCTCATATTTGATTATGTATTTTAGTTTAAAATATTTATGTATTTCACTTTAAAACAATATTTGATAGCTCCTTTGAGTTCTAAATTAAACACATTTATCTGAACTGCAATGAACACTGAGCTTTCAAACTCATTGTTGCAATTACTTTACAATGCATAGTTGGCAGAACAAAATGAATAATGGTTTTTTTTTTGGGGGGGGGGGGGGGGGGAAGTTAAATTGAGAATATATTTGAAGGAAATATTTTCAAGACTATTGTAAAATTCAAGTTCTTTTGACATGATGGATACTATAATTTAGCTATTTTTGAGTGATGAAGAAGGCTCACAACTTCTTCATCATTGTGCCTATTTATATCTAAATTAAAAACCTCTTAGAAGTTTATCTAATAGCTTATCACTAGAATTATTATTTGGATTCACTAATCTAGTAATTTCTAATTAAAATTTGAACTCTCATTCTCCACTCACAAAGTGTTATTAACCACCAGTTTCCAGTAATTTAGTTTTATTTTTTATTTTTAATATAAGAAAGGTGGAGATTTAATTAGCGGCCTACCAACTTCTATTTAATGTCTATAAATTAAGTATTTTTTATATCTGGGGTTTTGAACTCACGACCTCCAATGGCTGGTTCTTAGTAATTTAGTTTATTGAAGTATTTTTGTGTTTTAAATCTTCAGACAGTAATTAAACAGTTCATTACTCTTCGGTTAAAAGAAGAAAATTTTATTTGTCAAGGCCTTCGACAAAAATCTCAAAAGATTGTCAAAATATGGACCCTGTTAAAAATGTAAGTTAAATTGAGATAGTGATGATATATTAAAGCATCATGAATTTAAAGTGCCTGCACAAATTAATAACGTACTTGCATCAAACACTTAGGCTCAGCTTTAGAAAAGACTATATATGTTCATAGTCATTCAGAAAAAAAGACCCACACAAACATTACATATTCTTTCTTTATGCAAATAATGTAAATTTTATATTCAACTGGTTAAAAAATAATGAAAAATGAATACATTAAAGTTATTTATAAATTTTTTTATTTTAATTACTTGATTTTATATTAAATTAATTTAAAATTTTATATATTTTGTATGCAAATGCATTACTCATAAGATAACTTGATTTTTATGGCTCATATCTGTCATTTGATATCAATATGATAATTTTTATGTTAAAATTAAAATTCACGGAGAGATCGACTTAAAAAACTCAAAAACATTAATACAATGGACTTTTTTTTACCTTTTTTACAAAACAATAATAATAAAATCAATTGTTCTATAAATTTAAAAACATTAATACAATCGAAGTTTTGCCTTTTTTTTTTATAAATTAAGTGGCAATTAATCAATTGTTGAACAAAGCATTGACTCCAAGTCCTTCGATCAACTAACCGTGTCCATTGGGCAAAATTTAAAATCCGTAAACAACATTCCAAACACATTATCCATGCATGATACTGACAATTAATTTCAATTGGACCTCAAATGAAATCTTCATTGTTATACAACGGCCAGCCGTATTATCTCTTTCTTTATCGATACTAGTTGTTGGAAATTTTGTTTTGTCAATACATGTATACTACAAATATACAAGCATGGTACTTCAGTACTGCATTGTGGTTTTTCATGGCTAATAGTTTGCTCATTAGCTTATTGCAAATATATTTACTCTTTCTCTCTTTCTCAACATGCGCATTAGGTTTGGCTAAGTTTTATGTGGTTGATTTACATGATCTCACTTCAAAAAATGTTTGCTCTCCACCAAAAGGTACATATACTTGATCTTTTCTCAATTAGGCTTAATTGTCTTCAGTTAATTTATTTGTACATGAGGAAAAAAAAATTAAGAGCCAGCCTTTGATCTAGTGGAGAAAGCAGTACTCTCCGTGTGGAAGGTGGCAGGTTTGAAACTGAAAAGGACAATTATTTGTGGATATTAAATAGTTAGGTGACTTAACTTTCAACCTTTACTCAAAAAAAAAACAAAATTTCTTGATAACATGGGCGGATCCCCTGTATACCGAGAGGGGGGTTGCAACTGCTCCTCATGAATTTTGATTTAACATGCAGGTCCAGATTAATTTATTCCAAGTTGTTTTTGTTATTTAATATTTAAAATAATATTATTTTGTTGTTATTATGTAAGACATTATTTTTGTTATTTTTTTTATCTGGTACCCAATTAGTTAATGTATTTGAACCCGATTAGTTAATGGGTTTGAACTCAATTCATGACCCACCCTGACATAAATCCTTGATTTGTGCGCTCCTGTTGATAGAAACTTCTAATTTCAAATTTCTACTATCAGCTCTTCATTAAAGCTAAATGGATTCCAAGTTTCTCATATCAGTTCTTCATTAATTCCTAATTATTATCTATTTGTAGATATGGAAAAGATCAAATCAGTAAAACCAACACTGAAAATTGTTGATCGGCAAGGTCCTTGCTCCACATTACACCCGGCTGAGAAATTGTCTCCTGAGCAAATCCTTTCCAATGATCAATCCCGAGTCGACTCGATTCATCATCGAGTCTCTGCTATCGCTGGCAAAGGCACAACCTCGGGTCCATTGTCTCCATCACAAATCACAGCTCAATCTGGCTTCTCATATGGTCTCGGCAATTACATCGTACATGTTGGCATCGGCACGCCTAGTAAAACTTTGACTCTTGAATTTGATACAGGTAGCGACGTCACATGGATCCAGTGCAAGCCATGTCAGACATATTGCTACAAGCAGCAAGAGCCGATCTTCGATCCATCTCAATCCTCTACCTTCATGAATGTATCTTGCAACTCGACTCCATGTAATGATGTTAGTGGTAACTTTTGCGAGGGTTCCTCCTGCTTGTATGGTGTGAAATACGGTGATCAATCATACACAGTTGGTTACTACGCAGAAGACACACTGACGCTTACCCCTGATATGATACAAAAATTTCGGTTTGGATGCGGTCAGAATAACAAAGGGCTTTTCGGCGAAGTAGCGGGATTGTTAGGCCTCGGTCCTTCGAATGAATCTTTTGTGTCACAAACTTCCGACAAATATCAACGTGTTTTTTCCTATTGCTTACCTGTACCAAGTTCTACAGGCTATTTAAATTTTGGCAGCAATTCTGATAACTCAAACACAAACCGCACAACGATGAAACCTGGGCCATTTTACTACCTAACCATGACCGGATTAAGCGTTGCTGGCAAAACCCTCCCGATAAGTCCGACAGTCTTCTCAAAACCCGGGACGATCATTGATTCCGGTACAGTGATCACCCGATTGCCTCCAGATGCCTACCAAGCTCTCAAATCTGCATTCAAAGAGCACATGACACAGTATAAGATGGTGCCGGGTGATCAACTACTCGACACATGCTACGACTTCACCGGATCCGACAACATGACAATTCCATCCGTTGGCGTCCAATTTTAAAATAATGTATCTTTAGATCTTGATTTCTTTGGAATATTGTTTCCGATTTCCAACTCACAAGCCTGCCTTGCATTTGCCGGTAACAGTGACCCAAACGACATGGGCATTTTCGGAAATGTTCAGCAGAGAACATTTAATGTGGTATATGATATACCAAAGGGAGAAATTGGGTTTAGCCCAGATGCTTGCTGAAACACAAGCAAAACTATCAGCATATTATGATTAATAAAACGATATTATATGATTATATCGGCATAATTAAGTAGTGTGTAATAGCTTTCAAGGTTGTATTTATGCATGTGTGGCACCAAAGATATATATTATATTTACAGTTATGATGTTTGAAATTGAATAAACTTTGAGAAAAGAAGTTTCTGTAACCTGTATAATGAAAGATAAATATAATGTTACAGTTCCTTACGTAGGGCTGTAGGCTTTGCTTTAACGTTACTGTTTCTTATGAAGGTTTTGCTTTCCAGTGTGAGGTTATGTTAATTGGCATGCAATGTGCATATTGGTCTGTGTTAGGGATTTATATCTCTGTTTTCAAAATCTAAATAGTATTTGAATCATTCCACGTGATCTTCATATAAAAATGTACTTAATTATATAGTAAATGTTATAATTTGTAAGAAAATTACTATTTTATAATAGATAGAAAATTACTACTTTCCGATGATCCATCCAGAATTATTTGATCAGGTGATTTTCTATTTATCTAAAAATTAGTATTGAAATTCTAAAAAATATAAATTTGATTTTAAACTCGTATTAGCGTTATTGATCGTTGTCAGAAACCTAAAAACTAGTTCTCAGTAATTCAGTTTATTTAAAAAAAATATATATATATATAAACTCTATGCGAATCAGAAGGTTAGATATACTATATATGAATAATGCTCTATGTCAAAATTCTTTGAACAAGGAAATTAATACTATTCAAACATTATATTTTCCTCCTTTTCAAATTTGTTAAGTATTCAGCAGTTAAAAATTAATCAAAATAAATGTACTAAAATAACTGAAATATAATTAATTTTCTCAACTGATTTGCTTTATACTAAAGTAATAATTGAAAATAAATTTATAAATTTTAATTACATGCAAAAGTATTACTTGTAAGATAACTCGGTTTAACACTTTGAATTCATCATTTAAAATCAATCGAATAATATTTTAATTTTAAATTAAAACTCATATCATGGAGAGATTGACTTAATATATAAACTCAAAAACATTGTAGCTCAAAACCTATCCCCATCTTGAGTTTTAAATTTTAATTAATTAGCCGCCATTAATTAATTGTCCTAATCTAATCTCATTCCCTCACATCTTCAATAATTAGTACTACTTTTAAAATAAATTAAATTAAGGGGCATGCAATCAATTGTACTTGAGCAAAACAAAATATTGACTCCAAGTCCAAGTCTTTCGGTCAATTTAAAATCAGTAAACAACATTCCAAACACTCTATGCATGCATGATAAAGACAATCAATTTGTAATAAAAAAAAAAATAATGACAATCAATTTCAATTGGACCTCCAATAATCAAATCTTGAAGATTACAACGGCCAGCCATAATATCACTTTCTTTAGAGTAGAACTAGGGTGTTCTTAAGTTCACCAAGCTATTTGGTGAACTCATGTCTAAAATCCATCAAATCTATTTTAAATGACGAATCCAAATCATTGAAACCTGTCTACCTTACGAGTGATGCGTCTACATGTGAAAGTTTTAAGCATTCAAATTAATTTAGTATAAAGTCAAGCGGTCAAAAAACGTTCAAAAAATGAATGCATTAAAATTAATTTATTAACTTCTAATTTTGACCGCTTGACTTTATACTAAATTAATTCGAATGTTTAAAATTTTCACATGTCGACGCATCACTCGTAAGGTAAGCGGGTTGCAACGGTTCAAATTCGTCATTTGAAGCCGATTTGATAGGTTTTAGACTTAAGTTCACCAAGGACTTGGTGAACTTAAGAACACCCTAGTTCTACTCCTTTCTTTATCTCTTGGGAAGAAAAGCAAGAATCGTAGTTGAGAAGGTTCTAGTATAATCTGGTTCTAGAATCTGATTCATCTTATCATCGATACTAGTTGTTGGCCATTTTGTTTTGTCAATAAATTAATGTAGACTAGAAATATATAAGCAAGGTAATATTAAGTACTGCATTGTGGTTCTTAATGGCTAATAGTTTGATCTTTAACTTATTGCAAATATATTTACTCTTTCTCTCTTTCTCAACATGCGCATTAGGTAATTTCCTCAAGTTTTCATGTCGTTGATGTGAAAGCTCTCACTTCAAAAAATGTTTGCTCTCCACCAAAAGGTACCTAGCTACATGCAAGATCATTTCTCTATTTGGCTTAATTGTCTTCAGTTAATTTATTTGTACATAAGAAAAAAAAAATGCTTCCTTTATAACATGGGTGGATCCAGTGTATAACGGGGGTAGGTCCGGATTAATTTACTCCCCTGTCATTTTTGTTGTTTTTAATATGTAAAAGAATGTTATTTTATTGTTTATTATATATGTAAAAGACTATTTTCGTCATTTTTTATTATGTAAGAGACTATTTTTGTTGCTTTTATTTATATCTAATGGATTTGAATTTAATTTAATAAGTTATTTAAACTTGATTAGTTAATGGTTTTGAGCTTGATTCCTGCTCTATCATGACAGAAATTCTAAATCCGTATATATAGAAGCTTCTAATTTCAATTTTCTACGTACTATCAGTTCTTCATTAAAGTTTTTTTTTTGAAGGTCAGGGGCAAGGTGCCCTCCGTTCTCCATTAAAGTTAAATGGATTCCATGTTTCTAATATAAGTTCTTCATTAATTATTAATTATTATCTATTTGTAGATATGGAAAGGTTCAAATCAGTCAAACCAACACTGACAATTGTCAATCGACACAGTCCTTGCTCGACACACCCGGCTGAGAAATTGTCTCTCGAGCAAATCCTTTCCAATGATCAATCCCGAGTCGACTCAATTCGTCGCCAAATCTCTGCTCTCTCCCGCAAAGGCAAGACCTTGGGCCCATTGTCCTCATCACAAATCACAGCTCAATATGGCGGCTCATTTGGTGTTGGCGGTTACATTATAAAAGTTGGCATCGGCACGCCTAGTAAAACTTTGACACTTGTCTTCGATACAGGAAGCTCTGTCACATGGACCCAGTGCAAACCATGTAAGCAATTTTGCTACGCACAAAAAGACCCGATCTTCGATCCATCTCAATCCTCCACCTACGCAAATGTAAGTTGC
The DNA here is from genome assembly GCF_964058835.1 of Carex rostrata. NCBI lineage: Eukaryota > Viridiplantae > Streptophyta > Magnoliopsida > Poales > Cyperaceae > Carex > Carex rostrata. The sequence continues at coordinate 1,369,804 of NC_135952.1, forward strand.
AACACGACCCCATGTAAAGATGTTAGTAAAAACAGTTGCTCGAGTTCCACCTGTTTGTATCGTTTTGACTACGGTGATGGATCATTCACAGTTGGTTACTACGCAGAAGACACACTGACTCTTAACGCTGACGTGATTCAAAATTTTCGGTTTGGATGCGGTCAGAATAACCGTGGGACTTTCGCTGAAGTAGCGGGATTGTTTGGCCTTGGTCCTTCGAGTGAATCTTTTGTGTCACAAACTTCTGACAAATATCAACGTGTTTTCGCATATTGCTTACCTGCTTTATCAAGTTCCACAGGCTACTTAAATTCAGCAATTCAGATATCTCAAACACAAACCGCACACCGATTACCAAAACGGCTAACTCTGGGTCATATTACTATATAACCATGACCGGATTAAACGTTGCTGATGATACCCTTCCGATAAGCTCAACAGTCTTCCCAACTGCCGGGACGATCATCGATTCTGGTACAACATTCACCCAATTGCCTCCAGACGCCTACCAAGCTCTTAGATCTGCATTCATGAAGCACATGACACAGTATAAGATGGTGCCAGGTGGTTCAACACTTGACACATGCTACGACTTCACCGGAGTCGACAACATGACAATTCCATCAGTCGGCGTCCAATTTGAAAATAATGTATCTTTAGATCTTGATCACAATGGAATAATGTATATGATTCCCAACTCACAATTAGCCTGCCTTGCATTTACCAGTAATAGTGACCCAAGCGACCTGGGCGTCTTTGGAAATGTTCAGCAGAAAACATTTAATGTGGTATATGATATACCAAATGGACAAATTGGCTTTAGCCCAGATGCATGCTGAACCACAAGAAAAATTATCAGCATATTAAGATTAATAAAACCATATTATATGATTATATCGGCATAAGTAGTGTGTAATAGCTTTTAAGGATGTCTTATGTGTGGAACCATATATTCTTTCTTTACCGTTATGATGTTTGAAATTGAATAAACTTTGAGAAAAGAAGTTTCTGTAACCTGTATAATGAAACATAAATATAATGCTACAGTTCCTTCTATAGGCTTAATTAAATGATTTTACATGATTTTAAAAAATGTAAAATTTGATCTCTAAGTACATTTTCATAGGATATTATATTAAATGATTCGAATTAATTGATTAAATTTAAAAATAAAAAAATATAAATCTATAATATAACCTACATACGCATTACAAAAATATAAATCTATAATATAACTCTTGCTTGGTTTAATTTTAATGTTATAGTACCATTGTTGAGTCATGATTTTACACGAGCCCGATCCAAACCCAAATTGTCTCTAACAATCTAAAGCCCGGCCCAAATGAACTCTGGAATCGAGATCATAGATATTCGTAAAGTAACCCAACTTTTGAGTTTGGACCCGGATTAAGTTGATTCTGATCGAACGGTCGGAATGAAATCTTCATCAACTTTTGAGTTTGGGTTACTTTAAGGATCCAGAAAGAATCTTTCCGGTACCGTAAAAACTATTCTTTTACAACTACTAAATCCATACTGTTCATTTAAATTTGCACATATCTTAAAGCACAAAAATACTGGCCCCGTTGCTATCCCCTAATAAGCACCGGCTCCTAGCAAATCTGGACTGTTGTTTTAGTAATTGTAAAAGATTCTTTTTTACGGTACCGGGGAGAATATTGATTGCAAGCAAAGAGCAACAATTCATTGGCGCAAGTGTAACCTTTCTTTATGCCTGCCATTACCAGACTTCACCATCTCGCCTTTGTCTCCTTCTGTGGTAGAGTGACCGATGCGTTCCTTGTTACCACAACCTATCAACAGTGAAGAGCTAGATATCCCTCTCCACTGCCGATTTGTTACCCAATCCTGGGTTGAAAATGAAGCAACAGCAACAGCAAAAACAAAATTGCTATCGCTCGTCTCTTCTTCTTCATCGTCTCTTTTTCCTTTGTTCGAGTATTAGCAATGCCTGATGAAGGGGCTCTGGAGCACACGCCGACGTGGGTGGTGGCGAGCGTATGTACAGTGATCGTCGCCATTTCTCTTGCCGTGGATCGCTTCCTCCATTATCTTGGAAAGGTCGGTTTTTCTCAGTAGCCCCCTTTGGGCTGCAAACGAATCAAACCGAATCGAACTTATCCCAGTTTGAGTTTGGTTTGAATTAATTTCGAACTAAGTTTTGTTTGAATTAATTTCGAATCAAACTTTTTACGAACTCAATTTCGAATCTTTTACGAAGATTTTTATAACAAGGAAGAGAATTGTAGTCGCTGAAAGCGAGAGGTGAAAGTCATCTACGGTTTTAGAATTGAGAGCTAAGATTACGACTTACGAGTTACGACTTATGGCTGTACGGCCTTATGTTTTAACTTTTAAGTAATCAGTGAAAATCAACGGTTCCCGTTACTTTGAGATTCGAACTAGAATAGTTTGTGAACCTATTTCGAAGGAACCAGATCCAATATGAATTTGGTTTGAATTAATTTCAAACTATTTCGAATTGAACTTTTTACGAACTTTTTCGAATCAATCTAGAATCGAATCATGAACTACGAATTTTTTGTAGAGCTCTAAGCCCCCTACTAACAGAAAATATAACTATATTTTTATAAATTAAGGGGGAATTTCATGTATTCCCCCTCAAAAATTTCAAAATTACGTACTCCCCCTCTAAAATTCATAAATATTATATTTACCTTTCTAAATTTCAAAAACTCACAAATTTACCCATTTTGTTAACTTTCTATTAAAACTCATTTTAAATTTTTTAAGTACCCATTTTACCCTTTATTATAATCAAGTATAATTTAGTATATTCTGGTTGATCAGTTTTCGAGAGAAAATATGATATTATGAATTTTAGAGAGGAGGGAATATGTAATTTTGTAGTTTTTGAGGCGTACGTGGTATATATACATGAAATTTCCCCCATAAAGTAAGTACAGAAATGAAGATTTAATTGGTGTTAGCAAGTTCCGAATTAATATATGATGTGCCAACGTTAGCAAATTAACATCTAGTTATGCACATTCACCGTCACCGCACTGATAGTTAAATCCACTAGCTTGTTTTCCTATGAGAAATTACGTCTATTTCTTTTCTTCCACAGGGCCCATGTGTCAGCCGCTCATGCCGTATCCCAGTCCAAAATCTCATAGCATAGATACATTCCCAAAAATAGCATCCATAATTAATTTATAGCTGTGCCAACGCTACCAAAATAGCATCCAGTTAATTATGCACATCCACCGTCTATTCCTTTCCTTTCATAGCGCTTAGGTGCCTGCTGCCCATGCCGTATCTCAGTCCAAAATCTCGTCGCATAGATACATTCCCAAAATAGGTGTTGTTGGGTTTCTATCTTCATCCACTACACATCCCCTTTTGGCTAGCACCTCATGTGTTAGAATCTTGTTTCCAAACAAAAGCCATATGAAGTTCATTGGCACCCTCATTTTCCAAATGATTCGGTTGTATGCAGAACATACACATCTTTTATGGATGAATTGGGGTGTTTCATGGCTAAGGCCAACCATAGATTTTACTTTTCATAGAGAAAATGATATAAATTGTATTTAACAGTTTTATTTTGACATTTGAGATTTAAATTTTTACATTATTAAAGTTTTAAAAGTGGAGGCTCAAAAAATTGAAACATTTTAACCCTCATATTTGATTATGTATTTTAGTTTAAAATATTTATGTATTTCACTTTAAAACAATAATTGATAGCTACTTTGAATTCCTAAAATAAACACATTTATCTGAACTGAAATGTTGAGCTTTAATTCAAACTCATTGTTGCAAACTTGCAATTACTTTACAATGCATACTTGTCTTAACAAAATGAATAATTAATTAATGGTTCATTTATTTTTTGGAATGTTAAATTCAGAATATATTTGAAGGAAATAATTATCAAGACTATTATAAAATTCAAGTTCTTTTGACATGATGGGTACTGATTTAGCTATTTTTGAGTGATGAAGAAGCCTCACAACTTCTTCATCATTGTGCCTATTGATATCTAAATTCAAAACCTCTTAAAAATTTATCTAATAGCTTAATTATCACTAGAATTATTAGTTGGATTCACTAATCTAGTAATTTCTAATTAAAATTTGAACTCTCATTCTCCACTCACAAAGTGTTATTAACTACTACTAGTTTTCAATAATTTAGTTTTTTTTTTTTTATATATACAAGAAAGATGGAGGTTTAGCGGCCTACCAACTTTTACTTAATGATCTAATCACTGCCTACGACTAACCGGCCAATTAATTATTGAAGTACTTAGGCTCAGCTTTAGAAAAGACTATGTTAATAGTCATTATATTCAGAAAAGAAGATCTACCCAAACATTATATATTCTTTCTTTATGCAAGTAATGTAAATTTTCAATTTAATTTGTTTAGTATATTCAACTGGTAAAAAAAGTGATAAAAAATAAATATATTAAAGTTATTTACAAATTTTTTTTATTTTAATGTCTTAATTTTATATTAAATTAATTTAAAATTTTACATATTTTTTATTTTTTGTATGTAAATCCATTACTCTTAAGATAACTTGATTTTATAGTTCATATCTGTCATTTAAAATCAATCTAATAATTTATTATTTTAAAATTAAATCTCATGGAAATCGATCCACTTAATAAACTCAAAAACATTAATACAATGGCCTTTTTGCCTTTTTAAAATAATAATAATAATAATAAAATAAACTAAAAAAACACGCTAACAACTTCAATAATTAGTCCTGCTTTTTCTACAAGTTAAGTGGCAATCATTTGTTGAACAAAGCATTGACTCCAAGTCTTTAATTCGGTCAATTAACCGTGTCCATTGGGCAAAATTTAAAATCAGTAAACAACATTCCAAACACTTTATGCATGCATGATAATGATAATGACAATTAATTTCAATTATTGGACCTCCAATATTGAAATATATATTTCTTAATCGATACTAGTTGTTGGGCATTATGTTTTGTCAATACATGTGGACTACAAATATATAAGCATGGTAATTGAGTATTGCATTGTGGTACTTCTTCATGGCTAATAATTTGCTCATTAGCTTATTGCAAATATGTTTACTCTTTCTCTCTTTCTCAACATGCGCATTAGGTAATTTGCCCAAGTTTCATGTGGTTGATTTACATGCTCTCACTTCAAAAAATGTTTGCTCTCCACCAAAAGGTATCTATACATGATTTTTTCTCTATTAGGCTTAATTGTCTTCAGTTAATTTATTTGTACATGAGGAAAAAAAAATTCGAGAACCAGCCTTATTTGGTATAGTGAAAAAAACAATGCTCTCCGTGTAGGAGGTCACAGGTTTGAAACCAGAAAAGACAATTATTTGTGGATATTAAATAGTTGGCTGATTTAACCTTCAACCCTTACTTAAAAGAAAAAAAAATATTTTCTTGATAACATGGGTGGATCCCCTCTATACCAGGAGGGGGGTTGCAACTGTCCCTCATAAGTTTTGATTTAATAGGTCCAGATTAATTTATTCCATATTGTTTTTGTTATTTTTAATATGTAAAATAATATTATTTTGTTGTTTATTATGTAAGAGATTATTTTTGTTATTTTTTATTATGTAAGAGAATATTTTTGTTGTTTTTTTTATCTGGTACGCAATTAGTTAATGGATTTGAATTGAATCTGATAATCTATTTGAACCCGATTAGTTAATTGGTTTAAACTCAATTCATGCCCCACCCTGGCATAAATCCTCAATTTGCGCGCTCCAGGCCTGTTGATAGAAACTTCTAATTTCAGATTTCTATTATCCGTTCTTCATTAAAGCTAAATGGATTCCAAGTTTCTCATATCAGTTCTTCATTAATTCTTAATTATTATCAATTTGTAGATATGGAAAGGTTCAAATCAGTAAAACCAGCACTGAAAATGGTTGATCGACACGGTCCTTGCTCCACATTACAACCGGCTGAGAAATTGTCTCTTAAGCAAATCCTTTCCAATGATCAATCCCGAGTCGACTCGATTCATCATCGAGTCTCTGCTATCTCCGGCAAAGGCACAACCTCGGGTCCATTGTCACCATCACAAATCACAGCTCAATCTGGCAACTCATATAGTGTCGGCAATTACATCGTACATGTTGGCATCGGCACGCCTAGTAAAACTTTGACTCTTGTCCTTGATACAGGTAGCGACGTCACATGGACCCAGTGCAAGCCATGTCAGCGATTTTGCTACACACAACAAGACCCGATCTTCGATCCATCTCAATCCTCCACCTACATGAATGTAACTTGCAACTCGACTCCATGTAATGATGTTAATAATAACAGTTGCTCGGGTTCCACCTGTTTGTATGGTGTGCAATACGGTGATGGATCATACACAGTTGGTTACTACGCAGAAGACACACTGACTCTTACGCCTGACGTAATTCAAAATTTTCGGTTTGGATGCGGTCAGAATAACAAAGGGATTTTCGGCGAAATAGCGGGATTGTTAGGCCTCGGTCCTTCGAGTGAATCTTTTGTGTCACAAACTTCCGACAAATATCAACGTGTTTTTTCCTATTGCTTACCTCCTGTATCAAGTTCCACGGGCTATTTAAATTTTGGCAGCAATTCTGATACCTCAAACACAAACCGCACACCGATGAAACCTGGGCCATTTTACTACTACCTAACCATGACCGGATTAAGCGTTGCTGACAAAACCCTCCCGATAAGTCCGACAGTCTTCTCAAAACCCGGGACGATCATTGATTCTGGTACAGTGATCACCCGATTGCCTCCAGATGCCTACCAAGCTCTCAAATCTGCATTCAGAGAGAACATGACACAGTATAAGATGGCGCAGAGCTATTCAATACTTGACACATGCTACGACTTCACCGGATTTGACAACGTGACGATTCCATCCGTTGGCGTCCAATTTGAAAATAATGTATCTTTAGATCTTGATTCCAATGGAATATTGTATCCGATTTCCAACACACAAGCCTGCCTTGCATTTGCTGGTAACAGTGACCCAAACGACATGGGCATTTTCGGAAATGTTCAGCAGAGTACATTTAATGTGGTATATGATATACCAAAGGGAGAAATTGGCTTTAGCCCTGATGCTTGCTGAAACACAAGCAAAACTATCAGCATATTAAGATTAATAAAACGATATTATATGATTATATCGGCCAAGTAGTGTGTAATAGCTTTCAAGGGTGTATTTATGCATGTGTGGCACCAAAGATATATATTATATTTACAGTTATGATGTTTGAAATTGAATAAACTTTGAGAAAAGAAGTTTCTGTAACCTGTATAATGAAAGATAAATATAATGTTACAGTTCCTTATGTAGGGCTGTAGGCTTTGCTTTAACGTTACTGTTTCTTATGAAGGTTTTGCTTTCCAGTGTGAGGTTATGTTAATTGGCATGCAATGTGCATATTGGTCTGTGTTAGGGATTTATATCTCTGTTTTCAAAATCTAAATAGTATTTGAATCGTTCAACATGATTTTCATATGAAAATGTACTTAATTACATACTAAATGTTATAATTTGTAAAAAAATTTACTATTTTCTAATAGATAGAAAATTACTACTTTCCGATGATCCATCCAGAATTATTTGATCAGGTGATTTTCTATTTATCTAAAAATTAGTATAGAAGTTCTAGAAAATATAAATTTGATTTTAAACTCGTATTAGCGTTATTGATCGTTGTCAGAAACCTAAAAACTAGTTCTCTGTAATTCAGTTTATTCAAAAAAAATATCTAATCTTTGTATAGTAAAAAAATTTATTACTTTTCAGGTAAAAAGGAATATTTTATTTTAATTTGAGACAAAATGGTCGTCAAAATATTAATAAGACAGTAAAAAAAATATTATTGAGATATATAGTTACGGGATATTTTATATAAAACTGATAATGCATCCGACGATGAAGACTCTATGCGAATCAGAAGGTTACGGGATATTTTATATATTGGATAATCATATATGTATATATATATATAGGTTAAAAATATATATATAAACTCTATGCGAATCAGAAGGTTAGATATACTATATATGAATAATGCTCTATGTCAAAATTCTTTGAACAAGGAAATTAATACTATTCAAACATTATATTTTCCTCCTTTTCAAATTTGTTAAGTATTCAGCAGTTAAAAATTAATCAAAATAAATGTACTAAAATAACTGAAATATAATTAATTTTCTCAACTGATTTGCTTTATACTAAAGTAATAATTGAAAATAAATTTATAAATTTTAATTACATGCAAAAGTATTACTCGTAAGATATAACTCGGTTTAACACTTTGAATTCATCATTTAAAATCAATCGAATAGTAGTTTAATTTTTAAATTAAAACTCATATCATGGAGAGATTGACTTAATATATAAACTCAAAAACATTGTAGCTCAAAACCTATCCCCATCTTGAGTTTTAAATTTTAATTAATTAGCCGCCATTAATTAATTAATTGTCCTAATCTAATCTCATTCCCTCACATCTTCAATAATTAGTCCTACTTTTAAAATAAATTAAATTAAGGGGCATCACTACTAGAATCTCGGTTTGTTGCATGGATAAAATTTGGCTTGTTGCATCGGCTTACCGTTGCAACAATCCCTAAAAATGTCAGTTGCATGGGTTACCCATGCAACAAGCCCCAAAAAATACCGTTGCAACAACCCCCGTTGCAACTACTCAATTTCGGACTTGTTGCATGGGTTTACCATGCAATAACTTCTGGAATACTTGTTGCAACGGTGCGTCCATGCAATAAGTACCCATGCAACAAATCAGATGCAGAAAGTAGTTGCAACGATATAGCATTGAGTAGTTGCATGGATGAAGTGTGTGGGTTCCATGGATTAGTTGCAACGATAGGGGAGTGAGTTGTTGCATGGATAAAGTGTGTGGGTCCCATGGATTAGTTGCAACGATAGGGGAGTGAGTAGTTGCATGGTTAAATGTCGTGGGTCCCACATGGTTTGTTGCATGAGTAATTAACCTATTAGTTGCATGGATAAAGGTGGGCCCCACCAAGTTATTTGCAAGGATTTTGTCTGAACCCCATATTTGTGTAGATTTTACGATGCAAAAAACTGTCGTTCATGAAAAAAAGAATTCAGACCCAATTCTATAATTCACCCCGTACCAATTTGGTACCTGTACCGATTTGGTACCAACCCAATGGCATTAATAATTTACATTTCAAATTAAATAAGCATTAATACCAACACATTGCAATAAGCATTAATCAACATAATGTTATCAAGCATACATACATTGTAGCAAAAACCAAAAAGTATTACAATCACATTCATATAATAAACTAATACATATATCCAAAATATATGGTTTAACACTGGACTGAATAAATCTGAAGGTCAGTCATGAAGTTCTCTGCATTAAGAGAATTTTCAATTGATGTTAAGAAATTAAGAAGTAAAATATAAAAACTAACATGCAACACATTCCAAATTTATTCAACTCATTTCAATTTTCAAATACTGAGAAAAAATAACAGAAAAAAGAAGAACATAGAAAATTGAAAAGTAAAAAAAAAAATACCATACCTGTTTGCAACACCCTACACTAGAAGGGATGGTTATTCTGCCTCTCTCCCAAACCACTGGGTGTCAGCATTGAGTGCTTGAAAAGTGCCTCCCCTATATGATTATATAAAATCAACACCTAGACCCTACATATACAACATTAGCATAGAATGGTAGTTAAAATTGATGATATATTGTGCAAAGACTGGAAAACCATTAAAACCCAAATGGCCTTGTTAGTTATTGGGCATTGGGCTTGCATAACTTAAAATCAACAATAAATGGTTTAAGTGAAATTTAATGTTGTACCTTATGTGCCACGGCTTCATTGATATTAATGGACCCTGCAAAGTAATATAGCACACAGTATTAGTATGATTTTCAGCTTTACATGCCAAAATTTTGAACTAATATGTATAATTACCCATTTCTTAAGAAGAAATGAAATCAACTACATACAATCTTGGTCACCTTCATCTGAAATCAGCTCGTTAGCCCTACATCTTTACAAAGAACAAAAATTAGGATACTTTAGTAAAAGCATGATTCTGAAAACCTACTGTTAAATTAGTAATGATTATGTACAAAAGTTCAGATCTGACCTGAACTGAAATGGATCAGAATTTAGTCCAAAGCCTAACACGGGGGAAAAAAATAGACTTAACCTTATTACATCAATGGAGAATAACTACAAGTTGTGATTTGCATTATTAATCAGTCGATAAGATTACTGCACAGTATTTAGGACTGGATGTGGTTAGCAAATAGACTTTAAGTTCAGGAAGCAATTAGCAATTTCAAGTGCACACAATTGCAGACGTGCAGAATATAAAATAAGTACTCCCTCAAAACAAGAGATATTATGGGTAACACTGAAAATATAGAAAATTCAATGCAAAGTATCAGACAGGATACCCACCAGACAACAAAATTAACCCATCCACAAACCCACTGTTACAGTCTTACAGATGACGTAATATTGCGAGGTTTTTGTAAGGGCAAACATGAAATTATTGCTTAGTAAGAAAGTGTTTAATAAAAAAAACTACATGTGCATTATTTACAATTTAGAGAACTTGTAGTAACTCCTGTACACTAGGTTAACCTATGACTTTGTAAATATTCTTTTTTATTAATGAAATTCTTAATGGGCACTACAATTGAACTAATTGGTTGAGTTTCTTTTCCAAAAAATTTCAATAAAATTTTCTTTTCCAACATCAACTCTTGTTGAAAATTTTTTCTTTTCCAATAAATTCCTAGTTCTCAACAAAATTTCTTATCAACTAATTGGTTGAGTTTCTTTTCCAAAAGAAAATAAAATAGATGAGTTCACTGCAATTGAACCTCAATTGAAAGAGCATAAATGAAAAACCTACCAGTGTAAGCAAATTGATAAAAAAATCCTACTAAACTGAGAGATGTTGGTCAAACGAACCATAGCAAGGAATAGGCATAAATTGGGCAACATAATTCGCCACAAATAAGATAGACCCGTATGTAAGGCCTGAAAATTTATAGCACAAAGAATGACCAGCTTTTAGTTGCAAAACTTACAAAATAAGGGCTAAATTAGGTTAACTTGAGGAATTATCGTATAACTGATGGTCAGTTACATAATTCATGATTACGTGCAAATTTTTAGGGTTGAGTGGTACTTATTTGTCTGGTCAAGACCAGTATATGTACTGAGATGATGATTTGCCAGGTACCACCAATAGGATAGGTAATAATGGTAATTTCACCTGTTAGGGAACCAAAGTCAGCGTGCCACCCACACCATAACGAAATAGACCCGGTAACTTCTCTACATTCACTGAAAATGAAAATAGAGCAATTTATCAATTTATGTACAAAAGAATATTCTCATGACTTCTAAGAGCTCCTGGGTTCAAACCTCACATTAGAAAATATGGATGGACTTGGGATCCTTTCCATCTAATTAAAAAATAAACAGAGAACACAATGATTAAAACCGCTATAAAATATCATATTTGCTTATATTAGGCATGACCCTGATTTGTGTTTCAATAGTGACTGTTTCTAATACCAGATAAATAAGAGTTAGACACAGGTGACTGTTGTCTTTAGTTTCAGGGAAGTACATCAAGTTAAATTTGTCCCTAACTATAACTTATAGCTCATCTAATCTCTAGTTTAAGCTTTAAACAACAACTGAACCAACCATTTGTTCTTCAAAAGGTATCTGGATTTTCTATAGAAAGATCAACATAAAATATGTTTAATCGCAATTTGTAGAAAATATGACCTTGAATTCAAGCAACAACAGAGTCATCTGATTGCTCTTAAAATGTCATCTGGCCAAAATGGGTATCACAGCTCTTGTAATTTATAATTGCCAAAACTCTTATAATTTCTAATAACATCAGCTATATTATACTATCTATAGCATTGTTTGTTGTTTGGATCCTCACTTAATCACTTTAATTTTGGTTCTATTATAAAAATCTAAGCTCAAACTAAAGAAAATGTCGGAAGCAGTTAGAGCAAATAGAGAGTACCGAGATGGCGCCGACCGGCGGTCGTGGTAGCAGATGGCACGCATCCATGGGTGGAGCAACACATCGCTCTTCATGTAATTGAGGAGATCTTCTTTGCTGGTATAAGTGTCCCAGCGGCACCATGCGCTGACCTGGTCGGAGGTGGCTAGGGTTTAGGGTGTCACGAGGTGGTGGCTAGGGTTTAGGGTGCGACAGAGAGGTGGTGGTGTAGCGGCAACGGAGGAGAGGCGATCTGTGCGCTTGGAAGGAGAGACGCCATCGGGGGATTGGATTTGGTGAGAGCGGGAATGGGAAAAATTAGGAGGGAACATGGAAAATGAATATAATAGAGACAGAAATCGTGACCTAAAGGCTAAAGGAGTTGAGGGCGAAATTCTCTCTGGATGCGATGGAAGAAGAAAAAATTTCACAAGTACAATAATTAACATTGCAGTTTTATCTTCATGCAGTGTATTAAATATATTGAACACTCTAAATTATATAGGCCCTGTGCTCCGTGAAATCAAAACTGCTTTGGTAATAAAATCGCCTTAAATTTCACAGCACTGTGAGGGACTCATCCATAACTATTCCAAATGAATAAATCAGGGCCGTTCTTCACTTATCGAACGGCATGGAAACTTAATATTTGCAAATCACCTAATTTATGTACAATGGTATATATGATAAAAAATTAAATTTTTATTTTTTTATTTTTTTTATATCTTATATAGCCAAATAAGACTTATACATGTCATTTTTATTAACTTTTATTATTATATGCCTCTTCAAATTTAAAAAATATTTTTAGACCGTTCATTTTCACGCGGAAAATCAACGGTCGATCTGCGATGAAATGATTCTAAATTTATTTTGAAATGATCAAGGGAGAACATTGAACGTAATTAACACAAAAGTTTGAAAATTTTATTATGTATGAGCTTCGATCCAACACAAAGTGTTTGTAGCCCTTCGATGTTGCAATATTCCGTCTACTCGATGGATGGGTAAATAAAAATAATTTTTCATCAAACTTTGCTGCAAGAGAATAAATACAGTTCTCTTTAATTTCAACGGCTCCGATCGACCAGTGTTCGATATATTTCTGCGCGCCTATACTAACTCACAAACTAGAGTTTATGTTTCATAAGACATAGACTCTTGTTTTGTGAGTTAGTATAGGCACGCAGAAATATATCGAACGCTGGTCAATCAGAACCGTTGAAATTAAAGAGAACTGTATTTATTCTCTTGCAGCAAAGTTTGATGAAAAATTATTTTTATTTACCTATCCATCGAGTAGACGGAATATTGCAACATCGAAGGGCTACAAACACTTTGTGTTGGATCGAAGCTCATACATAATAAAATTTTCAAACTTTTATGTTAATTACGTTCAATGTTCTTTCTTGATCATTTCAAAATAAATTTGGAATCATTTTATTTCAGATTGACTATCGAAATGATAAAGGAAAAATGAACGGTCAACTAATATTTACTAAATTTGAAGGGACAAATAATGATAAAATTATTTAAATTTGACAATTATAAGTATAATTTGGTCATAGAAGATTTAAAAAAAAAAAAAAATTTTGAACTTTTTTCATATTATTTGTTAAGCATTATCTAATTAGTAAAATATCATATTCTAAGCCGTCCGATAAGCAATGAAAGGTCATGATGTCTTTATTTGGGCGATTTTTATTAACAGAGCATTTTTTATTTTATGCAGCATACGAACTATATAATTTAAAGAGCGTCCGATATTTTTAATAAACTTCTAAAGCTAAAATTGCTCTGTCAATATATGTGCTTGCCGACCTTTTTTGGTCCCCATCGCATCCAGACTCCAGAGAGCAAATCCTCCATCCTCCTTGGTTGTTTTGTTTTCTTTTCTCACGACCTTCTCCTTGGCCGTTTTGTTTTGTTTTCGTTTCCCTCTAAAATAATTTAGTTTCCCTCTTCATTTTGGATACCCTTCTTATAATTTTGGCAACTTCCCTCCACCTCTTTTAGCTACCGCCAAACCATTTTGGACTCCCTCATAATTTTTTGAGAACAACAGTGTATCTACTTGATCTCACATTTTCACTCAATTAGGAGGGCTTGCCATTGATCGACCTGAGAGGTGAGGCCGCACTGCACGTGGAGGACCGTGATCAGCTTATGGGAGAAGTCCGCCTCTCTCTCTCTATTCATGGTATGCTCTCTCTCTCCCTCTCTGATTTTGTTTAATCTACTTGTTAATTTGGTTACACTTCCACTAAGCCACAAAGTGTTTGATGAAATGCCCTGCTGAATCACGTGCATTCATAAGTTTGAGTAAATTTTGTTGCATTGATGCATGCATTTAAAGTGTTCGACAAAATGCCCGAACCAAAAAGAAATTGAAGAAATTGAAGTTAGCAATTAAACCCTCATGTGATATCATGTTAGTATTGATTATTTATGTGTTAGCAATCGGTTGGATACCATTACTAAACAAAGAACAAAAAATTTACGATGGCCCTTACAATGAAATTTATGCTTCATTCTACAATGATTGACTTATCTGTTCTATAATTCCGATCAGATCTAATTTAAACCAGAATAGTTAGTTATCTTTTGACTCTAATTTATGAGAAATTATTTAAACCAGTATAATTCCGATCAGATCTAATAATTTCTTCTTATTATTTTTCTAGTGTTCTTGTATGTGTGTCTACTATATGCTCATGCAGTGATTTGATCAAATTCGCTCCAGAACCACTTGTGCAGTCAGTTGACTGACAGAAGGTCAATCTGGAGCTGTTTGAGCAAATTACTATACCAGCAAGGCCTTCATTTGATTTTGGTCATGTTCAAGGCTGGTATAGTCATGGCATTTGACAGGTATATGTACAAGGGGTGTATTCGTAGTGCCAAGGAAACAAATGCCAAAAATCATTGTCAGCTGAAAGAAGGAAATTTTGCAGAAAAGGCCTTGTGTTTTTTTTTATCAGTAACAAAGAAGAAGAAAACTTATTTCTTTATTGAAAAAACGAATATGGATTAAATAGAAATGAATGATTTTTAGTAAGGTACATTATTTGAGTAGTACCTATGCTGCTGAACTAATTTGATTATTTGGTATTTCGCTTCTTTGGTAAGTCAAGTGCATTCAAACTATCCTTGCTTTCTTATGTAGCTTAAATGGGTTGTCATGTATCTCTGAAAAATGTTTGTCTAATTCAGTCCCTTCTGATCAAGTAATTGATTGTCTTATAACAGTTGCCATGTTAAATTTATAATTGTAAACTTTACTTCATGATATAACCTTGTGAAGCAAGAATTCTCATTTGTTATCCTAAAAATTGATTTATTGGCATTGATTGCCATTGTTGATCTAAAAATTTGTTTGATATGAACTTTCAGGTTCTAGGTAGTGGTTTTAAAGTTATTGCAATTGGAAGGAAAAGGCTTGTTCGATCGGTGCCAACTGAGCTGAACTGATTGCAATCTTTGGAGGTAAACTGAGCAATGACTCCTTTATATGGTTCCCAAAAGGGTAGTTAAGTCCAGTTAAAAGGTGCCCACATACTATATGGTTGTGTATTATTTAAATATTAATTTAACTTAAAAGGGTTAGCATACTGGTATTTAAACCGTGAACCTCTAGCATGGACAAATTATATGACAATCGTTGATAGGGTATCTTATTTTGATGCATTGATATATTCAGGTTACTGGTATAGCTGACAGGCACATGCGCCTTGGGTTTTTGGGTTTCTATGTAATTTTTTGTTTTGTTCAATTCCTTTAGATTTTTGGGTTTATATGTAAATTTTGGTGAAGTATTCTGACTAAGACGGGTTAGCACTCACCTCATGTCTCAAATTCTTCATAGAAATATACAAGGGGCCCCTCCATGTTTCTGGTTGATGTAGGGATTAATTTATAAATAAGGAATGTTAAATGTTTTGAAGGAAACAGGTGCATATAATTTTAATACTTCTGCAAATCAGTGATATATTTCCTATGTTTTTTTGTGATGAAAATAACAGCTTTGAGATTTTTGATAGGTGCATATAATCTTTGATATTTCCTATATTTTTTTGGCAATTAACTATATTTATAAATATTATTTCCAAATTCCCCACTGATTGGGAGGAAATGATTTTATAGTGTTCTGGACAATTTTGCCCCTTGTATGATTTATGTGAATTTTACTAAAATTAATTATGTCACTTTAAAGAAACATATTCAACAAAAATTACTTAGAAAAATATTTTCATGAATCTAACACATTAAAATTTGTACAAAATTAATATTGTCAATCCCTACCGCAATGCGTGGGCACTTGATTAGTACTTCTATATGACTGATTAGTAATAGCTTTTATTTGCTTATTATTTTCTCATATTTTTGTATAAATTCAGGGAGAGATAAATAGAAGGATGAGAAGCTTAGCTTTCAAGAACATCATGGAGGCCTATTTTATTAATATGAAAGTATGGTGAATTTACTGTTGATTCAAATGAAGATAATCATGGGGGGCTATTCTATTAATCTGTGGGTTGTATACAATACATTAATTTTATACTTACGCAGTGGGTACTCAACAAAAAGAAAATCAAATTTATTCAGAACAATAGGATGGTTTTTAATTGATAAACCAAAACATGTATGTGTTGTGGCAATTTGGTGAATTATTTGTGTATCTCATTTACTTTTTAAGTAGGATGTGAAATATAGTAAGTAAGATGTGAACAAATTAATATATTGCTGTAATGTATCATTTGCTATAATTTATAAGAATATATTCAATTAGAAGGAGAGATCAAATATATACAGAAAAATCACTGTCCAGAAATTCAATACTTGTTGCATGGATAGTACCATGCAACAAATAGTTCTCAAAAATCGTCAAAACTAGTCTAGATTTTAGAGATTTGTTGCATGGATAAGTCCATGCAACAAATAGTTATCAAATAATTGTTGAATGGGTTATCCATGCAACTGTTTAGTCTAAATTTGAGAGACTTGTTGCATGGATATGGGATGAGTTGTTGCATGGACATTCATTAGAATACACTTTCTATCCTTGCTAGCGGGTCACGGGTCATCAAATATTTGTTGCATGGATAAATAAGAGGCAGCTGCATGGATAGCCATCAAACTTGTTGCATGAGTAACTGTTGCATTGGACTACCCATGCAACAAATTTAACTGTGTCAGAAATGCCAATATTTGTTGCATGGACACTACTTAACCATGCAACAATTATTTTTACCCATGCAACAAACCGAGATTCTAGTAGTGCATGCAATCAATTGTACTTGAGCAAAACAAAATATTGACTCCAACTCCATGTCTTTCGCTCAATTTAAAATCAGTAAACAACATTCCAAACACTCTATGCATGCATGATAATGACAATCAATTTGTAATAAAAAAAATAAAAATAATGACAATCAATTTCAATTGGACCTCCAATCAAATCTTGAAGATTACAACGGCCAGCCATAATATCTCTTTCTTTAGAGTAGAACTAGGGTGTTCTTAAGTTCACCAAGCTATTTGGTGAACTCAAGTCTAAAACCCATTAAATTGATTTTAAATGACGAATCCAAATTATTGAAACCCGTCTACCTTACGAGTAATGCGTCTACATGTGAAAGTTTTAAACATTCGAATTAATTTAGTATAAAGTCAAGTGGTCAAAAAACGTTAAAAAAATGAATGCATTAAAATTAATTTATTAACTTCTAATTTTGACTGCTTGACTTTATACTAAATAAATTCGAATATTTAAAATTTTCACATGTGGATGCATCACTCGTAAGGTAGGCGGGTTGTAACGGTTCAGATTTGTCATTTGAAGCCGATTTGATAGGTTTTAGACTTGAGTTCATCGAGGACTTGGTGAACTTACGAACATCCTAGTTCTACTCCTTTCTTTATCCCTTGAGAAGAAAAGCAAGAATCGTAGTTGAGAAGATTCTAGTAGAATCTGGTTCTAGAATCTGATTCATGTTATCATCGATACTAGTTGTTGGCCATTTTGTTTTGTCAATAAATTAATGTAGACTACAAATATATAAGCAAAGTAATATTAAGTACTGCATTGTGGTTCTTCATGGCTAATAGTTTGATCTTTAACTTATTGCAAATATATTTACTCTTTCTCTCTTTCTCAACATGCGCATTAGGTAATTTCCTCAAGTTTCATGTCGTTGATGTGAAAGCTCTCACTTCAAAACATGTTTGCTCTCCACCAAAAGGTACCTAGCTAGCTACATGCAAGATCATTTCTCTATATGGCTTAATTGTCTTCAGTTAATTTATTTGTACATAACAAAAAAAAAATGCTTCCTTTATAGCATTGGTGCGGCCATTTTTATTAATACTCTTAAAAAAAAAATTTAAAAATATCTTCCGTTTTGATTT
The DNA here is from genome assembly GCF_964058835.1 of Carex rostrata. Taxonomy (NCBI): domain Eukaryota; kingdom Viridiplantae; phylum Streptophyta; class Magnoliopsida; order Poales; family Cyperaceae; genus Carex; species Carex rostrata. Next base: position 1,388,287 of record NC_135952.1, read on the forward strand.
TTTTTTTTTTTTTAAAATGCCTCAATCGTCAGGCCCACGGGCGGACCGTGGGACGGGCGGTCCTCGTTTGTTTTTTTTTTTTATAGATCTTAGTATTTTGATTTAAATAATTTGTGAAGAAAAAGTTTTCTTGTTTAGAACTTATCGAAAGGGTATCACCAACAACACTTAACCTTAACTATAGCAAACACTTGTATCACTATTATATGCTGAAATATATATGTCACTAATTATATGCTAAAGTACTATAATTTTTCTCCTCCCACAGGGACCACTAGTGTTTTATTGTGATTGTGTCATTTGAAAATGCAGTTTATATCATGGATTCTTCACGGCCCGAACCAAAAATCACTCCTCAACAGTCCAAAAGAATCTTCCCTATTGTATTAAAGTAAGCAATAATAATTCACTTGATTTGATTTTTTTTCAATTATAACAAATTGTGGAATTGCTAATTACAGTCACTCACTTTGTAAGGGCTTTTAAGCAATATATTAAAGAGGGTGGAGTGCAAAGCACGGGCAAGCAGAAAAATAAATTGAATGGGAAGTGGATGACGGTGAGCACACTATAATTTTATAATTTCATATTTTGTTCAAAAAATTATTGTCATTAATTCTAACATAGGCCGCTAAATGTAAATTTCAGCGCCCGCAACAGGAGTCCGGTTGGGAATGTGGTTATTACATAATAATTTAAATGTATCACTGGGTCGAAGGCATACAATTCAAATGGCCAGAATATCCGGTATGCAAAATAGAGATGTAGTTGCTATATTGCATTTTTGTAACTTACATATTTTGAATTTTTTGTAGTATACAACACAGTCAGAGAGTTACTCCAAGGAGCAGTTAGATAGTTTTAGATGTATGTGGGCAATGTGGTTTATGCAACAATTTTATAAATCAGAATATGGATTTGTATAATTTTGTATAATTTAGTGTACATGAATTCCGTATAATTTTTTATATAATTTAGTGTACATGAATTTTGTTTAGGAGTTTTGGTATTCTTATTTTGGAAATTCTCTATTTTGGAATTTATTTGATTTTGAATGGCTAGCAAACTAGAGGCTAGTCAAAATAAAAAATAAAAAATGTAACAATAAAATAAAACAATTCTACACGGACATTTAACTAAAGTCCGTGAAGAAAGATATTTAAACATAAAAAAAAATGTAAAAAAAAAAATAAGACAATTCTACACGAACATTTAACAAAAGTCCGTGTAGAAATGTTTTTAAACATAAAAAAATGTAAAAAAAAATAAGACAATTCTATACGGACATTTAACTAAAGTCCGTGTAGAAGAGTATTTAAACATAAAAAGAAATAAAAAAAATAAGAAAGCTACACGGACATTTAGCTAAATATCCGTGTAAAAAGAGTAATCGTACATGGATATTGAGCTAAATGTCCGTGGAGATAGAGTAATAGTATACGGCTGTTTACATAATAATCCGTGTAGCTCGGTTATGGAGAGCGCCACCGCAAAGGAATTATACACTGCTACTTATGTAATAATCCGTGTAGAATAGTAATCATAAATGGCTGTTTATGTAATAATCCATGTAGCTCGGTTATAGAGAGTGCGACTATCAAGGAATTGTGCACGGCTATTTATGTAATAATCCGTGTACCTCTCAATAATTGCACACAGGTAAATATCCGTGTGTAAATATTCGGGGATTTCTACACTCTCACATTCAACACGGCAGAAAATCCATGTAGCTCCGTTGTTTATGGCCGTGTGTAGGACCCTACAATCCCTTAGGATCGTAGCAGATTTATTTCCTCCTGAGGATCTGTGGCCATCCACGGTACGCAAGCTACATGTGGGGTGACTGCGACAAGCCAGGTAGAGACAATTGGGATCACGGGTCCTTTTTTTATTAAGGATATGGGTCAAATCTTGCCATTTTACTCTTGCTCGGTGAAAGATGTCAATGGGATAATCGCGTGGCATTGGACACCACATGCTCAATTCACTTATGTCTCAACTTACAAAATTTTGCGCAATAGGGGGGTCATATTACAATAAGAATGAGACATTTTTGGTGAGGATAAAAAAGTAACTTTTGCAACGGACTATTCTCATTGTTTAGTTTTTTCTTTTTACGACGGACTACCGTCATAAATGCGTTTTTTCCCGATGTAGGAGATTCTATAGAAGATGAAGATACCTATGAAAGTAAAAAAAAAATCATTTGGTTAATGTTGGAAAACAAAATCTTAACACAACGAGTACTATCATCACGAGTATGTGCCATTCAAATAGGTTGCCAACTCTGTGCATCCAAATTGATAGAAATCTGGAATCACATCATGTGGGAATGCTCCTATGTGCAAAAATTATGGAAGGGGGCTTCTGACGCACCACACTGTTACGATACGAGGGAGAAACAACATTCGGAAAATTTGGATCAAGGGTCTTCGGGAAATGACGCTACAGGAAAGGACGCGATGGAGTGTGATTTGAGCAGCCGGGGCTTGGACATTGTGGCGTGAAAGGAATAGAAGGATATTTTCAGACAAACAAAAGTATAGATCATTGCCCAGTTGTTAAATTCAGTTTGAGGAGTTTGGTTTTATTATTTGAAACTAGTAAATATAGGATAATTAGGATATCCGTACGTGTAAATAAAACTTTTTATCAATATATTTGTTGGCGTTTCTTCAACCATATAAAAAAAAAATAGTCCTACTTTTTCAATATATTAAATTAAGGGGCATGCAATCAATTGTTGTTGAGAAAAACAAAATATTGACTCGCAAGTTCAAGTATTTCGGTCAATTAACCGTGTCCATTGGGAAAAAATTTTAATCAGTAAACAACATTCCAAACACTTTATGCATGCATGATAATGACAACTAATTTCAATTATTGGACATCCAATCAAATCTTCAAGGTTACAACGGCCAGCTAAAATATCTCTTTCTTTATCTCTTGGGAAGAAAAGCAAGAATCGTAATTGAGAAAGTTCTAGTAGCAAAAGCAACCTTTATTCTATTTCTAGACTTTTTCTATAAGAATCTAACAACTAAATAGGTTCTAGAATCTGATTCATTTTATCATTGATACTAGTTGTTGGACATTTTGTTTTGTGATCATGTGGACTATACATATACAAGCAAGGTAATATTTAGTACTGCACTGTTGTTCTACATGGCTAATAGTTTGCTCTTGAACTTATTGCAAATATATTTACTCTTTCTCTCTTTCTCAACATGCGCATTAGGTTTGCTCAAGTTTCATCTCGTTGATGTAAAAGCTTTCACTTCAAAAAATGTTTGCTCGCCACCACAAGGTATCCACATGATCTTTTCTCTATGGTGCGTTCGGATGTAGCGAGAATAGCGAGAATAGCGAGAACAACGAGAATAGTGCTGTTCCGATCCATTCAAAAAGTTGAAATAGCAAACATATACTCTCTCAAATGTTCAATCCCTGTTTTCGTTATTCTAAATGTTCAATCCAAACAACATTCCGAATAGATTTGAGTTAGCACTATTCTTAAATAGTAGTTATTCTAGTTATTCTTAATCTAATATTCTCAATAGTAGCTATTCTAGCTATTCTCTAGTGCATCCAAACGCATATATTAGGCTTAATTGTCTTCAGTTGATCTATTTGTACATAAGAAAATAAATGATGCCTTGATAACATGGGTGGATCCAGTGTATAACGGGGGGTAGGTCCGGATTAATTTGCTCCCCTGTCATTTTTGTTGTTTTTAATATGTAAAATAATATTATTTTATTGTTCATTATGTAAAAAACTATTCTTGTATTTTTTTTTATTATGTAAGAGACTATTTTTGTTGTTTTTATCTATACCAAATTAGGTAATGGATTTGAATTGAATCTGATAAGTTATTTAAACCCTATTAGTTAATGGGTTTGAACCCGTTTCCTGCTCTATCCTGATAGAAATTCTGAATCCGCCCCTATTGATAGAAGCTTCTAATTTCAAGTTTTTATGTACTATCAGTTCTTCAATAAAGCTAAATGGATTCCATGTTTCTAATATAACTTCTTCATTAATTCTTAATTATATACTATTTATAGATATGGAAAGGTTCAAATCAGTCAAACCAACACTGACAATTGTCAGTCGACACGGTCCTTGCTCGACACACCCGGCTGAGAAATTGTCTCTCGAGCAAATCCTTTCCAATGATCAATCCCGAGTCGACTCAATTCGTCGCCAAATCTCTTCTCTCTCCCGCAAAGGCAAAACCTCGGGCCCACTGTCATCATCACTAATCACAGCTCAAGACGGCAGATCATTTGGTGTCGGTGCTTACATTATAGAAGTTGGCATTGGCACGCCTAGTAAAACTTTGACACTTGTCTTTGATACAGGTAGCTCTGTCACATGGACCCAGTGCAAACCATGTAAGCAATTTTGCTACGCACAAAAAGACCCGATCTTCGATCCATCTCAATCCTCCACCTACACAAATGTAACTTGCAACACGACCCCATGTAATGATGTTAGTAATAACAGTTGCTCAGGTTCCTCCTGTGTGTATGGTTTGCTATACGGTGATAGATCATACACAGTTGGTTACTACGCAGAAGACACACTGACTCTTAAGCCTGACGTGATTCAAAATTTTCGGTTTGGATGCGGTCAGTATAACATTGGGGATTTCGGTGAAGTAGCGGGATTGTTAGGCCTTGGTCCTTCGAGTGAATCTTTTGTGTCACAAACTTCTGACAAATATCAACGTGTTTTCGCATATTGCTTACCAGCTTTATCAAGTTCCACAGGCTACTTAAATTTTGGCAGTAATTCAGATATCTCAAACACAAACCACATACCGATTACCAAAAGGCCTAACTCTGGGCCATATTACTATATAACCATGACTGGATTAAGCGTTGCTGGTGATACCCTTCCGATAAGCTCGGCAGTCTTCTCAAATGCTGGGACGATCATTGATTCTGGTACAACGATCACCCAATTGCCTCCAGACGCCTACCAAGCTCTTAGATCTGCATTCATGAAGCACATGACACAGTATAAGATGGTGCCAGGTAGTTCAACACTTGACACATGCTACGACTTCACCGGAGTCGACAACATGACAATTCCATCCGTCAGCATCCAATTTGAAAATAATGTATCTTTAGATCTTGTTCATCAAGGAATATTGTTTGGGACTTCCAGGTCACAACTTTGCCTTGCATTTGCCGGTAACAGTGACCCAAACGACATAGGCATTTTCGGAAATGTTCAGCAGAGAACATTTAATGTGGTATATGATATACCAAAGGGAGAAATTGGCTTTAGCCCAGATGCATGCTGAAACACAAGAAAAATTATCAGCATATTAATTATGATTAATAAAACGATATGATATGATTATATCAACATAATTAAGTAGTGTGTAATAGCTTTGAAGACTGTCTTTATGCATGTGTGGCACCAAAGATATATACTATATATATTTACAGTTATGATGTTTGAAATTGAATAAACTTTGAGAAAAGAACTTTCTCTAACCTGTATAATGAAAGATAAATATAATGTTACAGTTCATTATATAGGCTTTTTTGTTGTTAATGTTAGAGTTTCTTATAAAGGTTTTGCTTTTAAGAGTGAGGCTATTAGTACTTTGCAATTAATGTGCATATTTATCTGTCCTATATATCTATATTTTTGTTTTACAGTTCAAGCAAACGATCTGAACCGTTCAACATGATCTTCATATGAAAAATACTTAATTACATACAAAATTTTATATTTTTCTAATTTTTATTTATTTGTTTAATTAGTTGAAAATCAGTACTTTTGGATGGTCGAGAATCTTTAGATCACATGATTTTCTATCTATCTAAAAAAAATATATAAAAATTCAAAAAAATGTAAAATTTGATCTCAAAGTATATTTTCATATGAGATTATATTGAATGATTTGAATTAATTGTTTAAATTTAAAAATAATAATATATAAATCTATAATATATATGAAACTACATACGCATTGCAAAATGTAAAATTTGATCTCTTGCTTGGTTTACTTTTAATGTTATAGTACCATTGTTGAATCATGATTTTACACCAGCCCGATCCAAACCCAAATTGTCCCTAACAAACTAAAGCCCGGCCCAAATTAACTCTGGAATCCAGATCATAGATATTCGTAAAGTAACCCCACTTTTGAGTTTGGTCCCGGATTAAATGGATTCTGATCGGACGATAGGAATGAAATCTTCATCAACTTCCGAGTTTGGGTTACTAAGGATCCAGAAAGAATATTTCCCCATGAAGCAAAGCGACATCGGATCCTCCCGGTACCGTAAAATCGATTCTTTTACAACTACTAAATCCATACCGTTCATTTAACTTTACACGTATCTCAAAGCATAAATAATACTGGCCCGTGTCTATCTAACGGCTCCTAGTAAATCGGGACCGTTCTTTTAGTAATTGTAGAAGATCTTTTTTACAGTACCGGGGAGGATATGGATTCCAAGCAAAGAGCGACAATTCATTTGCAAAGTGAACCTTCTTTATTTTATTCCTGCCATTACCAGACTTCACCATCTTGCCTTTGCCTCCTTCTGTGGTAGAGCGACCGATGCGTTCCTTGTTACCACAACCTACCAACAGTGTAGAGATATCCCTCTCCACTAGAGCTTTATTACCCAATCCTGGATGGAAAATGAGGCAACAGCAAAAACGAAATTGCTATTGCTCGTCTCTTCTTCTTCTTCTTCTTCTTCTTCTTCTTCATCGTTTCTTTTTCCTTTGTTCGAGTATTAGCAATGCCCGATGAAGGGGCTCTGGAGCACACGCCGACGTGGGTGGTGGCTACGCACAAAAAGATCCGATCTTCAATCCATCTCAATCCTCCACCTACACAAATGTAGCTTGCAACACGACCCCATGTAAAGAAGTTAGTAAAAGCAGTTGCTCGAGTTCCACCTGTTTGTATCATTTGGAATACGGTGATGGATCATACACAGTTGGTTACTACGCAGAAGACACACTGACTCTTAAGCCTGACGTGATTCAAAAATCTCCGTTTGGATGCGGTCAGTATAACAATGGGACTTTCGCTGAAGTAGCAGGATTGTTAGGCCTCGGTCCTTCGAGTGAATCTTTTGTGTCACAAACTTCCGACAAATATCAACGTGTTTTCGCATATTGCTTACCTGCTTTATCAAGTTCCACAGGCTACCTAAATTTTGTCAGTAATTCAGATATCTCAAACACAAACCGCACAACGATTACCAAAAAGCCTAACTCTGGGCCATATTACTATATAACCATGACTGGATGTAGCTGGTGATACCCTTCTGATAAGCTCGACAGTCTTCTCAAATGCTGGAATGATCATCGATTCTGGTACAACATTGACCCAATTTCCTCCAGATGCCTACCAAGATCTCAGATCTGCATTCAGAGAGCACATGACACAATATAAGCTGGTGCCAGGTGAGTCACCGGAGTCGACAACATGACAATTCCATTCGTCGGCATCCAATTTGTAAACAATGTATCTTTAGATTTTGATCCCAATGGAATAATGTATATGATTCCCAACTCACAATTAGCCTGCCTTGCATTTACCAGTAATAGTGACCCAAGCGACCTGGGCGTCTTTGGAAATGTTCAGCAGAAAACATTTAATGTGGTATATGATATACCAAATGGAGAAATTGGCTTTAGCCCAAAGGCATGATGAACCACAAGAAATTAAAACTATCAGCATATTAAGATTAATAAAACCATATTATATGATTATATTGGCATAAGTAGTGTGTAATAGCTTTTAAGGATGTGTGGCACCATGTGTACTATCTTTACAGTTATGATGTTTGAAATTGAATAAACTTTGAGAAAATAAGTTTCTGTAACCTGTATATATAATGAAACATAAATATAATGTTACAGTTCCTTATATAGGCATAATTTGCATTTCTCATATATTTAACCTTCAAAGTTTTCAAATTTGTGAATCAGTTTCCAAATTAAATAAAGGAAAACTTATAGATATTATCACGTGTAAATTTTTTTATTACTCATTATACATTTTCTAATATAACTATATTATTTGATAAATTGTTGCATATTACAATCCCTTTAATTTTTCCATTTTCGATTTGATGCATTTCCGAATCTTTCAAAATTTCAAATTTACTAGTTTTATCTTTATACCAGTCAAACAAAATTTTAAATTATGAATTATATAATAATTCACATCAAAGTAACTTAGTCATCCTTGTTAATCATATTAGAAAAATTATAGTTGTTGTTGGAAATATTACTTATATAAAAAAAAAATACATTCAGGCAGTTCACAAATTTTTATCAGTTATTAATTAACATACATATTTTTTGTGATGTTACACTTTCGGTCAACTAACCGTGTCCATTGGGAAAATTTAAAATCAGTAAACAACAATCCAAACACTTTATGCATGCATGATAATGACAATTAATTTCAATTAATTTCATCTTGGTAGCCCGCTACCAAGTTTTAAAAAAAAAGACAATTAATTTCAATTGGATGTCCAATCAAACCTTCATATATGGTTACAACAACCTGCCATAATATATCTTTGATTATTGATATGTAGAGTTGTAGACTACAAACCTACAAACCTTCATATATGGTTACAACAACCAACCATATTGACAATTAATTTCAATTGGACCTCCAATGAAATCTTCATTGTAACAACGGCCAGCCATAATACATGTACAGTACTACAAATATATACAAGCATGGTAATTAAGTATTGCATTGTGGTTTTTCATGGCTAATAGTTTGCTCATTAGCTTATTGCAAATATATTTACTCTTTCTCTCTTTCTCAACATGCGCATTAGGTAATTTGCCCAAGTTTCATGTCGTTGATTTACATGCTCTCACTTCAAAAGATGTTTGCTCTCCACCAAAATGTATGTATCTACATGATCTTTTCTCTATTATTAGGCTTAATTGTCTTCAGTTAATTTATTTGTACATAGAAAAAAAATGTTTTGAGAACCAGTCTTTAGTCTAGTGAAAAAAGCAGTGCTCTCCGTGTGAGAGGTCGCATATTCAAAATCCGAAATGAGAAAATTATTTGTGGATATTAAATAGTTTGGTGGCTTAACCTCCAATCTTAATATACTGAAAGGGGGGTTGCAACTGCTCCCCATGAATTTTGATTTAATAGTCCGGATTAATTTATTACCCTGTCATTTTTGTTATTTTTAATATGTAAAATAATGCTATTTTGTTGTTTCTTATGTAAGAGACTATTTTTGTTATTTTTTTTTAAGTGACTACTTTTGTTGTTGTTTTTATCTAGTATCTGATTAATTAGTGAATGTATTTAAATCCAATGAGTTATTTGAGCTCGATTCTTGCTCCATCCCGGTAGAAATCATGGATCCGCCTCTATTGATAGAAACTTCTAGTTTCAAAATTCTACTATCGGTTCTTCATTAAAGATAAATGGATTCCAATTAAGTTTTTCATATCAGTTCATTAATTCTTAATTATTATCTATTTGTAGATATGGAAAGGTTCAAATCAGTAAAACCAACACTGAAAATGGTTGATCGGCACGGTCCTTGCTCCACATTACACCCGGCTGAGAAATTGTCTCTTGAGCAAATCCTTTCCAATGATCAATCCCGAGTTGACTCGATTCATCATCGAGTCTCTGCTATCTCCGGCAAAGGCACAACCTCGGGTCCATTGTCTCCATCACAAATCATAGCTCAATCTGGCAACTCATATAGTGCCGGCAATTACATCGTACATGTTGGCATTGGCACGCCTAGTAAAACCTCGACTCTTATCTTTGATACAGGTAGCTATGTCACTTGGGTCCAGTGTGAACCGTGTAAACAATGCTACATGCAGCAAGAGCCGATCTTCGATCCATCTCAATCCTCCACCTTCATGAATGTATCTTGCAACTCGACTTCATGTAATGATGTTAGTGGTAACAATTGCTTGGGTTCCTCCTGCTTGTATAGTGTGCAATATGGTGATGGATCGTACACTTCTGGTTACTATGTGGAAGACACACTGACACTTACCCCTGATGTGATACAAAAATTTCGGTTTGGATGCGGTCAGAATAACAAAGGGCTTTTCGGCGAAGTAGCAGGATTGTTAGGTCTCAGTCCTTCGAGTGAATCTTTTGTGTCACAAACTTCCGACAAATATCAAAGTGTTTTTTCCTATTGCTTACCTCCTGTATCAAGTTCCACAGGCTATTTAAATTTTGGCAGAAATTCTGATATCTCAAAAACAAACCGCACACCAATTACCAAACAGACTAATTTTGGTCCATATTACTATATAACCATGACCGGATTAAGCGTTGCTGACAAAACCCTCCCGATAAGTCCGACAGTCTTCTCAAATGCCGGGACAATCATTGATTCTGGTACAGTGATCACCCGGTTGCCTCCAGATGCCTACCAACCTCTCAAATCTGCATTCAGAGAGCACATGACACAGTATAAGATGGTGCCGGGTGATTCACTACTTGACACGTGCTATGACTTCACCGGAGTCGACAACGTGACAATTCCAACCGTCGGCGTTCAATTTTTAAATAATGTATCTTTAGATCTTGATCCCAATGGAATATTGATTGGGACAACGTCACAACGTTGCCTTGCATTCGCCGGTAACAGTGACCCAAACGGCCTGGGCATTTTCGGAAATGTTCAGCAGAGAACATTTAATGTGGTATATGATATACCAAAGGGAGAAATTGGTTTTAGCCCAGATGCATGCTGAAACACAAGCAAAACTATCAGCATATTAATTAATTATGATTAATAAAACGATATTATATGATTATATCGGCATAATTAAGTAGTGTGTAATATCATATGATGTTTGGAGACCAAATTTCTGTATCACGGTGCCAAATAGTCAATCTTCATATGAAAATATACATAATTACGTACAATATTTTATATTTTATAATTTTTATTTACAATTTGTTTAACTGGTAGAAAATCAGTAATTTTGGATGGTCCATAATCTTTAGATCACATGATTTTCTATCTATCTAAAAGAAATAGTATATAAATTTTCAAAAATGTAAAATTTGATCTCTAAGTACATTTTCATATGAGATTATATTGAATGGTTCAAATTAATTATTTCAAATTTAAAATAAAAATATATAAATCTAAAATATGAACCTACATACGCATTGCAAAATACCAAACTATCATAGCCTCACTCTTTCTTGGTTTGCTTTAAATGTTATAGTACCATTGTTGAATCATGATTTTACAAAGCCCGGCCCAAATTAACTCTGGAATCAAGATCATAGATATTCGTAAAGTAACCCAACTTTTGAGTTTGGACCCGGATTAAATGGATTCTGATCGGACGATCGGAATGAAATCTTCATCAACTTTAAGGATCCAGAAAGAATATTTCCCCATCAAGCAAAGTGACCTCGGATCCTCCCGGTACCGTAAAAGCAATTATTTTAGAACTACTAAATCTATACCGTTCATTTAACTTTACACGTATCTCAAAGCATAAATAATACTGGCCCCGTCGCTATCCCCTAATAAGCACCGGCTCCTAGTAAATCTGGAATGTTGTTTTAGTAATTGTGAAATTTACGGTACCGGGGAGGAGATGGATTCAAAGCAAAGAGCGACAATTCATTTGCAAAGTGAACCTTCTTTATTTTATTCCTGCCATTACCAGACTTCACCATCTTGCCTTTGCCTCCTTCTGTGGTAGAGCGACCGATGCCTTCCTTGTTACCACAACCTTTCAACAGTGAAGAGATATCCCTCTCCACTGCCGCTTTATTACCCAATTGGGTTGAAAATGAAGCAACAGCAACAGCAAAAACGAAATTGCTATTGCTCGTCTCTTCTTCTTCTTCTTCTTCTTCTTTTTCATCATCTCTTTTTCCTTTGTTCGAGTATTAGCAATGCCCGATGAAGGGGCTCTGGAGCACACGCCGACGTGGGTGGTGGCGAGCGTATGTACGGTGATCGTCGCCATTTCTCTTGCCGTGGAGCGTTTCCTCCATTTTCTTGGCAAGGTCAGTTTTTCTCAGTAGCCCCCTCCTCACAAGAAATATAACTATATTTTTTATGAATTAAGGGGGAATTTCTTGTATCCCCCCTCAAAAACTTCAAAATTACGTTTTCCCCCTCTAAAATTCATAATGTCATATTTACCCTTCTAAATTTTAAAAACTCACAAATTTACTCATTTTGTTAACTTTCTATTAAAAACTCATTTTAATAGAAAATATGATGAAGTATAATTCAGTATACTCTGATTGGTCGATTTTCGAGAGAAAATATGATATTATGAATTTTAAAGGGAGAATATGTAATTTTCAAGTTTTTGAGGGGTATACATGAAATACCCTCATAAATTAAGTACAGAAATCAAGATTTAATTGGTGTTAGCAAGTTTAGAATATATGAGAAACATAAACAATACTAACAAATGAAAAGTTATGTACAAACCACTGGCACATTAGTGTTTCCCCACAAGTTCTCTGAAAAAATTGGAGAAGAATTTTAACAGAGCAGCGCTGGCTTCATGCAGTGCACAAACCATATGAAGAACTGTTCGATTCTATAGTCTGTGCGCTGCATGAAGCCAAAACTACTCTGTTAAAATCTTTACCTGAAAAATAAAGAACAGGAAGGAATCAAAGAAGAAAAGGAGAAGAGTGAGGTTGTAGGTTTTAGACTCATGGAATACCTAATTTTGGATTGAGCAAACTTTGGATGTGGGTTTCAGTGAATTTGAGAAAGTGTTGGTTCATAATGTTAGCGGCATGGTACAAAATTGGTGCATTTAGGACCAAAATTGGTACTGTGTGTAAATTTTGTGAAATAGCTTGAACTTCATGGTGTATGAGTTGGTCAATGTTACTATAATTTATTCAAATTTATGATGCTTATATTTTAGCCCATGATTAGTAAATTAGTTAATCATTTTTTTTTAAATGTGTTTCCTTAACAATTGATTGCAGTATCTCAGGCACAAGGGGCAAAAAGCACTTTCTTCTGCCTTGCAGAAAATCAAAGAAGGTCAGTATATGACTATATGTATCCATGCCCTATAAACACAACAAATATATAATTTTTTTTTTTGTGATTGTATTAAATTTAATCTGATTGCACTTTGATCATGTCAGTTTATGTCCAATCTTACGCTGAATGTAACAGTTGAGATTAAATTGAGTCTCGGTTGGTTGTCCTTTTGTGTGCAGAGTTGATGCTCCTAGGGTTTATCTCCCTTCTATTGACGGTCTCTCAAGGTTTAATTACTAACATTTGCGTACCCAAAAGGATTACTTCGAGTATGTTGCCATGCAAGGAGGAAACATTAACCAAATCTTCAAATGAAGCTGGCAATAAAACTTGTGCAAAAGAGGTACAAAATATGGTCTTATTGATAAACTATTGAGAAAAGGAAAAATTATTTTCAGTTTTAGGGGTTATTACTAAAACCCATACCTTTTAAACAGTTGTTGCACTGGCGGAACCAAATTGGCAATCTCTCTCTCTCTCTCTCTCTATAAGCCATGACAGGCATTGTGAGAGGTCCAATACTACATCTACATATTAAATTTTATATTTCAGGGAGAGGTGCCGTTGTTATCTTTGGAGGCATTGCATCAGCTGCACATATTCATTTTTGTATTAGCCGTTGTACATGTTGTTTTCTGTGCCACGACCATGGTTCTAGGTGGCGCTAAGGTAACATTACATTTTCAACCTCTTCTTTATATCCAATATAGTACGGTCCTTTCCTTTTGCCAATTACACATATTATTGTACTATAATCATTTACATTTATACCCAGGGGCGGAACTAGATTTTTTTTTTTTTTTTTTTTTTTTTTTTTTTTTTTTTGCGGGGGGGGGGGGGGGCTGAAACGTAAATTGTATAATATGTGAAAATACATTATGTGTGGTCACTGGGATTTGAACCCAAGTCTCCATAACTACTAAATGGAATTCTAACCACTATGCTACAAGCATACATTTAGCATTTCATGAGGGGGGCTAAACTATATAAAAACTTAACAAAAATGACAATTCAATTAACTATACATAGATCCGCCCCTGTTTATAGCTAGCAATGTTTACTTTTGCATCTCGCACAAGTTCCTCAATTATTTCCAACCATTAAAACACTGGTTACTTGCATTATAATCCATTCAGGCAATCAAAGAAGCAAACATTATAATATAAGTTGTGGCTAACAAATTGCAACACTGTTGTATGATGAGGGGCCTAATTTCAATATTCAGAAGGACTGTTCCTTGACCTAATTGTACAGATATCATGATTCTGTTATTGCAATAAATGTTTTTTTTACTTGTTTTTGTTTGCAAAAAAATAAAACTGAGTGAAAAATAAAAAGGACTTGCACTTCGAATATCTTAACTAGTTCTTTGAGTAATATCATGCTTTTTTTTTCTTTTCTTTTTTTATAGATCAGAAGATGGAAGCGTTGGGAGATAGCAATCCAAAATGAGAAAGAAAATCGTAGTCCTTTTTTTTTTCAATTTGCTTATTGACCTTTAAAAGTTTTAAACTGAAAATTAGTTGAAAGTCATATCTGCATTTTCGTCATTAACTCATTCTGTTTATTTGAAGGAATATAGGCCTAACGAGTGCTATTCTTTGTTTTGTATGCTGTCACTTCTTTGAAAAAACAGCTGATCATCATCAAACGTTTATTGGACGTGCCGGCAATTTTTGGAGACGAGCTGCTGTAGTTAGCTGGACGGTACCAATCTAATTTTACTCTTGTTTCAGTTCTCTACCTCATGTGTTGAAATGTTGGATACTATAGTGTATGTTTGGTTGTGGAGTAAAGTTACTCTGGATTAAATTCCTTACTCCAAGAAAGTGGATTAAGTTAATCATGTTTGGTGGTATAACTTAGGAGTAACTATGAAGGGAGAGAAATTTGAAATATGAATGTTAGTCTGGTGGTGGGATCCACATGGGAGTAAATGTGGATTAATTTACTCCGCCTGGAAAGGGGGGGTAACATACTCCAGATTAACTCAGATGGTACTCCAAGTTACTCCTTCAAATTTGCTTAAGGGGTTTACTCCACCACTTACTCCAGTACCAAACATGCACTATATGTACAATATGGAAGTCTTATATAGACACTTCGTAGATCATCCTTGGTATTATTATGTTACTGTTTCATACTGTTCAGATATTATATATATGCTAATATATGTTAAAATTTAACAGATTGCATTCATGAAGCAGTTTTATTCATCTGTGAGTAAGTCGGATTACAGAGCACTGAGAGCTGGTTTTATATCGGTACGGAGTGCCATGACATTGTATTTTTGCAATTCAAACTCATTCTAAATATTAAGGGTAAAAAGGTAATTTTATTCTTTGTATTTACAGAAGCATTGTTCATCAAATCCAAAATTTGATTTCCACAAGTATATGATGAGAACTCTCGAGGATGATTTCAAGAAAGTTGTTGGCATCAGGTATCACTTTATGACCCTCCAATAGAAGAGTGGAATAACATATACATATATGATATATCTGTTTACTTATATTTGTCCTTGTATTTTTAATTTCCATTTTTCTGAGTCAATTATGTGCTTGATGGGGGGTTTATTGCTTCTTTAACCTAATTCCAACCTAAGCAAGCATTTCCTTGTACCAGCATATATCAACTGATTACAGTCTGATATGGCAATATGGCATACTTAATTTTTGTACCTGTATGGAACATGCAAATGCAAAATATGTTATATTTGTTACCTAAAACTTAGTCTCTACATTTTACAGCTGGTATCTGTGGCTGTTTGTGGTCATCTTCCTTTTGCTTAATGTAGATGGTACGAACATGTCTAAAAGATATCATTTTTTATTTATATTTATATATTTATTTATTTTTGCTTAGTTTTAACAAGACTTCTATTGCAATGCAGGATGGCACACTTACTTCTGGTTATCTTTCTTACCTCTCATTGTAAGTAAAAGATAAAAAATATTACTCGTAGAAGGTGCTTCCGGTGCACACAATTTATTGAATTTAAATGGGAGTTCATAACAATAAAAAAATGTTCTATGCATATAAGTGGTTGAATATATCTGCTTTGGTGAAGTCAGCCAATAATAATTACCAAAGGAACAATTTATAAGTGGTTGAATATATATATCTCTTATTTGCAACTAACAATTTAAAGATGACTAAATTAGTACCAAATTTTAGTTATCTCAACCACATTTGTGGATGAAAATTGCATGTTCATTTGTGTTAAATGAAGAGAAGTCTTAGCAGAGTTGTAAACAAATTCCAACAAAAATAATGGAGATTGACAATCATTTAACAAAAGTGTTTCTTTTTTTAAGTTTGGGAAGAGTTGAGAAGACTGACTAGTAATGCTGGAATTAACTGCAGCTTCTTTTAATCGTTGGTGCAAAACTAGAACACATCATAACCAAAATAGCACAAGAAGCAGTTGAAGGAAGTTCCAATGAGAGAGGAATACCAGCTGGCCCACACATCAGACCATCAGATCATCATTTCTGGTTTGGGAAGCCAAAGATTGTGTTGTACCTGATCCATTTCATTCTCTTTCAAAACTCCTTTGAGATTGCCTTTTTCTTCTGGATTTTGGTACATTGTTTTATTAACTAAAAATCTAATCCCTTTCATAAAGGAAATAAGAATAGTAAATAGACCAATTGAACCTGCTTGTTTTATAAGTTTTTATATTGTTGAAATGTAAATTCAAATAATTGGTTTGTATGCAGACTACATATGGCATTAACTCGTGCATCATGGAGAGCATTCAATATCTCATCCCGAGACTTGTTATGGGGTGTGATCTCTGATCTCCTGTATATGTATATATATATTTTTTTTTCCATTTAATGACTCTACGTTTTATTCATTTGCAAGTTTTAACTATTATTTGAATTGACAGTGTGCTCATCCAAGTGCTTTGCAGCTATAGTACACTTCCTTTGTATGCTCTTGTCACCCAGGTATGTATTACATATTCTGGTAAAATTAGGCTATACAGCCAGTACCAGTTTGGCATCTGACATTTTGATTGGTTACTTATCTGGGGTTTAATTGGAACACAAATACCAAATAATTTGTACTGTACTTGTTTAATACCATATTGGTTGAGTTTGCTGCCTGTAGAATTAACTGGTTCAATACATTTTGGGTAAGCTGGAAACTTCTTAAAAATTACATTTTGCATATCAAGTGAGGCTACTGTACTATGCATAGCACATATCGATCCGTACTATGGATCAATATCCATTTTCAAAGTCGAAACAATTGATCTGAACCGGTCAACATGATCTCCATATGAAAATGGACTTGCAAATCAAATTTTACATTTTTTAGAATTTCTTTACTATTTTTTTAGATAGGTAGAAAACTACTTGATCTAAAGATTCTAGACCATTCAAAAGCAGTGATTTTCTACCTATCTAAAAACATACTAAAAAACTTCTAATAAATGTAAAATTTAGTACATTTTCATATGAAGTATGTTGAATAGTTCAGATCCATTATTGGGACTTTGCAAACGAAAATATTGATCCATAGTACGGACCAATCCGTGCTATGCATAGTGCCATGGCCTCACTCTTGCATATCATTTACCTTTGGAAAAACATTTGTTTAAATATGAATACTATTAAAATGTTAGATGGGTGACACGTTCAAGGAATCGATATTTGCCGAGTCCACCATGGATTCAATTCACGGCTGGGTTAAAGAAGTCCGACACAAAAAAAAGAAACTAAGAAGTCAATCCTCTTATCTCATGGGCCCCACTGTTCAGTGGAACTCTGACCTTTCTTTCGGCTCAGAAGTTCAATTGGAGAGAATGGAATCGGCCTGTGGAGAGAGTTCATGTAATGCATGGCAACAATCACGAGACTTAGAGGATAATGCTTAGTAGTTTTAGGTGGCATTCATTGTAGATAATATATTTTCTTGAAGTTTGTACAAAATGTGATTTGATTCTAGCAAATAAAAAATTTAATGGCTACTAATCAAATTTCAATAATCAATTTGAAAAAAAAAAAAAAAAAAACGAGTGACTTTGTATGAGATTTACCCCTTAAATGGCATATTATAATCAACTAAGAATGTGCAGATCTATTGGGCCGAGAAAGTTAGAAGCAAGCCCAATAATACCACACCGATAAAGCCCAAAATGTACAGAATTAACTAGAAAGTATTACTTGCCATTTGCCAAAGAATATTTCTGAACTGGTAGAATATAAATGGATCTCTCCATTCCGTGGACCAAATGGAGAGCATAAACTATATACTCAAATTATTCCATGAAAGTATGAAATCCATGGAAGAGACGAGATGATGCTTTCTTTTCCTTTTTGGAATAACTGGGGTAAGTTTTGTTCTCTATTCCCCACACAGCTGTGGATCCTGACCCTATGTTCTGGTGCAAATTATTCTCCTCTATCCAATTTCATGGCGACAAATATTGAACCTATAGAATAATATATCTATTTATATAGCCATCTTTTCTGTGAATAATTGTGCATGTCATGAGCTGTTCATGGGAACCTGCTCTTCATTCTCATAAACAACTGGAGATCTCCCTTTTTGTAAGGTTCCGTTTATTCGGAGTTTGCTTCAGAAGGCGGGTGAGTTTGAACTGTCTCTTCTTCCTCGTCTTGTATGTCGAACAAGCGTTTCAATTCTTCTATACACATCACTTCTCTTATATATGTCTTCCCAAACTATAGACCAAATTAATGTCAGAGAGATATATATTTCAGAACCTTGTTCATGTCATAAACAACTTTGTTGGCTATGAATTTTAAATTAACAGTGTTATCCTTTATATATTAAAATTTTTGTAAGTACTTATATGTACCCTTTTAGCCTCTTTATAAAATAAAATTACACTACAATAACTTATTCAGCTCATCCAATCTCAATTTCTTAGTTCCGCCCATGTCGGGATTTGAACATCAAATCGAAAATGAATATTACCTGATTTGTAGGAAATGGAGAGGAAGTATGTACAATGTTTATATAGGAGAGCAAGGCACCTATGTCTATATGGGGTGCATGGGTGGGAGCTAATTGTCCTTACGTCTTAGTTCAGTGGACCCCTGCCTTTCTATAATTCAATTCTCCTCCATCAATTAGAATTTTTTTATTTTTTTGCTATTTATAATTATAATGGAAATGATTCACATCTCCAGAAATATGACTAGTCATTGGTTGAAAATTCAGGTTGTATGATATAAATATAAAAGTGCATGATATTGAGCAATTTGTTGGAGCCACATTTTTCTAGAATTTCAGTCTAAGAAATCATGGTAATATGCATATTACAAATCGACTTGTGCTATGAATTTATATATCTGTTTTTGAATTCTAAATAGTCAATTTGAACTGCTCAATTGATATATGCATATGAAAATATACTTGCACACCAACTTTTACATTTTTGAGAATTTTATTTACTATTTTATTTAGATAGGTAGAAAATCAATTGATCGAATCATTCTTAACCATTCAAATCTAGTAATTTTCTACATGTTTAAAAAAAATTATAAACTTTAGTCTCCATACACATTTTCATATGAAGATCATGTTTAATGATTCGGATTAACAGTTTGAACTTTGAAAAATAGAAATATGGATCCATGCTCCATAGCTAGGGTCAATCTCTAATATGCATATATATATATATATTACCATGGCCTTACTCAAGTCTTAATTCAATATTTTTATATAATATTAATTATGTTGAAAATTTTAAACTTTTTGTGTAATCCATACATATATAATGTACTGTTTGTATTATACAAAACCAGTTATCCATTGTATTGCTGATTTTTAAGCTCTTGATTATATTGTTATTAAAGTGAACATTAATGGTTGAACATAATATTTTTGAGTCCGCATTATCTGCATTAACTCAAAAGAGCATCTTTTAAGTTAACCCTTCTCGGCCGTTTAATTTTAAACAGAGCCAATATAGCCACAACCTATAATTCAGGACTCTTTAATATTAGTGTAGATCTTGTCTATACGGGTCTTAAAGCGCATCGGACGTTCCAGAAACATTAACTCAAAAGATTCTTTATTGAGTTAATGCAGACATACGAATTCAATATTTTTGGAGATGTTAAGATATCTCATACACACCTGCAACAAAGAATGAGAGAACACTGAGACTTACACAGAGGTGCAGAGAATGGTGTTTTATTATATATATATTAAAAAAAAAGAAAAAAACAAAGAAGAAATAATACAGAGAACAGATGTGATGGATGAAAGGGAGTAAAGGATAGTAAGCAAAAAATCTGGCGAAGAATCATTGGTGGATCTGATCACAAGTCAGAGCAGCTCTCTGATCCACAGACGTGCAAGTGATTCCTCTTGTTGCTTCTTTTACCTTTCTATTGTTTTTTTCAGACCTCTAGGGAGATAGAAAGTGCATGTCATACATCTCTATTAGTACCTGTAGTTATATATATATATATATATATATATATATATATAGGCTGTGGCTAATTTGCTGCCGGCAGCATTTCTGCCGGCGGTGCTGCCACTGTTTTTTCTATTTTTTGATGTTCAAACGACAAATCTAAACCGTTAGATGTTTAATCTATATTATAATCTACTTGGAGACCAAATTTTACATTTTTTGGAATTTTTTTACTATATATTAAGCTGGTTTGAAAACCGCTGATTTCAATGCTGCAGAAATTTACTGAAATCAGCGGTTTTCAAACCAGCTTAATATATAGTAAAAAAATTCCAAAAAATGTAAAATTTGGTCTCCAAGTAGATTATAATATAGATTAAACATCTAACGGTTTGGATTTGTTGTTTGGATATCACACGGCTAAATATAGCCCCGGCAGCACCTCTGCCGAAATGCTGCCAGCAGCAATTTAGACAGACCCTATATATATATATATATAGAGAGAGAGAGAGAGAGAGAGAGAGTTAGACTGGGGTGCTATGGATAGCATAGTGGCCTGTATGCTACGGCTCAATATTCGAGTTTTCAAAATCCAAACGGTCAATCCGAACCGTTCATCTTATTCTCCATATTAATATCTGCTTGGAGACCAAATTTTATAATTTTCTGAATTTTTTTACTATTTATTAAGCCACTTTGAAAATCGCTAATCCAACGGTTTTACTGTTTTGTGCAGCCACCGTTGGATCAACAATTTTGTAAAATACTTAATAAATAGTAAAACAATTCAGAAAAATGTAAAATTTGGTCTCCAAGTAGATATTAATATGGAGAATAAGATGAACGGTTCGGATCGACCGTTTGGATTTTGAAAACTCAAATATTGAGCCGTAGCATAGAGGCCGCTATGCTATCCATAGCACCCCAGCCTAACTCTCTCTCTATATATATATATCTTCATAACCGCTAGCTGCAAGTTATATTTATCAGGCAATATATATGATGATCCCTTCTAATTTCATTGAACTATCAACCTGAATATAGAAATTTCAATCGAATACTATATATTGTGAATATATAAGCAATTCTTCTTGGTTCATTTATTTCGACCAATATTTTATCTTATAAAATTCGAAAGTACGTAGAAATATGTTTCTGACTTTCCCCAAACACTACTTAAGATATATATTATAATACGAGTAGAACTAGGGTGCTCCTAAGTTCATCAAGCCCCCTTGTGAACTCAACTCTAAAATCATTTTAATTGTCTTCAAACTACGAATCCAAATCGTTGAAATCCTTCTACTTTACGAGTGATGTGTCGATATGTGAAAATTTTAAATTTTCGAATTAATTTTGTATAGAGTCAAGTGGTCAAAATTAGAAAGTTCATAAATTAATTTTAATGCATTCATTTTTTGGACGTCTTTTGATCACTTGACTCTATAAAAAATTAATTCGAAATTTTAAAATTTTCGCATGTAGACGCATCACTCGTAAAATAGAAGGATTTTAACGGTTTGGATTCGTCGTTTGAAAATATTAAACCAATTTGATAGGTTTTAGAGCTGAGTTCACAAGAGGGCTCGGTGAACTTAGGAATACCCTAGTTCTACTCTTATAATACAATCCGCTTAAGAGTATTTATATATTTTATTCAAAAAAAAAAGTATCTATATACAAACTGTTAAGACAAAAAGAATCATTCTTCGTCAAAAAAAGAAAAGAAAAAAAAACAGAGAGCACAACTGAACTGAGATACTAACCGATTTACGGTGCGTAGAACCGTAGAGCATCTCGGCATCTCCATTAAAACTGCCTCATTTCTACCATTCAATCATTAAAGAAATAAATGCAGTATCTCTTCGACAGATATCATCTCCAGTCCATAAAATTTAGAATAGCATCCCTTAAGCATTGTTAGAAGGTAGCAATGTAGGTAAAACTGGAGAGCATATAACCCATGGTGTAGAATACTAAATATGCTCTATCTTTTTTTCTCTTATATATCTTTGGACAACCAACCAAGCTATCCTAGTAGGTTTCTTGTGGCACACTTCATCAGATGATATATCCAAATGCATGATCAAACATTTCACCGTGTCTGTACATCCTTATGCAGATTATGGCAGTGTATATCACATGTGATATAGATAGACTGAAAAGCAAGGTAATGGAAAGAACACACAGAAAGGAAACAATAGGGAAAAGCATCCAGAGAGGGAAGTGCTTAAATATAATATTGTTCCAATTTATATATATAAGTTTGCTTTGATTATTATGAAAGATTTTATACAGATCAAGTGGTTAATTAATTGCATCAACAACATGCAGTTAATCTCAAAACAAACATTTTAGAATTTAAGTTATCAATGTATCTATATATAATAGCGGAGAAAAGGTTTAAAATAATTAATATGGACTGCTAAATCTCAAAATGGTTATATAAAAATTGTCAGATGTATATCACAAACAATTATATTTCAGAAAGAAATGTGAAATTATGCTTGAAATTTAAACATATATGCTTTGGGAATTAGATTTCAGACATATTTTACATTTTTTTTAAACAAAAATATTATTATTATTTTAATCTGGACATGAGACATTCTAATTTTTCCAATTGTATTATGAAACAAGCAACCAACAAGTAAAAAGTGCGAGTTGTATGAAATATTTTGCTCAGATGTGTGCACCATGACATGTCTTTTTTTTTTTTTTTTTGAATATTCACCATGACATGTCACATTGATGGAAAATAGAGACAATATATAGGTGCAAAATCATTAATGAAGCTCCTTGGATTGGTTAGAATAGAATGGTTCTTTCTGGCAGATCATGAGCATTCTCATGTCATGTCAACTGTTGCAACAACTTAACATGATCCTCTCCTACAAGCGTTTTTTCATTATATATTAGCAATTTAAACACAATATAATCAAGGCTAAATTTACAACCAGCAATGATATCATTATTCTAAAATTTATATAAAATATAATGAAAGATATTATCTTTTAATTATATATGTTTATTTTTATGTGAGATGTTGCAGATTTATAATTCAGGACGTGTATGCAAATGATTTTTGAGTATTTTGTACGTCTTTTTTCTAAAAGAAAAATTATATTCTAATATATTATAATTATATTATATTTCTTAGTTGCCATATGACAACCGATAGTACTGTATGGTAATTATTTTCCAAACTAACAAAATTTTGACTAAGGAACACTTTTGAAGTAAAATTATAAAAATGCAAATTTATATACAACCTATCTAGCTAATTACTAGCTAGGAGACACATCTATATTTTATAAATTTTAGTTTGTACATCAATAAAATTTAGGGTTAATTAATTAATTGTTATTATCTTTTTCATGTTGAGTAGGTGATCAATAGGTCATTAAAATATAGAAGAGAGAGATCACTTAAAAATATGTGATAATCTCATTAATATAGGCATTATATTTAAAGCTGTCTATGCCATTTTCCTAAATATTCATTATTACAGTTTCATTACAAAATTAAATTAAGTTCGGGATTTGTTATTGTTTGTAAATATATATCATGCATCACTGACAGTTTCATATAATAATTGTCAATATATGTGAAGCATCAAATTTTCATATAATATTAATTCCTTTGCACATCACACACACAATTATATATCCCTCACTATTTTTATTTAAGAACTCAAATATCAAAAGGACCCAAATGATTTTTTTTTTTACTTCCAATTACTTCCAAAAAGAGACTTAAATGGTTTGTTATGCCCATCCTGCATTGCCAATATCTGACAGGGTTAAGATTTTAACAGGGCAGTTTTGGCTTCATGCAGCACACGCACTATAGAATCAAAACAACGCTACATATGATTTGTGCACTGTATGAAGCTAAAGCTGCTCTGTTAGAATCTTTACCCTAACAATCTGACACACAAATCGTTTCTCTGCGTTACTCAGGCATTACAGATTCTTTCTTCATAAAAAAGGTTTGTGCAACTAGCTGTCAAAAGTCATTATTCTCCCTTGTAAACTATCTGTAATATTCTACTTGTTGAGAAAGATATATATAGAGAGAGAGAGAGAATCATGCATCGATGCATTGACAGAAGAAATTAAAGAAGCATGCAATGCAATGCAAATGCAGGATCCCAAAGAAATGGAATTGGTGGGTGTGTGTGTTGGCTTTCCAAAAGGGAAAGATCTTTTTTCAGGGGAAAAAGGGAGAGGAACAACATTGTTAGAAATCCAATGATTTTGTTTGGGAGTAACAAGGGGACAAAGGGGCAGGATTTAAGGTTTAGAGAGAGCAATTGGGATTGGCTGCCCCTCTTAAAAGGCACAGCTTACCACTTAATCTGGGGCACAAAGCACACAAAACACGGACCAAACTGCCCCTAATTATAATTCTTTAGTAAGTACGTACCTTCATATATATATATATAATAATATCCTCTACAATTAATAATAAATTAAGTATCTCCAAGGATTATTATTTTTTTATTTAAGAGAGGGGAACATGGGCAATAGAATGTTTCAGTTGATGTAATAAAGTTTACTAATAAGTAGCATTATGATATTTGTCAACATTTAATAAATTACACTATGTCTGTTTCTTTTAGGTTGTCTAAAATAAAATAAAATTTTGTGTTTTTGATATTGTTCATCTAAAGTAGTTGTCAAATAGTATGTTTGGTGATGAAGTTCATTTCCCTGTGGAGAAATGTACAAGAGGGATAAAAAAAATAGATATTGGAATTGATTTGTCTATATTAAAATAAAATAATATAAAAACTATTTGTGGAAGAGTTCATCCTCTCCACATAGACTGTTGAGTTATATTGCTTGAGAAGATAAGGTGCATTTTTTTTAATTGTTGGGATATTATAAAAATAGTTAAAAAAAACTATCTTTAAATACATATTAATTAAATTGCCACGAATTGTAAAAATTTATCAAGTAAACACTAAAGGCTTTAAATATTCAGACAGTGATATATATAGGAATATGGGCACAAAAAGCTAATAATGAATTTTTTAAGGATATTAATTTACCTCTTCCTAGTTATTAACATTAAAGCCAGGATAATTTTACATTTTATGCTTGATTTATTCATTTCAAGTAAAAAAATAAAAATAAAATAACAATCATGAAGCTATTTTAGAACATAATTAAGCTTGATAAAGGTGGAAGGTAGGGGCAAATGCATATATACCTGGCCCAAGAAAAATATCTAATTGTTTTTCTCTATATATAAGTGAAAGAAAAATGTAAGATTATATAATATAGATATGTTCTTGTAATGCAAAATATATGTAAGAATATAATTGGGCACTCTTGAAATTAAGATGTGTTGTCTCATCCAAAATATAACTCCCATCTCCATGGAGAGGAAAAATAAACATATATATATATGCATGCATGCTTAATTACTATCATTACGATGCCTTAATTGGGTCAAGCTTTACATGCATCTATATATATATTACTCTTTATATACTTTCCTATTATATATAAGATATACATGCAGTTGATACAATAGCTAGAAATTAATTTGGAAGTATGAATCATTGCTGGAACTGCATATTGTACATGGATGCCTTACTTGAAGAAGACAAGATAGCATCTCAAACCCTAGATGCCGCCTTTGCTGGATAAAAGGGCAAAAGGCCTTTGCATAGGTGATCATTACCCTCAACAACCCAGCTCAACTAGACCCTTATAGTGCATCATTACATCTAACTAGTGTGCTTAACTAATTACCTGTCTCTATAATTACAGGTACGGGTCAATTTAAAGATCTTAATTAATTAGTTAAACTTTTGTTGTGATTTGTAATAGTTACCCGCCCAGCATATGCATTAATTATTGAATGAGTCTATGGTACTATGCATATTACGATTTGGCACTGTGCTACGGCTCTATATTCGAGTTTTCAAATCCTAACGGTCGATCCGAACCGTTCATCTTGTTCTCCATATTAATATGTGTTTGGAGACCAAATTTTACTATTTTTTTAGATATTTAGAAAATCACTTGATCTGAAAATTCTGGACCATCCAAAAACAGTGATTTTCAATAAATTTAAAAAAATAGTAAAAATATTTCAAAAAATGTAAAATTTAGTCTCCAAACACATATTAATATGGAGAACAAGATGAACGGTTCAGATTGACCGTTAGGATTTGAAAACTCGAATATAGAGCCGTAGCACCGTGCCAAATCGTAATATGCATAGTACCATAGACTCACTCTTAATTATTTTATATCTATGAGGTTTTAATTAATCTCTAGTAATATGAATTGCTTTGTCAAATGTGCAAGGCAAAATTGATTATATGCCTTGCACATAATTCAACAAGTTAACAACATTTTTAGTAAGATATTAGAGAATATATCTTCAATGAACTTATTAGTTGAATCAAAATTTCAAATTATATCATATGCCATTTTGGTTCATAAGTATACATATAGGGAGAGATCTGGAGGGAGGATTTGGTGCTTTTGTGTGAAATAAGAACTATTTCTTAATTCACATTTATATTTCTTATTTTAAATTTTAAGTAGTCGTTTAAACCGCTCAACATAATCTCTGTATAAAAGCATCATTGGAGACCAACTAAGACATTTTTTTATTTTTATACTGTTTTTAAGAAAGCTAAAAAATCATTATTTTTCGAAGATTCGGAACTATCCAAAAACAACGATTTTGTATCCATCTAAAAAAACACAATAAAAAAGCAAGAGAGTGCGAGTAGATATATCAGAGTATAATATGCAATGCTTTTTTTCATGCATGTTGAATTAACAAGAGATTAGGGCCCTCGATGAAAATAAATACATAAAATGAATAGATACCTAGCGAGCCACTAAAAATATATAATTAGTGGTGATTAGAGGGAATTTGTTAGAGAGTGCAAGTAGAAACATCCATTAACATTAAACTAAGCAACAAGATGTCATGGTCATGATTTCCCTCTCTATATTTTTATCATCTTGGT
Organism: Carex rostrata; assembly: GCF_964058835.1. Taxonomy (NCBI): domain Eukaryota; kingdom Viridiplantae; phylum Streptophyta; class Magnoliopsida; order Poales; family Cyperaceae; genus Carex; species Carex rostrata. The sequence goes on from NC_135952.1 coordinate 1,415,753, forward strand.
ACCATGGACATGAATAAATTAATGAAAATGCTCCGGGAACACACTTGTTGTAACACTTTTGTAATACACAAGCTACTATATATATATATATATATATATATATATACTTTTAGAGCACTCAAAATAAATTTTGATTACATATATCAGAAATTTTCTTTTTTCTTAGTTTCTTCTTTGTGCAAAAACGATAAGTTTAAAATATTACTTTCTCAGGAAAACTTTTGCAAGAGAATATACTTCATATATAAATTTCTTTTCAAGAATTTTGCTAAAATTACAAGAAAATTAATGAGATAATTGATTAATGGTCTCAGATAGAGATATTAATTACACTTGTATGCTTCAATTGCCTACAATTTATCTCCTTTATTTTATTTTATTTTGCATCTACACCACTCAAAACAATGCAAATTTATCAAGTAATCTCATCAAGTCTAGAATTATAAACAATCCTATTATTAATTGCAGGACTAAGAATAATAAAAAAAATTCACAAGCCCTAAAATGTGAGGATATCCCCAATGTCTTGCACTAATTGATGCACCTATTGCCAATGATTTTTTTAAACACAATAGGGATATATATATAACTGTTTCTCAGAGGCAAATGGGGGCAAGTTGGGACAAATTAACTTAGGAGCATTTGAACATTTTTTTCATAAACAAAAACTGGGTGCCATTTCATGATCTCTCACTGATACAAAGGACGGAAAAAAATAATTAGTCAAGTTGTCGACTTTATTAGGCATGAAAATATTAAATTTTACTTCAAATTAATTTCTCCTCATATATAGCTTACTGTACATGCAATTGCATGTCTGATTTATATGTAAGACTTGAAATATATATGAAAATCAGAAAGTGTCTCTTTACATAGGGATATAAACATATGCTGCAGCAATATTTGCATATAATTAACATGTTAGCCTTTTACATATGTTAATACACGAAGATAAAATAATTAAGCAACACTATTAAAAACAGAAGGAATTAAACAACTCTAACTTTGTTTTGAAGTAGACCTTACTTCAAGAATAAAGAAAGAATAATATAGAGATAGAAGGAACACGAACTAGCATTGGGGAGAGAAAATAGCCATTTTTCCTGTGACTTGTGCCTCGCTGCTTTCAAAGCCTCCCATGCAACGTACGCATATAATAATCTTGGAATATTCTAGGGTTTCTGATCAGTTAACACATTTATTTACCTTATAACACCATCATATATGAGAGCAAATATGACAGAAATGACAAATTCAATTAAGCACAAAAAAGAATATATGTAGCCAGTGTACTCTAACATATATAATATGAAGTGAATCCAACAATAATACAATATACGTACCCTTCAAATTTTGCAGTAAAATTTGCCAAAAATAAAGATTTGCTGATAAATAGTACTAACCAATATATATAGTTCCACCAGTACATTGTGCAATTGCATGATTGCATTAACAATCAAATCCAGAGTAGTGTTAGGCCCTAATAAGCCTAAGAGCTATGTATACTACCGTTTGTACTCTTGTTCATGCTACTTACCTAATTAATTGGCCAAATAACAGAACTACAAAATTTCAAAAGAAAACCCTACAATTTCACATAATAGAACAGGAATAATAATTAGCCAACTAACCAATTAGACACGATCAATCCACATGTCATTGCCATGAAGAGACTGAGAAGAGAGGCCTCGTTTGCCATCCAAGGAACAAACCCTCTCTTGAAACATGCAATTGGTAACCTTCCGACGGGTAATGCAAGCGGAGGAGCAACCGGGCTTGAGAAAGAGAGTACTCACTTAGTCTGCGTGGTGTAAAACCACTCTCTCTCATAATTACATCCCATCTCTCAAATCTCATACCACCGGTACCTCGGGCAACACCCGCTGGGGCCAATGCCTCTTTTATCTCTTCCCCAAGCCACCTCTCCTCGACTTCTCTTCGATCAACACTGTTAGGTGGAACTGTGGCCTCTAAGGCCTCAAAAACCGCAGTATAGTAATCCAAAGCCTCAGAGAAAACACTAAAGAAATCTTGAGGGTCTGAAGCTACTCCGAGTTCCCGCTCAGCAATTGTCACCACTGCGGGTCCCATAGCACGAACCGTAGCAAGGAACTCATGCAATTGCCTCTCGTCACGATCGCCATACAATAGTTTATGCATGAATAATACACAATTTACTATTAGCACCTCTCCATTTTCAGTTGAAGAACTGGATTGATGCAATTGCATTAGCGAGGAGCCCAAATTGTAGGAGGGAAGATAGAGAGGATTGAATTGAAAAGGGAGACCGAGGGACCGTGCAAAAGCATGCAATCTGTCGGCAGTTCGTCTGAGAGCATTAACATCACCACCTGCACCGGTTATACGTACTGATGGTGGACCGGTGTCTCCTCGATACCCATGCACAGCAATTGCTTGTAGAAGAGGAGGCCACTGAAACCCATGCGCCGAGTCCAAGTCGATTATGTGGACCCCACGATGACCGTCAATCGCTTCTAATATGGCTTGGTTTGCTGTTAGATGAGCAAACCGAAGAAACGGCGTGATTTGGTTGAAGGCCAAGTATGCTGGTTGGACCAACTGCGTGCTGCACTTGATCATGCTAGTACTAGAACTTGAACCAGCATTCGAAGATTCAATGAGTTGGATAAGAGCCTGTGCAAAGTGGTACGCAACTCGGTCAGACGAGTCACCAAGTGGAGACACGGCAGAGATGAGAAAAGATGCAATACGAAGGGCGGCAGTGCGGTCGCCATGGTGGATCAGCTCGGCGCAGCGTATGAGGACTTGGCGAGGTGACGATGATGTCGGAAAGAGGTATTGACTTGTTGGGGTTGGTATGAAAGAGGTGGTGGTGGGATTAGTAGTAGAATCTTCTTCTTCTTCATGGGATTGGAGAGAGGAGAGCATAGTTGGGTCAAGTTAGGGTTTTGAAAGAGAGAGAAAATGAGGGGGAAGTGCAGGAGGAGAGAAAGAGAGAAGGCATGCATCTCTTGTCAGGTTTAAAAGGAGGGGAGGAGGTTGAGGAAGCACATCTGGAGGTGCAGCAGTAGCAGGAGCGCCTTCCTTGACAGGACATGATCTGTCCAAAACTAAACAGATGAACAATTTTAAATGCTTATAAGAATATAAGATAGAGAGATAGAGAGAGAAAGAGAGAGTAGTACTAGTACTAGTAGTAAGTAGGGAGTGGCAGCTGATCTATTTAGAGTTATAGATGCACTGTTTCAATCAAACAAAAGCTAGGTGTCTGAGTGTCTCTCCTCTCTCTCTCTCTTCATCTTATCTCTCTGAGAAAGGATAACTGTGGAAAAAGGAGATGTGGATTATGCGGTTCTTGTCCGTATCCGCATGGACTTTGGTGCCTTAGAGGGGAGAGAGAGAGAGAGGGTTTAGAGAGATATGAAACAAGCTAAGATGGGGTGATGTGATCAGGGACTAAATGAAGGGGGTCAGAGGAATCTAAAACATTCTTAGGATTTGGTGATGAATAAGAGGTAGTTGTTAGTAGTGACATAAAGAGTGGAGAGAGAAAGAGACTTTGGTTTTTTGATGCTCTTGTCATACGTAGTGATAATAAATTTTCTATATGGTCAATTTATACTATTGCCAATAGTTGGGACCATAGATAGTATTATTTCATTATTTTATATATAATTTTATGATATCTATGTTTTTCACATATATATCTTAATATATATTTTTTTTCTTTTAGAGGTACATGTCAAAATGTGAAAAGGAAAGGGGAAAGTTTGGTGAAAGAGTGGATACTATAAATATATATATGATCTGTTAGCAATGGCAACTAACAATCTTTCAATAAAAAATGTGTGGTATTTTTGGAAGTGGTCCTTAGCAGTTTAAGTACCTTTTGCATTTCTTAAGATAATTTTTTTTTTAACATGTCGTTTACCTCAAGTCGAATCGATGTAATTTTTTTTTTAATTATAAGTTGATATAGATTAGATATAGACAAGAGTCACAAGACAGAACACATTGTGTCATGCATCTGCCAAGGTAATTATTTTCTATTATAAAAATACAGTTATGCTAAACAAGGCTAGTGATAATGAAATTACATGAATATATATATAGCTGGTTGAAGCGTTTAGTAAAATGTACCATCACTATGGAAAGAATCATTAGAGGCACCTTTAGGCTAGAGTACTCTAGCTAGTGGGTATAAATGAAAAAATATCCTTAGATTAATTAATTAAAAACACCTTTTTTCTTTTGTGTTTCTACACATGATGAGAGGTGGTTTTTTTAAAGAGAGTATCAGGAGATCCTTGCCTAGTGCAACAGTAGTACTCTCTTTGGTGTTCTCTTTTGGTTTTTGCACACTTCGACACTTTCTCTCTCTCTCTCTAAAGCAATACACGCAAAGCTTTAAATAGAGTGAATAGAGACTACTCACAACACACATCCAACTCAATTCATAATTCCAACTTTCCTCTTGTCTCTTTGTGGCAGCCCTTCCCTTCTTCATCCATCATCTAAGGCATGGCCCCCTCACACAATTAAGTTCCTTGCTCTCTCTCCTTTCTACCTTTATGTCAGTCTCCAGAAAAAATTTCTACCAGGTAATTAAAAAATTATACACCTAACCAACTACTCTTATAACCCATGCATACAAACACCAAGATGCTGCACATATGCATTCAGTACGGTGAATGTATGTATATATATGTGTATATGTGTATATATGATATTTTTATAGTTTGTTAGGTAATGAGCTTTTTAATTAATGTCCATGAATGGATTTGAATTTTTAATCCTGAAAAAGATTTAAACAAATTAAAGTTAAGCCTCCATATTTCTTCTTCAAAAAAATTAAAGTGAAATCATTTTTTTCATTTAGAGGTATTTTGACTCTAGAAGACTAGAACTATACTATCTAATCTCACTAATTTGAGTTTCTAAATTAGAGCAATATTACCATGTACACCCCGTTTTAAGAAACAAAATGTAATAATTAATTTTGACTATTAGATAAAAAAAAATCTAAGTGAAAGGAATGTGGTTAATTGACCCCATTATTTTTTAAATTTTTTGTACTTATGTATGATTTTCTAATAATTTAGAGTAAATATCAAGGTATTGTAAAATTGGATCCCATTCTCCATAAAAAAAAAAAGTATACAATTGACCACCATATATTTGACCTCCATAGTTTAAAAGTTTATGCCTCTGACACTTGTATAGAAAGTGTTTGAATTTGTACTACACGTCCATTCGAGTTCAAATCACGCATGCACACCAACATGACACAAACACATCTAAACCCGATACGAGCAAGTCCTCTTGTCATATTATGTAGCTGGTGTACGTTGTCGTATTTTTTGACTACCGATGCCACGATCGTCAAATAAAACACGGTTCGAGAAAACCACTGACCAAAGTTGAAGCCGTGGATTGAGTCTATTGCGATAATGACATCACCCCGTCCAAATCGATAATCCATTTCTACCAACAAAGAGTCTTCATCACATTGCCATGTCATTAGAGAGCCTATCGTCACCGACCTATCGACATAAATATCTGTCGGAATATAAATCCTGATACATTTTTGTGTGTCACGGGAAATTAGAGTAAGAGTGGCGAACAAGGTAGACGATTTGCTTACTTTCAGTGTAATATTTAGGCACTCTTAAATTAAAGAAATAGTAAGGAAAATGAAATATGTTTTTAAGGAAACATGTATTAGTTAGGAAAGATGAATTTAAGCAGGATATATTAGCAATCAGATTTATATATGAGGGTATGCTGCCCAGAAAAGTATATACGAAAATATTACTATGTAATTCTATTCTAAATTAGTAAAACAAAGTGATGGAAGAGAGCTTCATGAGAGTGATTGTGTTCATGTTCTTTGTTATACTGTTCTAATAATTTTGTCAATGTCGACAACTCAACATTCTTGCCTTTGGTTACATGCAACCCATCAAGTTTGTGGATTGCCTCCATACAATACAACATGTCTTCGAGTACAATGGTGTCCGATGAAGAGAAGATCATCATAGATGCTAGTCGTCTCACCAAGCATGCTTTAATATGGTGGAAACTGGCATCAACTCATACTGTGAGTCTATGACAAGCCAAACAATGTTTGTTCAAGATCTCCTCGTGTCTATTAGAAGTTCCTACCTGATTTTTATGGGTGCTAATTTCATCATGATAACCTATAAATCATCCTAACTTCAAATTAAGATGTGTCTAATGGCTAATTAATGAAATGCAAAAGATCATCAGATCGATTGGTGAAAGCTTTCGTTCTAGCTAGCACGTACTCCTGTGTTTCGACGAGATATTTGATCGAGTGTCATGCCCCTCCAATGTGTATATAGGTGAAGTCTTAGATTAAGCATGATATCTCTCATGGAAGAACTTCTGTACCTATGATAAAGAGTTCTATGCCATTGTTCGTGGATTGAAATATTGGAAGCAATTCTTGTTTCCAAAAATTTCGTTCTCTAACCATGACACTCTAAAGTATATCAATAGTATAGTTAACACAATGTCAAATTCCGACATGCCAAATGGGTTGAGTCATGTAGGAGTATACACTTTTGGAAGAAATGTAATCTAGAGACCAATTTGATATTTTTGGAAAAATCTTATGAGAAAGTGAGTAGTTTGATGTAAATGCAAGTTTAAGGACTAATTAATTAAGTTGATTAAAAAAAGTGAAGATCAAAACCTAAATTTTTCTTTTAATTGAGGCCAGATTTTCAAATTATTAGAAACTAATTAATATACCCAACTATAGCAAATTAATTACTCTCGATAATATATGTTTCTTGCCCCCCCACTATTAATTAATCTAATAATATAAGGATCACCTCTATTTAAATTGGCCAAAATTATATTTACGAGTAATTAAAAGGCGCGAGCACTGATTAATTAAAAGGGTTTCAACAAGTATATATTGAAAACGTTAGATTAATTAATATCATTTCGAAAAAAAAAAAAAAACCATCTAACAAAATGTTCACACACGTAGAGAAATAATGCACAGTGAAAATATACTTTTTGTAAGAAGCAAAATAACACTAGGAATAAAGTATGTAGAATTTCATCAAAATAACATTCTATTTGTCCGGTCAGGTAAAAACCGGCCATACCTATAATAGTTACTAAGATCCATCTACCATTGTGTGAAATTTTTACATATGTATCTGTGTCCATATATATATTATATAATATTTCATACCTCTAATAAATGAGGGTAAATAAGTGATTTTAAATTTCTGTTGGGAAGAAAGAGAAAGGAGAGAGAGAGAGAGTAATGAACACTCACATCAGAGATAGAAAGCAGGAGCATGAGGGTACAAGGCAAAAGCAAACAAAGAGAATATGGCAGTAGAGAGGGGCATTTTGGTCCAATTGATGGAAGGTCTCAGCCCCAGGTGCCCAATCAGGTAAACATAGCAATCATCATTACTTCACAATTCACCTGCACGTCAAGTTTATACATCAAATGCCATTAACTCTTTAACAAACGGTACAACTTAAAGGTATATATATATATATATATATATATATATATATATATAGCAGTCTATTTAATTTCATATATGACGAATAAGAATGTAGTTCGTTATTTTTTTAAATTAGATCAAGATAACCTATTCATGCCAAGTTGCTTACCTTTCTGCACAATCATACAACAACATGCATATAAATTAAGAAGATATCAGTGCCTTATAAGAAAGAAAGAAAGAAAGAAAAAATCCTAGGTTCACTTAGGAGAGAATGGTATATTTAAGCTAGGTGATATATACACCAATTAATTAATTAATTAATGTTTTGATTCCTCCAATGATCAATATAAGTTATATACTAACAAACTTCACATAACTCATTTAGAAGATGCTAGCTATGCAAATTAAATGAATAGTATTATATATATTATTACTATGCAAAGCATATAGAAAGGAAAAATTATATTCCCTTAAATAAGCATATTAAATTACACATATGAAAAATGATTACCTGACATTGCATCCTTATTGTAATATTTTTTTTCCCTGAATTTATAATATAGTACATTGAAACGGTAATACATATATATATATGGTAATACTTAACTAAAGATTAAAGTAGCTAGATTAGTGGGCATGTATATATATATCTCATTTCCATAATAATAAGTTAGCAAAACAGACAACTAAAGCCCTCATAGAATTTAATATGGACCAAAATTAAATTTGTACTTCAGTGATGAACTATATTAAGGTCTGTCTTGGAATTTTTTTTTTTATTGGTTAATTTTCAGATTAATTACAAGATGTGGCCTCCCATAACAGTATATATACCAGAAGGAACTTAGTTAAATTGTGAGTGATTTTATCTGCTCAATATATAAAAAAAACATAGTTGCTTGAAGATATTCATAATCATAGGAAATATAAATGTCATGTACCAATCCAACTGAAGAAATAAAAAAAAAAAAATCTACTTCAAAAGAGAAGAAACAAAAAAATTACAAAATAATTATCCTAAGCTGCACGTGTACGGCTGCACCCAAACAGCCTCTAATGAAATCTTTGTAACACCCCCCCCCCCCCCCCCCCCCCCCCCCCCCCCCCCCACACACACCCACACACACACACACACACAACAATCCTCCTCTCTCTCCCCCTCTTTCTGAATAAAGATAATCCCATTGAAGATAACAAGAAATGGAATCTCAATAGTAAACCGGAAAAAGAGAAAAGTGGGAGAGCCGCAAGGAAATAAACAAGAGAGAAAAAAGAAAAAGAAAAAAACTTAAATTGTGCAAATTCCATACCTCCTGTATTAAATGCACCGATTTGACAGCCACAAAAGTCCAATCTCTCTCTCTCTATCTCTCTGTGTCTCTGTGAAGGAGTTTATTAGTTCATCAGAAAAAAGACTTATTTTGAGATTAGTTATGTAATAACTAATAACACACACTGACAGATCCTTAATTTTGGCTTGGCCGACCAAAACAGTCCATCAGTAGAAGCCAACTTTTCATATTTTCAATTAAAATACATCTAATTCTCTCCAGTTGTAAGGTGCCTTTTGGTTCACAAGCCTCTCCAGTTATAGTTAGAATTTTCATATCTTCTGTGCTACTGCAAAATATAGAATTAAGTTCTATAATATATATAGGGGAGCACTTTAAGATTCTTGCAAAGTTGTTTTACAACAATTATATATATGGAATCTCTTGTTAACAAATTAAAAGAAAAAAAAGGAAAATTGTATGGCTCTACTTCATTAATTAGTGCAACTAATGTTATTGTAGGTAATCCATTAGATTGACATTGGTCATTTAAAATCAGAAAAAAAAAAAAAATTCCACCTATATATTGTGAATAAGATTTGGATGGTTCAATGTATCATAATAAATTAATAATAATGATAGTGGAGACAGATATATATATATATTAAGAGTTAATTTTTGCATTGGATGAGAATTCAAATCCTTTCTATATATTTATTACTTATAAATAACTATTGTTTTTTAACAATATACATGAGCAATAATGGTGTGTGTCATGTATTTAGAAGTTTTTGAAGAACATCAAGGAAATTGAGCAGTAGAAATTAAAAAAAAATATCCTTCATTTTTTAGATTGGTAGCCACATATATATAGTAGGTTAGGTATATCTTAATAACTTTTCATTTTTTTTAGACTGGAGAAGGCTGAAAAGGAGAGGAACTTAAGCTTGTAGCCAGTGAGAGAGAGGATCAATTGAGTGGAGTTGAAGGGAGGGAAAGGGGACATATTGATAACACATGGGGGACCAAAGGGGTGCATGCATTATTTTTATATTGCACAAAATCAAATTGCATATGCTTAAATATTTGTCAAATAATTCGGCATGAATTAATGTATATCATATTAAAACTTAGCAATCCAAATAAAGGCAACTCCACTTATTCATGTTTCCTTCTTTCTCTCTCTAGATATCTGCTCTTGCCTCTTAGGCATTGAACAACGAACCAGGTTGCATGATCTCTTCCTACCCACTCGTGCATAGAATTATTTACAGAGAGAAGCCAAGATAGGATCTTTGAAAGAAGAAAGAATTATTATATAAATATTTGTGCAAAAACCGAGGCTTTCTGGTGCTGATTGATCTTCTATGAATGGTCTTTCATTCATAGTACGATTGAAAAAACCTCATCTCTCTCTCTCTCTCACTTTGACTTTTTCTTTTATTGGGATTGTGAGAAGGGTTTCTTGACCTGTGTTAGATTTTCGTTGGGAATTGGAGAAGAGCAGTTGAATGAATGATGGGATTGGATAGTGTTGCTATGACATTTCTTCTTCATCATTGTTTTAACACAAAATACAGCAAACATTTTTTATTTTTTTATTTTTTTGAAGCACCAACAATATATATTGATAAGAAAAAGTCTATTTACACGAATAAAATACTAGGTTAGCATCTAAGAAAAAATAGAAACAGAAAAAAAAAAATTATTAACTAGAAAGTAAGATGCTCATCCATTTATTCATTGTTGCTTATTTTATTCATTGTTGTGTAAGATGCTCATCCATTTATTTTTTTTCACAATTATATTCAATGTTGTAAATAGCGGTATGCGCTTGTCGGCCGGATTAAATACTGTTAAGCAATTAATGGAGAATAATCGACTACAATCGAACATTATCGATTGATTAATTAGAAAAATTCGTAATAATTTGATCACTGGCAATGACTAATTGGCCAATTAATCAGTCTAAACAGCCATTTTTTACAACACTGACACCAAGATCCAGAAAATTCCTCCATTATATTTATTTATGATTTGTTGACTTGCCCACATTTTCTCCTCAGATAAGATACATGTTTGTGCCATTCTCATGTTGCAACTTGCAAGTTGTTTTCTGGAGCTTAATTTGAAACAATTTATAAAAAAAAAAATGTAATTATAACTGATTTTTTTATGGAAGTAAAATATTACGGAAGTGGAAGCTTGAAATTACGAGAAAAGAGAAAAAAAAAACGTCAAACAATATTTTTTTAATTCTTACAAACACATTAAATATTTTGTCGAAAAGGAGATAGACGGAAAAAAAAATCAATTCCACATAAGAAATTGAATTAATAATTTTGATTTCGGTTCCTTTAAGCATTTCTAGAATATTGCACGTCTTAAATTGGTCACATGCATATAATTCAAAATGTAAAGGAACTGAAACAATGCTACTGTTCCTTTAGAATTCATATTTCTTTTGACCAAATTTTCAGATATACATCAATGTATAAAAAATTGAATTATTTATTTGGTTCCTTACAAATATTAAAAAAATTACCATCCTTTCCGAAAAATATTTATTATTATATACTATTAAAACTAAAAATAAAATATTCTGCCACGCAAAGTTACAACAAGTAGAGATTTATTTAAAAGGGAATTTCATGTATTTCCCTCAAAAACTTCAAAATTACGTATATACCTCCAAACTTCAAAATTACTTTGAATTACGTACTTTCCCCTCAAAACTTTTAAAACTCACAAATATAATCATTTTATTATCTTTTATATTAAAAATCATTTTAAATTTATAAAATACCCATTTTATTCTTTATTAAAAGCATAAAAAATTGTAGCTTGTGTAAGAAATTTTTTGATCTTGTAAGATACCCATTATATCCTTTATCTTTATTGGTTAAATATTTTAGTTTTGAAAGTTTTTCGAGGGGTAAATACGTAAGTTTGATGTTTAGAGGGGGGAACACATAATTTTGAAGTTTTGAGGGATATATGTAGTGGTTTGAAAACGGTCCGGTCCAAATCCGGTCGGGCCACAGGTTGGCGGGGGCACGGGTCACACGGGTTGAATAGGTCGAGTCACACGGGTCCACTTTTTTAGGCCAACCCAAACCCGTGCTCAACCCTTGGTTCCCACAGTCCACGGTCTGGTCCGATCCGATCCGGTCCATTTTTTTTTTTTTTTGGGGGGGGGGGGGGGGGGGGGGCGGGGGATAGGTAGCCATTTTTTTTCAAAAAATTTTGAATTATAGGGGTTGGGAGGGATTGGAGAGGGTTGGAGGGGGTTTAGTACGAATTTGGGTAGGTTGGAGGAGGTTTATTATGGGTTGGGGCAGGTTGGAAGGGGTCCGGTTCGGTTTAGAGGGGGTTGGGATGGGTTGGAGCGGGTTGGGTCTGGTTTAGAGCAGATTTACTCTGGTCTGGGCCGGGTTGGGCCGGGTTTAGTCGGGTTCGATCCACGGGTTGGCTCAAAAATCTTGAACCGAACCTTTGCTAGACCCGTGCCTAGCAAAGGAACGGTCCGGTATGGGTCCGGTACGGATCCAGTTCACGAGTTGGCGGGTCCGGCCATGGATGCCCGGTTTTATCACAACACTAGATATATGTGAAATTACCCCTTTATTTAATTGTACAAAAGAATTAATTTTAGAAAAAAAAAAAGGAGGGTTAATTAATTAGTATGTGCAAAATAAAAATAAAAAAAGAAAGAAAAGAAAGACAGAAGGAAAGCCTATGTCCTGTCAAGTGTCAAGTGAAGTAGGGTGCATTTGGGTTGACGCAGATGGTACAAAACAAGCAAAAGAGAGGTGACCCCGGATTGATTGTTGTCTCCTTGTATACTAATTATTATCTAATTGACTTTTTCTCCATTATTTTATTTTTACCTGTACTTGATTTATATTTGGTTGTTAAAAGTACTGAAATTTTGACATTCACATTCCCGACATTTTTATTTTTACCCAATTGAAAAAATAATTTAATAATAATAACCATGATCCAAGAACATTATTAAAACTACCCAATCTATGGAATTTTTTCACGGTTCCAACCTCTTTTTTTTTTTTTTTTTTTTTACAAAACAGAATTATTTATTTATTTTTTGAATTGAAATATTAGAAATGTTGAATGTATTTCTTTAAAAATAGATGAAATATAATATAATTTAATTTATTAGAAAGACTGTAACAAATAACTCGGATCAATATTTTTCAGGCCGGATTTTTCACGGCTGTAAGAAAAATTAATATATTTCTTTATGTGTTATTGGAAAAAAATAAAAATACTTAGATTCTGAGTTATTGATCCCGGTTCAAAAGTCACTTCTAGGTAATCTAGAAAATATTGTGATCTTTCTAATACATTTAATTTATAAAAAGTTATATCTATTTTGAGAATTATTTTTGAAAAACAATTATTAAATAAATTAAAGTTTTTATTTTTTTTTCAAAAATAGATACAACTTTTTATAAATTAAATGTATTAGAAAGATCACAATATTTTCTGAATTACCTAGAAGTGACTTTTGAACCGGGATCAATAACTCAGAATCTAAGTATTTTTATTTTTTTCCAATAACACATAAAGAAATATATTAATTTTTCTTACAGCCGTGAAAAATCCGGCCTGAAAAATATTGATCCGAGTTATTTGTTACAGTCTTTCTAATAAATTAAATTATATTATATTTCATCTATTTTTAAAGAAATATATTCAACATTTTTAATATTTCAATTCAAAAAATAAATAAATAATTCTGTTTTGTAAAAAAAAAAAAAAAAAGAGATTGGAACCGTGAAAAAATTCCACGGGTTGGGTAGTTTTAATAATGTTCTTGGATCATGGTTATTATTATTAAATTATTTTTTTAATTGGGTAAAAATAAAAATGTCGGTTCATATTCACAGTTGATTTCGTATCCTCTGCATTAACTCAAAAAATTATCTTTTGGGTTAATATATCTAGACCGTAGGATTGTTTTAAAAATTCGTGCATACTAGATTCACACTAATTTTAAAGGACTCTTGAATTATAGCTTGTGACCGAATTGATTCCATTTAAAATCAAATGGCCGAGATATATTAACTCAAAAGATGTTCTTTTGAGTTAATACAGACAATGCAAACTCTTCACAGTTAGGGATGCTCTGGGTCCGGTTTAATTGGATTTAAACCAAATTGAGAGAATTTGAATTAAATGGTTCCATTTTTTCTGGTTAAATAGATCAGTGTGGTTTATTTTAAAACCAGTTTAATTATTTAGTTTGGATCGATTAGAAACTTTAAAAACTAATTAAACCAAATCGATCGAATATAGGAGTATAATTTTTTTGAGCCTATAAAAATCAATTATTAACGTTATGCAAATTAATAAACCCTAATTCAATTTTGTACACTGAAAAAAATAGTTCCTTTGAACTTATAAAAAATAACAAAAAATGTTTATTTTGTAGTATCGACTAAATAATTAATCCGAAATTTATTTCGGTTTGACCAAAAAATCAGAAATTTAGTTTGATTTTAATTCAATTGATAATTAAGTTTATTTTGATTAGTTCGGTTGTATTTCTGAAACCAAATAAAATTTTAATTTGTATATTTTATTTTGATTTTAACCGAACTAAAGTACTGAATCAATGAAAATCCCTAATTAATTATGGCTCGCAGTTTCATATAATTGTACTTCAAACTAAAATTAACTTGGTTATGGCAACGTATGTATATTTAGGGGTGTTCATTGGGTCCGGTTTATTCGGTTTTGAACCGAACCGAATTAGTTTGGACTAAATTGTTCAGTTTTTTCGGTTTAATGGTTCGGTTTGGTTTGATTTTTAAAACCGAATTATAACTTTGGTTCAGTTCAGTTTATAAAACTTCAAAATCGAAATAACCGAATCGACCGAACTTTTATATATTATGAATTTGGTCCGGACCGTCCCGGTTTATTTCATAATATCCCGATTTATTTCTTAATTAATTGCTTTAAATACTTTGATTTATTTCTTATAATACTAGTTATTTCTTAATATACTTCGGTTTATTATAAATCAATTATTTTAAATAAAAAATTTATATATTTTGGTTTGAACCAAACAAACCGAAATAAAAGTTTGGCTTGGTTCGGTTCGGTTGTAATGTTAAATCGGTTCGGTTCGGTTCTATTTTTGAAACCGAAATATAACTTCGGTTTGCCTAGTTCGGTTCGGTTTCAATCGAACCGAACCGATGAACACCCCTACGTATATTGCTATTTTTATGTAAGCGAATGAGAAAAATAATCAGAGAGATTTATCAAAATTTTGTCATATTTCGTTGTCTAATTAGGAAGAGGGAGGAAAAAATAGATCATTTCATATAAATATATATTGTATTATTTAATAAAAGTTGGACATTAAATCACTCAACTGTGTAATATTCATATGGAATTCGTCATATAAATTTTGAATATTGTGCAATCTCTCATATTAATATTTAGCTGCTCGTTCAACTACTAGTTCTAACTTCATACAGAGGCAGATGCAATTATGTAAATGAATTGAAATGAAGTTCAATTGATCTCAATTTATTTTCAAAATTTTTGCTTAAACAAGATTATTGTACAGTTTACACTATACTATGTGTACAATAAAATTGGCTCTCATAATTTTTGTAATTATTTTTTGTGCATTATAATTTATAACTACTAAATAAATTGAGGGAAATGCTACTTAATTCGCTTAAACATATTAACAATTGAACATGTTGACTCTAAATAAACCACTTTTCATAAAAAAAAAACCATATTAATTGTCAAACAAACAATTCAATTTACTTTTCTGAGTTTTAATATTCGGGGAAATTTCATGTATATCCCTCAAAAACTTCAAAATTACGTATTCCCCCCTCTAAATTTTGAAATTACATATTCCCCTTCTAAACTTCAAAAAATCACATATTTACCCATTTTATTATCTTTTATATTAAAACACATTCTAAATATAGAAAATACCTATTTTACCCTTTTATTAAAAGCATAAAACACCCATCTGAATCTAATTTGAATCTAAAGGTTCATCTACCGTCCGAATTGCTTTGAGATAAGTGCAAGTTAGATCAGCACAAATCTTGAAGCGAACAAACACGAAAACTGAAGCAATGTGTATAGATCAAAATTGCTTTGAGATTTGTGCAGGCTAGATTAGCACAAATCTTGAAGCAAACACGCAATAATCTTATTGCAATGCACGCGGATTGAACGGTCGAGAAACCCTTCAGATTCAAATTTGAGTTCGATGGGGCGTTTTATACTTTTAATGAAGGGTAAAATAGATATTTTATCAATTTAGAATGAGTTTTAATATAAAAGACAATGAAATGTATAAATATGTGAGTTTTTGAAGTTTAGAGGGGAAAATATGTGATTTCCAAATTTAGAGGGAGAAATGCGTAATTTTAACATTTTTGAGGGGTATACGTGAAATTCCCCCTCAATATTCTATCACAGCTTGATACTTTGACTCAACTTCTATATGTTGGTCTTGGTTATTGGTCAATTTGTAAAATACCATATTAATTGTCAAACAAACAATTCAATTTGCTTTTCTGAGTGATTTTAATATTTCTGTGGACCAATTGATCAATAATAATTTTCTAATTATATTAAAAAAATATATTAATAAAATATATTAATAAAATATGAACAAGCTTTTATTTAATTTCAAAATGTTGAATAACACACTCACACAAGAGGTTTGAAAAGGAACCAATAATTTGCAAGGGTGAAAAGGAAAAAGTTATATTATATATTTTTATTTTGAGTTTTGTCCTTGCAACATGGCATTAAATGACAAAAAATAACTAATTGGTCCCAGATCCCCACCCGAGCTAAACTAACTATTAATTACAAAAAAATAATACAATTTTTTAGAGATTCCCCTTATCCCTCTCAATCACCTATTCTATTTCCCCTTTGTTCATTAAATATATTACAATTTGTCTCTTTTGAGTCATTATGGCATCGCACGCCAAGAGATCCTTCTTTTCTTATTCTGCATTTTTTTCCCTCGTCATCTGTTTACTGCAGTAAACTTTTATGTTTCTTTACATATAGACCCTTGAATTGTTGAAAATATAGTCCCTTTGTTTAAGTATATAAGATGAATGGTTCGGATCGACTGTTTGAACTTTGAAAATAAAAATATGTTCATTTTACAAATAGGTCCTTATGTCCATAGAAGTCTTTGCCATAGATTTACAAATAGGTCCTTAATATGTGCTTGGAGACCAAATTTTATATTTTTCTAAATTTTTGTACTATTTATTAAGATGGGTACAAAAAATATCAAATTCAGACCATTGAATTTTGTACCCATCTTAATAAATAGTAAAAAATTTTAGAAAAATATAAAATTTGGTCTCCAGGCACATATTAATATGGAGAACAAGATGAATGGTTCGGATCGACTGTTTGAACTTTGAAAATAAAAATATGTTCATTTTACAAATAGGTCCTTATGTCCATAGAAGCCTTTGCCATAGAGTTTCATAGAGTTTCAAAGAAAGTAAGATAAAAAAAAAAAAATGATAATCAACAAGTGTATTGTGCATATATATATAGTAATGAAATTGTTTTAATATAATTGTCAGTTAGTAAGAATCAACATTTAGTCTAGTGAAAAAAAATCTATGTCCCCTGCACTGGAGGTTAGATTTGAAATTCGGATACGATCCTTGATGAATATTGATTTTTGAAAGACTAGACTATTATCTTTCTTTAAAAAAAATTGCCAAATATACTTGTGTTTAAAATAATTATACAATTATGTTCTACTCCAAAAATTTTATAATTCTACCCCTGAAAATTACCCAAATTTTGTTCGCGTTGAAGTTTCCCCTTAACCTGCATTTAATCTATTAATTAAACAACCCAATATGAAACCAAATTAAATTTTTTGGTCTTTTGTGGACTTCAAAGTAAAATTTAGTGTTGCACAGGTAGTCCAGATGAGTCTAGGATGATCATGGTTTAGATGCTTAGAGATCCAGTTTGATTGTGACATTAGATTTTATGTTCTTTTTTTTAAAAGAAGTGGCAAGACAAAAACGCTACCATTGTGGGTTAAGTAGAGAGAAAGAAAGGATTTAAAAATGGCGGCACTAAGAGCATCTTTGAAAGAATTAAGTGCCTCTTAGCTTAGCTACCTCTTGATTTTCTGAAGAAGCATCTACATGATAAAAAGTAAAACGCAATATAGACCCTTGCTCTAGGAAATTTTTTATCAATAGAAATTATTAGAGTCACATGTATGGAAACAGAAAGAGTACATAATTTCTAATAAATTTAGAAAGATCTGGCTCAATAAGTCCAATTCAAATATATGAATCGGTCTCAATGGTCAAGATCCATAAATATATATATATTCTCATATAGAGATGGGCTATGGTGCATTGCAATGCATAGGTCCCTCTTGTGCATTGGACCATAAAATCATCGATTCAAAATCTAAATGACCGATTCAAACCGTTTATCTTGTTCTCCATAGTAATATGTGCTTGGAGACCAAATTTTATATTTTTTGGAATTTTTTTACTATTTATTAACCCACTTTGAAAATCGCTGATCTGATGGTCCAGAAATTTTTACTGTTTTTTACTGTTCACCCAGATTTTCAATAAATCTAAAAAAATAGTAAAAAAATTTCAAAAAATGTAAAATTTGGTCTCCAAGCACATATTAATATGGAGAATAAGATGAACGGCTTGGATCGGTCATTTGGGCTTTGAATCAATAATTTATGGTCCAATGCACAATGGGCCTATGCATTGCAATGCATCATAGCCCATCTATCTATCTATCTATCTATCTATCTATCTATCTATCTATCTATCTATCTATATATATATTAATGGTGAAAAAAGAGAAATTTTTATGCCACATTTCATCTGATACTAAGTGGATCTGACTCAAGGAGTCAGATCCAATATATATATATATATATATATATATATATATTTTTAAAATTTGGTAGAGGCTTATCCATCTAATTTTTTTTAAAAAAAAAAAACCAACTTGGATCTTCATCATTGAAGCCGATCCACTTCTTATCTGATTTTCTGTGGCATCTATATTTCAAATTTTCCCATCAATGTATATATTTTTTTAAATAAAATATATCCATGGATCTGGATCATTGAGAACGATTCATATATATGAATCGGACATATTGAACCAGATCTTTTTAGATTTATTGGAATTCAAGTACTCTTTCTGTTTTCGTACACGTGACTTTAATAATTTCTGTTGATAAAAAATTTTCATTGCTCTAGGGAAATTTCTAAAAGTATCCTAGAAATTAACCCTATAGTGCCTTCTCATATGATAAGAAAAAGGGCTTTTGTACAGTATGTTTTAGCTGTTTTCATTGGAAGTCTGTTTCAAGGCAATTTTTAAAGAAAATGTAGCATGTGTTATTAGAGGTACTTGGTCCCATAAGCAGTTGGTTGGATTGGACTGATAACTTTTCTCTATTTTCTTTTGGGTTTCAATTCAATTTCTCATCTTACTTTTTATTCAATCAGTCATAGAACTATGTAATTGCTGGCGTTGAACTTTGGATTTGATCAAGTAGCTAGGTTCCTGTAAATTTGAGGAACAACTGTTGATGTAGCAGAAGAGATCAATTGTGCAATTGTAAAATATTAAAATACACATGCCCTTAAAGCAAAAGAAATATAAGAATATTAATATAGTTAACTAATTTCAATAAGACTTTCCTCAAAGGGGGAATTTCATGTATACCCCACAAATTATTTGAAATTACAAATTTCTCCCTCTAAAATTCATTTATACATATTTACCCATTTATTTATTCTTCTATTAAAATTCATTTTAAATTTATGAAGTACCCATTTTATCTTTCATTAAAAAAAACTAATAGCTTGTTTAAAAAAATGTAAGTATTTTAATTGATTTCAATGAGGTTGTTTGGTAAGGGTATTAGAATTTAATTTTAATCCACGTTGTAATTTTGTTCAGTTGTCTTAAAGAGGCTTAATTCAGGATTAGATATGCCTTAAGTCTAAGACAGAGAATTAAGATTTCAGGTATAAGATTAAAACTTTCCTCAAATCTGATGTAATATTATTATTACCTAAGAGAAAAAACAAAAACAATAAAGAGAAATGGATGACAACATGGGAATGATGAGAGCATACATCATCACCATAATATATATTGTCAAGTGGATGAATACAAATTCAAAACAAGAAAGTTCTTATTATTGTTTAAATTGGATTCGGTCATGGCATTTTAGGTACCGAAAGTACCCATTACGCAACTAGTGTTAAATAACCAGTGGCATCTCCATCAGTAAATAAACTTTGGATTAATTTTCTCAGTTAAATTAGAAAAGTATTCATCCAAAATCTTACAAGATAAACTTTATCAAGATGTTGGTCCCACTTATATCACCATTAACTGTAATACAAGTATTCACCTATGTTCAATATAGTCCAGATCTTCTAAAGTAACCCAATTTTTAAGTTTAGATATGGACCATCAGATTTGATCGCACCGTTGGATTTAAGAGGCCGGGTGCTCCCCTCGAACTGGATTGGTCTGGATTTGAATCAGACAGTCCGGATCTAAACTAAAAAAATTGAGTTACTTTAGGGGATCAGGACCCATTCAATAGGGAGGGGTAGCACCAACCAATTAATCAGAAATAATCGATCATAATCAGTTATAATCGGCTGATTAGTCAAAATCCGTGACAATTTGATCGTCGCCAACAGCTAATCAGTTGATTAATCGACCTAAACGGTAACTTATTTACAACACTGGTATAATAAATCAACAATTATTTCAATAGAGTGCATCTTTGAGGGCAACAACATCACCCAAAAAAAATACAATTATTCATTTAATATTACAACTAATCAGATGCTCCATATGATATATTATCACTAAAGATATTGTGGTGGTCAATTAACATGCGAAATCTGGACAAGTTTTTTATAGTGGGCTCTGCAACTTTTGAAGATTCCCAAATTATTTGTAATATTCTCTTTTAAACAAGCAAGATTTTCATACTTCATTGAATCCATAAGACCATAACAAGTGAAAAGCATCCAACTGATGATTAAGTCTAGTATCTAGTATTTGTTTAAACTGACACTTGTTTAAAAAGAACACTTCATAGAGACAGCAATACTAAATAATGAATTAAATGATGTGATGTTTTCTGACGTCCTCCCAAAAAAGTCAAGAAGAATTAAAGAGGGGGAGAAAGCTAGAAGCGAATATTTGGAGGTGACATGTCTCAGCCTTGTGTGTTTTCCAGAGTATTTGATATAAAGAGTGAGGGGTTCTTTGCAAAGTGTGACACTGTCCGTGCTATGAATATATACTTATAGATCAAATTTTACTATTTATTAGGGTGCGTTTGGATGCTCAGAGAATAAAGCTATTCTCAGAGCAGAGCCATCCAAACGTGAAACTAAAATTAAGAATAGCGTAGGAATAGCTCTATTCCGCTATTCCGTGAAAACGTTGGGTTAGCGATTTAGCACCCATTGGGGTTAGCGATTTAGCACCCGCTGGCCTTTGCTATTCCTAACATACAATCCAAACAACATTTCTACTAATTCAGAATAGCCAAAGTTAGTGCTATTCTTGAATCTCTTGGGTTAGCACTATTCTCAATCACTAACCCAAAAATCACTATTCTTACACTAATCCTTGCACGATCCAAACGCATAGATAAAAAAAACCTTATCAAAATATTTTGAATTATTCAAAACTCAAAAAGTAATGATTTTCTATCTATTTTAAAAAATAGTAAAACAATTCTAAAAAAATAAAAAAATTTGGTCTCCATATCTTCATACATTGAGCAATTCAGATCAATTGTTTGGACTTTAAAAACGGAGATATGGATACAAAGCATGGACCGATCCGCACTTTGCAAAGTACCGTAGCCTCACTCTTGATATAAATATCAATTAGCAAAGGAGACATGTTTGGTGTTTCGTCTTTTTGAGGGTACCAAACAAATTTCACCATAGAACTGTTAACAAAGCAGGCTTTAACATATAAAACAAGCAGAGATCAGCCCAACTAGTAAAATATGATTCCAAAGACATATAATTGAACAAGATATGTGCAAAGGGCAGTATGCTGTTTGTACCTGTAGCTGGTACGATGAACCCTGGTAAGAATCAAACAACTTTTTCTCTCTTGAGAAAATTTTCACTCAGTTATTTTTATTCCTAACTTGTCAAACTCGGTAAATTCAGATATGAGTATGAACCAGCTCCACACTTCAAAAGTAAGTCGTTACATCATTTATCAAAAATACAAAATCAAAATTGAAGTTTCAAATAACTTCACCTCGTCAAGAGGTGTCAGAATCTAAAGCCTTGAGACCCTGGGCCATGGCCCGCTGTCTGTTCTGTGCATGCCTCTCTACTGCCACAAAATACAAACCTGACAAAACAAATCATAAATTCAATTATTACTCTTGTACAGGTAACAGAAATGATTTGGTGAACTAATTAGAATTTATTTCGAACTTAGGCTCTAGTGACATTACAGTGCACATGCCAGGTGCTGTGCTGGTATTCTGGTAGCGTACTAGTAAGGTAGATTGGTTATGGATTTTGAGTTTATCGGAGGAAGTATGGGATCGGTAGTGGGTGAAGTGATGCTTTCTGGCAAAAGGTACTGCACAGGCTTTACAATTTGTAAGAAAGATCCCTTGGTGAGAATTCAAAAGAATAATAGTGCCATTGCAAAAAACTAGAATAAATAAATTGGTTCTATTATTGATGTGAACGCCGAGTAAAGTTGCTTAAAATAGACTAAATAACTAATAAATTGCTTTATTATAAAAGATGGTAAACAGAAAGAGGTACATACTAACAGCAGTGCCAATAGCACAACACCAAAGGATCTTTTGGGACCATCTCTCCCCCACCACTCCTCGTGACCCTACCATTTCAAACCCTATAATTGGAATATAAGTAGTGAAAATTTGGGTGAAAATTAGCTCTGCATACTAAATCAAAGTTTAAGGAAAAATATCAGAGGGTAAGATAAATATCAGTCATACAAAGCGAAATTGAATGAACTACTATTAGTTTTTATCGAGGTATCAGAATCTCAGGATTTAGAAAATGACTAAAATATTATTACTTAAACTGAGTAGTCTTAGTAGAATCCTGACACAGAGTCTTAAAAGTACATAAAAAAAATCATACAATCCTGATCCAAAAGAGGATTTCATCAACCAAATCTTTCAATGGTAATGTGTTACATATATGTCCATGTAAATAGCATTCAAAAATGTATGTGCATGTGGACAAAACATAGTGCATTTAATTTTTTACTTACATGATGCTCCTACAAGATAAACACAATATGAAATTAAAGTATATTTAGGTAGATTTACAAAAAATATATGCTTCACTATAAGCTAATAAATCAAAACCAATTTGGACAGAAATACTTAATCATCACCTTGTTCATAGAACTCATGACTCTTGATCTGATTCTACAATCTAAGTATGATCCAAGTAACGGCTTTATAACCAAGTTGAAACTGGTACTGAACTGTAACAGTCGTATGATCCAAGTAACAGGTTTATAACTGAGTTGAAACTGTACTGAACTGTACCACTTGTGTGCACCAAGTAATGGGTTTATAACCGACTTGAAACTGGTACTGAACTGTACCAGTCGTGTGTGCCAAGTAAAGGGTTTATAACCGAGTTGAAACTGGTACTGAACTGTACCAGTCGCGTGAGCCAAGTAACGGGTTTATAAGTGAGTTGAAACTAATACTGAACTGTACCAATGGTGTGCACCAAGTAACGGGTTTATAACCGGGTTGAAACTGGTAGTCAGTGGCGAGGCTAGGGTTTGAGCTAGGGGTGGGCAAAAACCGGAATCGGGTTCGAATAAATTAACGAGTTTGGGTTCAGGTTCAGGTTCGGGTTCGGGTTCGGGTTCTATGTAATTCACCGAATCAATCTATTCAATCTATTTACCGAATCAATCTATTCAAGCAATTTACCGAAGTTCAAACCTATTCAATAATTCAATTAAACTATCAAAGTTCAAACCTATTCAACCAATTTACAGCCGTACAGGCGTCAGGCGGGCACAGTGGCGAACAGTGGCGGAGCTGCGGAGAGCCGGAGACGACGGTCCCTACTCGGTTACTTCCCTTTCTTCTTCGCGCAGGCGCCGCACGGCCAGCGGGGTCGTCGTTCTTTTTTTCTTTTTTTTTTTCTTTTCTTTTCTCGCGTCGCGTAGAATGACTCTGGCTCTGGCAGAGGATTTTTTTTTTCTTTTCTTCGCGTCGCGGCCCATATTTTTTTTTTTGCGGAGAGCGGCTTCCTCTGGCTCTGGCCTCTAGCGGCCCATATATATTTTTTTTTTCAGGTGGATTATGGGTTATGGCCTATGGGCTTTGGGCTCTGGCTGGGGTAGGCAACCCAATAAGTAAGCCCAGTCTATAAAAATAAAAAAATTTCCAGTGTTGGATCCGGATCCCCTAAAGGAACTCAATTTTTGGGCTTGGAATCGGGACCGTCCAATTCGAATCCTTCGTTCGGAATTGCTTTGAGATTAGAACTCATCTCTCGGGATGCGTGCACTTCACTTCAGATAGATTATCACGGATTCAAATCGAATGGTCCAGATTTAAAATCCAATCTTTGAGTTCCTTCACTGGATTTGAACTGGGTAAGTGTCTACGCCTGTGACCATGTAGCCTCGCCTCTGACTGGTACTAAACTGTACCAGTCGTGTGTGCCAAGTAAAGGGTTTATAACTGAGTCAAAACTGGTACTGTACCAGTTGTGTGCATATCTTCTGAGGCATCTCAAAATCTAACTTGTAAATGCTAAATTCGGATATAACAATACTTCTAAGCTACCATTAGGTATGAACTCCAACTAAATTCTATCAGCAACCCGTAGGCCGCAGCCCACAATCGGATTATCTAACGATTTCCCTAACCGACTGGCTGTGTTTTGGATTTGGGCGAAAGAATACTTGAATCGAAAGAGACTCACCGATTGAGTTACGCAGATTCTTCCTTCTAGTTTGTTGTCATCTACTGATTCTTCGTCAGATTTCAAATTAACCGATTCTTCAAAGTTTATGTGATTGATTATGATCGGAAGAGAGATTTGGGGTAGAGGGAAGGGAACACTTATTTCCAATTTGGGGTAGAGGGACGGGGTCTGGATTCCCTTGGCGAATTCGCATCCTCTGAGATATATTTGAGTCCGGTTCCCCCTCATATTTTGCTGTTCTGCTGATCTGCTGCGTCAAAATCCCTTATGGAAAATTCTATTAGTCAAATTTTAACCCATTTAACTCCTCGAACAACCCGCTACATTTTGTACTGTATGAAATTGGATACTGAATAGGTTTAATTATGGGGCCGCCGATTATTAAACATCCGTGTGGGATCGAGCCCACTGGATTTGGCTTCTCTCGTTGAAATTCGACATTATTGAGCGAATAATAAATATATAAATATTTAATAATGGCTTCCGTCTAGGGGTGAAAACGGAGCGGATACGGAGCGGATAATGCTAATATCATATCCGCATCTGTCGGATAATGAGCGGATACGGATACGGATACGGATAGTAAACGGATATCAAAATTCAAAACCAAATCCGCCTTAAACGGATACGGATACGGAACGGATAGTCCACGGATACGGATTCGAATACGGATATAAAACGAATAATGGTCGGATAATTAAGATATATGAACTTCTAAAATACAAATATTAATTAAAACATTAAATATAAATATTAATGAACTTATAAGAGATGAAAGATAATATATTCATATAATATATATATATCAAATAAGTGTATGGTAACAAAAGATATTGTGGTGTAGTGTTTTGAAGCTTGGTCTTAAGGCATTGAGATGGGAGGACATGGGTTCAAATCCCACCTATAGCAAATATTTATTCCTCTTTTATATGGGTTTGGCCAAATTATCCGAATCCGGATAATCCGGATATCCGCTCCGTTTAGGACTCCGAATCCGTATCCGTATCCGGATCTTTTATGGATTTCCGAAAATTATCCGAATCCGTATCCGGGAATTATCCGAATCCGGATTATCCGGATTCGGATTATATCCGGATACGGAGCGGATATCCGCCGGATAATCCGGCTCCGTTTTCACCCCTACTTCCGTCCTCTTCCAAATATAAATTTCTAACTTTATAATAGGATTTATTCTTTTATTGTTTTTTTTCTTTCTTTAACATTGATATCAATTAATATCCAACCTGAGTTACATCCAAATCCAATTTGTATACAAACAAAAATTAGGGATTTAATATCTTCTTCCTGCAATCTAGAGGGATTTAATACAGAAAGGTTTTCAAAATTTTGTTTCCATTTAAAATTATAAGTCCCCAATTTTGACAGGAAAAAATAATCTTTTGCATTTAGAAAATATACAATCATAGTCTGGGAAACCTCGGAAATAAATGAAATTAAATCCATCCAATCAAATTGACATTAACCATTCAAATAAAATTAAGGGTTAATTTTTTTAAATACCCTTCAATTCATTGTCAGTTTCTTATTTCTCCCTTAAGTCATGCATGTATCAAATTTACCATTCAACTCTTTCATCTCTTCAGAATAGTTGAAAGGGTATAAACACAAAAAAATTATTGATGTAGTTGTGTTGTAATAGGAATAGTTGTTGTAATCAAGTTTATTAATATAATCTTGGTAGCCCCTACTAAGTTTTCAAAAAAAAAAAACTCTTTCATCTCTTTCTTATATATTTACCCTTAAAAAAGTAATTAATATTATATAAAAAAATGTTCCATCTATGATTTTTGTTTAGTTTAAAAGCAATTAATCAAAATATCCTCAATAAAAAAAGACAAGAAAAATTTCAATCCTGCCATATTAGGATACTTCTACATCTCTTCCTCTTCCTTCTCATTTGGTGAAAAAACAACATATAAATAAATGAAAGAGGTCTCTCTCTGGCGACTTTCTTCTACCAAACGGACAACCTAAAAAAATCAATGTTGACCCAAATTGCTGCAAATACTTTTACTCGAAATCAATTGGTCAGAGGTAAATGATTACAATTAGAATCCTTGCGGCTTGCAAGGTTGGCATCTGATTGGCTGATCTCGCCTACCTTCAATTTTCGTTGTTCATCCATCTCATTATTTCAAATTCCAAAAATTCATTTGGAAATATTCCTATTCACTGGAAAACATTTTTTTTAGAAACAAAAAGATTGAAAAACAAATAAAAAATACAATGTCAAAAGTTAGTTGAATCTGTAGCACGAAATAAATAGAATAGACTAAAAAAAAAAGAAAAGAAAAAACGTTTTTGAAAGCTTCACAAATTTTGAAATTAATAGAATAGACTACTAGATTCGCAACTCAGGTGGTGTCTTCTTTCTCCCTCATCTCTTTTTTCTAGTCCTAGTTGAACTAGTATAGATAGTAATTCATGAGGCTGATATGTAAAATTTGGTCTCCAAACACATTTTAATATAGAGATCAACTTGAACGGTTCGGATCGACATTTTGAACTTTGAAAATTAAAAAAAAACTTAGTTACATGGAACCTCAGAAACAATCAATTTAATATTAGCCAACCTCTACACACACACACATATACATATACATATACATAGATACATATATACATACATACATCCATACATATATACATACACATATATACACACATATATATGAGTAAGGCTACCATGCATGCTTTTCAAATTAAAGTGTGTGTCTTAATTTACGCTCATATTCATAGTTTCAAAGTTCAAATAGTCAATCCGAATTTCTCAACATGTTCTTCGTATTGAAATGTGCTTGGAGACCAAATTTTATATTTTTTTGGAAAATTTTTACTATTTTTTTTAGAATTTTTCAAAATCAGTATTTTTCTGAATTTATTATTATTATTTTATATAAAAAAAAGAAGAAGATAAAGTGTCTATAACTTTCTAATTATCAATGACGAGAGTTCCACTGCTTCAATTTTACGTGCCTCGCTTCCAAATCTGAACCGCACATCAACTAAATTGATCAATGAACTGGATTAGAGCTGTAATTAAAACAATAATTTTACAAATTCTTCTGGATCATGCTTATTTTTATTTATTTTTTTTTAAAAAAAGCAAGGGGCATACAAAGCAATATATACATGAGCAATTTTTCCTTAGTAAGCCTAAAGTGCACTTTTTTCACCTGTTCTATGTAATAAGTTATAACAGCCTAATGACTTTAGCATTATCCAAATGTGTGCCTACACTTAAACTGAGATGATCTGTAACTCTATTAATTTTATTTCTAAACTATTATTTAAAAATTACTAAACTATTATTTTAGAAGAATGGATATGCAATTGATTTTATTTTTCTTTAAGCAAATAAACTAATAATTGATAATTTTCTGGGCAATATACTTGTCTTATTTTTTTTTTCTTATTCTTTAATTTTCTGGGCAGTATTCGTGAGGGAAAAAACACATTTATGACAGTACGCTCTCGCGAAAAGTACTGTCACGAATAGAAAAAACATAACAATGATGGTACTCCGTCGCAAAAAGTCACTTTGTACCCTCGCGAATACTGTCTCATTGTTGTTGTATAATTTGTCGATGATCTGACACCTGTTTTGCCAGTAATTTGTTGCCTCTGTTAAGACACTAGCTTGTTTCTGGCATTGGTACCAGTTGGTACCAGTCCTTATCCTTGATTATGGTTGCTTGAAAAGAGTTTTGGCACCTTGCGACACTGGTACCAGTGATCCTCCGTGTACTGGTATGTAATCCTTTTTTGGCCATAAATTATTTTGTTCATTAATGTAATTTAGACGTTGTTGCAGTTATGAACGTAGATGTAATTTGAGTTATCCAAAATTATCATAAAAAGGTTATAAAATCCTGATCCAAATTAAAGAGGATTTCATCAACCAAATCTTTTGATGGTAATTTTTTACATATATGTTCATGTAAATAGCATTCAAATTAAAATGTATGTGCATGTAGAACATAATCTATTTGATCTTTTGCTTAAATGATGCTCTTGAAATTTATGTGATTCATGATTGGAAGAGAGATTTGGGGGAATGAGGCCGAAAGTAACATAAATTTTGAGTTTACATGCGGACCGTCGGGTCAGAGAAGCAATGCACTGCTTGACTTTAATAATCGTGCCAAAACAGATTGGACGGTCCGGATCTAAACTCACCATATGGGCTATTTTACACCTAACCGAGTAAAAATCAATTCGGAGCCTATTTGGATTATAACCGAGTAACATAAATTTTTGGGCCGGGTATTTAGAGTTTCGTTGGGCCTAAAATAACCTTTTTTCAATTTAATCGGCTTAGAAGCTGTACATAGACTAAATACATAATTTTTTTTTTTTTTAATATTTGTGAAATAAAAAGGTTCCTTGTGAATTGTGATAGCTGTACAGGACAAGTACATGTACGCATGTTTTAGAAATACAGAAAAAATAATTGTACATCTCTTTTTCTCTAGTTTATTTCTTCAATTATATATGGCCCTGTTCGGCAAACGATTGGAATAGAGGAATAGTGAGGAAAAGTAGAATTTGAAATAGACTTCAATTCTACACTATTCCGGTTTTGTTCGGTTAATGGTAGAAGAGTGGAATAGTGGAAGATCTTTGATAAACGAGCTAAATTTTCTTAAAAAAAACTAATTCTTCTATTCCACCTTTTTTATGAAATAAGGAATTGGCTCATAGAGGAATAGAGAAGGGACCAAAATGCAAAAGGCAGGAATTTGACTACAAAAGTTTAAATTCAATTCCACTATTCTCAATTCCTCAATTCCACTCACTTCTTCTCTTATTCGCAGGAATATAAAATCTTTTTCACTATATTCCTCTATTTTACTCTTGCTGAACGTGCCTATAAGTTTCAAAAAAATTACATAAATAAATTGAGAAAATATTATAAGATCTTGTTGGATCTAAGGAGGAAAATCTCAAAGCAATAGTTATTATACCTCATGTTTGATATAGCACAGAAAAATTACTTTATAAAAATCAACCGTGTATAGTTTCCACAATATATACAATTCCCTTGTAGCAATCGTGTATCTAAGTAATCCTTATACATGGTTATTATAATTATGTATAAATCACTTGTTTTACCGTTTTTTTTTTTTTTTTAAGATCTGACACAGTTCCTTTTTGTAGAACCTTGTATGTAAATTGTATATAGACACGGTTCCACAAGTCGCCTTTTCTGTAGTATTGATTGCGAAGTTATTGTAAGTTGCTTTTATAATGGTGCTCTAATTAAGAAGGGATAATTTTGGATTAATTATCTTGGTGACAATTTCAATTCTTGCACACTTAAAAATAGTGTTTTGTACACAATCCGAAAATAAGTGGCTGGAGTATAGTGTGCTTCAATGAATGCATGTCTAAACACCAAAAAAAAAAAAGTGTAGCTATTAAAGCTAAAGACCAAAGCCACAGCATGACGGTTATATATAGCTGCAGTCGTAAAGTCACAATTTTTTTTGTTTTTCTTCTAATTTTCTGATGTTTGGTAGCTACTGAGAGTCTAAATAAAAGGAGAGGAATATCACTGTTTGTTACTAACAAGGATCCATGATACATATGGGAAGTATTGTATATATGTACTTCACTACTGAAATTGTTTTTGGCAACAAAATAATTTATTTGACCAAAAGATATATCCTAATTACTTCTAATATTATTAGAACGCAAATTGGCTTGGAGATTTTGAAACGCCAAATATTAATAATATAAACTTGGTCAACAACTAGGCCAGGGAACTTAGTTTTCTCTTGTATTAGATTGTTGAGTGATCTGCTGAGGTTATCTGTACATGCTACATTCTCTGTAAGTATTTAATAATATCTTTGAAATCAATAACAATTTCGTATATTTATTGTTTCTCTTAGTTAATTATATACTTGATTTGTAGTAGATGCATCAGAATAATTGTATTAGACTAAATATAGCTTTATTCAGTTATTCAACGCATGTGTCATTTCAATTTTCTATTACAAATTTAAAAAGTTTCAGAGCTAAAAACCAAAGAAAGAAGAAAACATAGTTTACAAAAAAGAAAAGAAAATGAAGAACTTATAACGGGCAAATGTAATCTTAATTTTCATATATTGAAAAATTACAATAATATTACACTA
Source organism: Carex rostrata (assembly GCF_964058835.1). Classification (NCBI taxonomy): domain Eukaryota; kingdom Viridiplantae; phylum Streptophyta; class Magnoliopsida; order Poales; family Cyperaceae; genus Carex; species Carex rostrata. The sequence goes on from NC_135952.1 coordinate 1,446,736, forward strand.
TCAATTTTCACCGCAACGTGTAAGTACATACATAGTAGAACAAACGTGTGTTGATTACTACACTTTATCTTCAGTAATAACCAATGAAAATTTAGAATGCATTGCATTGACAAAATTTAAACACAAATACCATATATTACACAATTAAAGCAAATCAAGCAAAGCGATAAGCAAACCAAGTGTTTCATACGTTTAATATATAGATGCTCATCTTGCTGGTCAGGTCAAATAGCAACGGAACGTAGAACAATGGTCTCGATGCTAAGGCCGGGTCCAAAGCCGAGAAGCACCCCATATTCAAGTCCTCCACCGGTGGTTAACTTTCCTTCCTTAACCGATTCCTTCCGCAACTCATCTAGAATAAACAGGACTGTCGGGCTCGACATGTTTCCATATTCACTTAGGACCTTCCTTGACAGGAGCAATTTATCCTTGTCGAGCTTGAGTTTTGCCTCTACTTGATTCAAAATTGCAGGGCCCCCTGGATGAGAAACCCAGAAAAGGGAATTCCAATCTGTAATGCCTAGTGATGAAAATGCTTCGATAAGACAACCTTCGATGTTTGCAGATATGTGTTTCGGTATTGTAGGCGACAAAATGATGAGGTTTCCTACCTCGCGAAGTTGCATCCCGAGCTCGTCCATTGTGTTTAGAATTAGTGTCTCTCTTGCAGACACAATTTCATACAGTGGACGTTCAACTTCCAAATCTGGATCAGCACCGACTACAACCGCAGCAGCACCGTCAGCAAACAATGCTGTGGAAACAAGGAAATCAGAATAGGCTTCATCGGGACCACGGTATGCATGGAGGATGTTCTCAGAAGTGATGATAAGGATACGTGCACCTCGGTTGTTCTCAGCAAGGTCCTTGGACAGACGTAGAGTAGTTGCACCGGCATGACATCCTTGGTAGTAAAGCATGTAGCGCTTGACAGTTCGGGACAGGCCAAGAAGATGTACGAGTCTGGCATCAGCACCGGGGCAGTCAGCGCCGCTATTAGTGGCAACGATAAGGTGGGTGATCTTAGAAACAGGCTGGCCCCACTCCTTGATGGCTGCCAGAGCTGCCTTTTGTCCCAGCTTGGGCACTTCCTCTACTAGAATATCAAGTCGGTCATCAAGAGATGGTTCCATGCATGCTGCAATATTTGGGTGTTCTTTCAATATCTCCTCTGTTCCACAAATGTATTTGCTTTGAATTGTGGTCGCCTTGGCTGGAGTAAATAAATTAAAAAAAAAGAAACAGAGAGTAAATGGGCAGAGCAGAAAACGATTCTTTAATTATATTTTCTTCTTTTATGCTTATTTAATTACTTTTATTGAAGTCTACATATTAATTTATAAAATTTTCATAACCTTGTTTTAACCATTAATTCCAATTGCTGAATTAGAGATGCTCTAATCAAACAAGCACTTGTAGTCTTGTACACATATATAAAACACATATATAAAACTAGACAAATGGAACAATTACGTACAGGCTATGGTGCATAGATACTGTAACATCCCGTTAATATATATATATTTCTTTAGATTTATATATAATTATTATAAAACATAAATGTTGAATTGTAAAAATCCAAAAAAAAAGAGAGAATGTCAACGTGGCACTATGGCCCGTAGCAAAATGCATATTTGAACACTCCATTTTCCACTTTCTTAATAACTATTTATCATCTATAATGTTTCTACCATTATGTGTAAAATTAGAAGAATGTGATAAAAACCGAAGGGCAAAACGAGAGAGAGAATAGAGAAATAAACTTTTGTAAATATTTTGATAATAACTAATATTCGATTTCAAGTTCGATTGGAACTCCGATTACGTCACTTTGATTGTGATCAGTCGTTGCAATTTGATTTGAATTTATGGTTTGTTCGCTATTAGATAATCAGACTTCTCTATAATCGGTGTTTTCGAGTAACATAGCGTACATTTACATATATAGTAAATGAAATATATAAAAATTTAATGACCACTTACAAATTTTGACGAACTTTTTCTTGAGCTCAGTTAGGTGCTCTGTGTTGGTGATTTTGAAGTAACGGTCATTCATATAATCTACAGACAACTTTTGGGGTGGAACTGCAGTGCCTACTGCAAGGACAGTAGCAAAACCTTCAGACCGTTGCTGCACAAGATCCATGATCAAAACCTACCTCTTTTTTGATAGCTTTATGATTTGGATATATATTTTGCTAGAACTGCTTAAGAAATTAGAGAGGTTTTGGTACTTGTGCAAGAAAGACAAGGAGATGGAAAGCTTTAAATAGAGGGATTAGTATGGGAGAAGTCAGCATATCATATTAATTGTTTTTAAATTAAATACATTAAAAAAATGCTTTCCAGTTAATTACATATTATAGTGATTCTTGCATGACTTGAATTAATGAATTAATCTTCTTCCTATTTCCTCTCAGTCATTCAACATTAACTTTTTATGGGTATATATCCCTCTTTTATATATGTTAGTATTGTTCCTTGAACACTACTAGAATAATCGTTTTTTGCATGCCCAGCACCAGTTTGTTGCATGGTAGAGACGGCTCATGCAAAAGAAACGACGTTTGTTGACTTTTTAATCTTGTTGCATGCGAATCCCCATGTAACAGGTATCGCATGCAATTGTCTAAAGTGCAACCATGCAACTGTGTGATGTTCAGTCATGCAAATAAGTTTTGAAGGTCAGATATTATAATTAATTCGAGGTCCATGCAACAACTCAACTCCATGGCCATGCAACTACTTAAAACTTAGTAGATATTATATTTAATTAAAGGTCCATGCAACTACTTAACAGTATGGCCATGCAACTGCTTAACCCCATGTTTATATTATATTTTATTGAATGTCCTTATAAATAATCCACTATCATTCGCATGTAAATAGTCTGGACTAAAAGTTCCAAATTTTTGCATGAGATTAGCCATGCAATAGTTTATTCACTGGAGACAGATTCAATTCTGTTTATTTGATATCTCATTTTCAATGAAGCTTTTAATTAAAATTTAGAACATCACGAATAATAGAAGTATATAAGAATTTAATACTTTAAAGTTACAAATCTAAGTGATTTTAATAGTAGGGTACATGGGTTAGGTGCATGGTCCCACCTCTCAATTGATGGTAGTCACTTCTAACAACTTCAGATAAAAATCCAAGTGATTTTAATGTTACAAATCTGACAGGATGATCTCACATCTCAACCTTCTCAAGAAGTACCCTCACAGCTGGAAATGGAATTCAATCATGTAAGTACCTTCATAATGTTGGTTGAACAATGCACTTATTTAAGTTATTTTGTTGCATCAACTGCATCATTTGAAAAACAAGCTCAATGTAATTTGGTCCCCTTAATTGGTAATAGTATTGTTTCTTAAATAATAATAAGTTGTTTAGAGGCTTCAACTGCATAAATAATTGTTATAACAATAACATGTTCTAATATAATAATTTGATATACATAGGATGCTGTTGGTTCTATACAACCAAATCAGGGGCCTTTCCAAGCATTGCTGAGTTCTCAAAATGTACAAGAAATTGCCGGACATGATGCCGCAATGTCCGATTGGTTGGCCAATCAACCTTCAACATGAAGCAGAGAGGTCTAGTGTGGTTGGCAATATTAATGGGAAAACAATTTGGTAATTTTTTGAGTATATTTTTGCAAACTCAGTGGGGGTTTGTTTTATTTTGTTAATGCTTGAAAGGTGGGTATATTTTGGTTATACATAGAAGTTACTCTTCTTATCTTGGTAGTTGTTTGAAAGGTGTTGTTTTACTACCTTTATAATGTTGGAAAAATGTATGATGATTATAGTATTTTGGTTATATATCAAAGTTCATTACTCTTCTTATCTTGTTAGTTGTTTTCTATGTATGTACTATTCTTTGTGTTTTATGTAAATCTTGTTGAATGATAATCTGGGAATTGGTAAACAGTACTAGGTTGGTACCAGATTGGTACAGGGAGGGAGGATTGTAAAATTGGATTATGCTTTATTGCCTCAAGGTGGCCAGCTTTAGACGTCGGATTTTCCACGCAAATAGTGGTAATTTACATTACTGCAAAAAGTGCAAATCATGTCCTTACATATAGTCAGCCATGTAATAACTACATATTAAATCATCTTCCCATGCAAAATAAATATATGGGGCCCACGTTAACTAGACTTGCAAATAGTCTAGTGGGTCCCGCATTCCCTTGCCATGCAAATGCTATGGTGGGACCCACGTCTGCTTACCTTGCAAATAGTACAATGGGACCCACACTCTCTTCTCTTGCAAATACTCCAAACTGGGTCAACTCTCGAAGTATTAGCATAGCTAGTTATTGCATGCCAAGGCTCATGTAACAAACTTATTGCATGGCTGCCCTTGTAAATACTGACTATTTGTATGGAGGGTATTTGCATGGTTATACTTGCATGCCTAAGGTCATGCAAAAAGCCATTTCGAGGCTTGTTGCATGCCAAAGGCCATGCAACAAGCCATTTTTGTTGTCATGCAATAAACGATTATTCTAGTAGTTGAATTTTGCTCCGGAAAAAATATTTAAAAAAAAATTAAATTTTAAAATATAATAAATTTTATATAAATTATTTTGCATTCAGACATTTTTGGACACAAATATATATATTCTCTCGAACCTTATTAACATATATAATAGTAAACAATATGGAGCAAATTAAACTAGCATATATGTGCAAAATCTATCGGATTGACTTCAAATGATATATCTAGCTAGACCGTTGAAACTAATCTAACCGGGACCACTTTAAAATTCTGTAAACAGACACATGTAAATTTTTTTTTTCAAAATTTTTCTTTTCAAATGTGCATCTAGATGCCACATTCAATTATTTTGATTTCTATAAACCTTATCACATAACTTTGTACATAGTTTTGTTGAATATTGTAATAAACCGGTAAAAAAAATTCAAATTTTAATTTTTTTTTTAATTTTGTATCTAGATGCTTCATTCAATTTTTTGAATTCTATATATAACTCTGTAAACTTAATGTTTGTTATGTTTACAAGACTCAAAGAAACGGTTTACATGGTTTAAAGTGATCTCAGTTTAGTTTTTAGTTTTGAAAAGTCATTAAAGAACTTCTACAAGTAGTCCTAGTGGTCCTGATCAAAGTACTACAAGTGATCTAAGTGGTTTTGGTAGAAGCAGTTAGTTAGACTAGAGATTTTTTGGAGATCACACTATAATGAAAATCGCTAGTTTTGTAGAATTTATTGTATTAGTTTACATGATTGAGTATTAAAGTTTACAGAATTAATAGAGATATATAGATACTTGATTGGTGTTGGGGGACTGCGTGAAGGGACTGTACAAAATTGTTGTTAGTGACAGTTGAAATCGTGTTAGTTGACTTGGATGGATATTTCCTTTTCTCATATATATATATATATATATCAAACCAATAACACTATACAATTAATTAATAATGTTCTGTTACATATATTACAACCAGTAACGCTATATTAATTGCTAAGAGTGTCCTGGAATATTACAGATGAAAACTATCATTTTCATATTAATTATTTGTAGGTAATAAAGTCAACAATTAGATATTTTTTTCAGGAATATTAATACATCTGACTAACTTGTGCTTCATACCTGTCCTGTTTCCTGTTCAGGCATAAACAAAACTTAAACCTGAAGAATACAGGGAAGCAGCTAGTTACAGTATCATTCACCCATTGAAATATACTTTCCCCAGATATATTAAAGAAACGCTCCTAATTAATAAAGAAGCCACATTAATTGTCTTTATCTAGTAGGAAATTATGAATACAATCATCCCAAATAGTATGAGTATTGATCCTTGTGTTAATTCTAATATATATACGTACCCCTCTATATATTATACAGATTAAAACTAATTCTCTAATAGTCTACACATGCAGTAAGAACAGTGCTTAAAAAGATGATTGCAAGAATTTGCGTTTAGATAAATTAAATACACAACAGTAAAACTAGTGCATTAAAAATATATATATCTCTTTGACAGAAATATATATCATTGATCCAGATATATACTTTCCAAAGACATCAATCTTTAGATCATAAATAGTACCTAACCAAAGTTTTTGCCGCCAGGAATCAGTATCAAGATCATAAATAGCACTTAAATAAGGGTGGCACCTGCCAACTGCATGTACATGATCATGAGGTGAACAGAAGGTTTCAATAGCTAGAATAGCTTAACCAATTAAAACATGAAGTAGACCGTTTCATATTAAACGAAAATTTGAAATCATATAGTACTCAAATTATGTAATCATGGTTGGGTTCCGGATATATGCCGATTTTTTTTATTAATACCATTGTCAAAAAAAAAAAACATAAACAACCAGCAAATTATGGAGAATTCGAAAAATACCAGAGTCACTAATTTAATTTGATATTTTGAAATTGACCGTTTGAAATCCTCTAGATGCTAGCGAATTATAAATAGAATAAAACAAAATTAAACATGTTTTAATTAAATAACAAACCATATTTATATATGGAAGTCTTTGTAGAAACCTTATATATATGTAACATTTGGTACAGTTATTACTTCAATAGTGTAGAAACTTTAATTTTTAGCGTCTTTATTTTTTTAGATCTGGTATAGTTGGATTGTATTAATCTTATATATTAATTAGTACTATATAGATACTGTTCGGTAACCGGGTACAATGTATATATATATATATATATATATAGAGGAGGGATCTAATTACACTCTTTTTTGGTCACATCGAATTACATTCTTCATTTTCAAAGTTTTCAAATTCCAAATAGTCGATCCAAACTGTTCAACATAATGGATATGTTAAAATGTACTTGCAGATCAAATTTTATATTTTTTGAAATTATTTTTACTATTTATTAAGTATTTAACAAAATCGCTATATTCAGACCATTGAATTTTTGTAACCATCTTAATAAATAGTAAAGAAATTAAAAAAAAATATAAAATTTGATCTACAAGCACATTTTAACATATCCATCATTTTGAACGGTTTGGATCGACTGTTTGGACTTTGAAAACATAGTGTGTAATCCGGTATCACCAAAAAAGGGTGTAATTGGATCCCTCCTCACACACACACATATATATATATATATATAGAGAGAGAGAGAGAGATGGGCTATGGTGAATTGCAATGCATGGAGGGGTTTGTGCATTGGACCATAAATCTAAAATTAAAAATCCAAATGGCCGATCCAAACCGTTCATCTTGTTCTCCATATTAATATGTGCTTGGAGACCAAATTTTACATTTTTCTGAATTTTTTTACTATTTATTAAGTATTTTACAAAATTGTTGATCCAACGGTGGCTTAACAAAACAGTAAAATCAGCAGCCACCGTTGGATCAACAATTTTGTAAAATACTTAATAAATAGTAAACAAATTCAGAAAAATGTAAAATTTGGTCTCCAAGCACATATTAATATGGAGAACAAGATGAACGGTTTGGATCGGCCATTTGAATTTTTAATTTTAGATTTATGGTCCAATGCACAAACCCCTCCATGTATTGCAATGCACCATAGCCCATCTCTATATATATATATGAGTTAGGCTGGGGTGCTATGGATAGCATAGTGGCCTCCCATGCTACGGCTCAATATTCAAGTTTTCAAAATCCAAATGGTCGATCCGAACCGTTCATCTTATTCTCCATATTAATATCTGCTTGGAGACCAAATTTTATAATTTTCTGAATTTTTTTACTATTTATTAAGCCACTTTGAAAATCGCTAATCCAACGGTTTTACTGTTTTGTGCAGCCACCGTTGGATCAACAATTTTGTAAAATACTTAATAAATAGTAAAAAAATTCAGAAAAATGTAAAATTTGGTCTCCAAGCAGATATTAATATGGAGAATAAGATGAACGGTTCGGATCGACAGTTTGGATTTTGAAAACTCGAATATTGAGCCGTAGCATAGAGGCCTCTATGCTATCCATAGCACCCCAGCCTAACTCTATATATATATATATATATATAAATAGAGGTTGGCTAAGATCAAAGTGTTAGTTCCTGAGGTTTGGTGCTACCAATTCGTTTTTCAATTTTCAAAGTTAAAAACGTCGATTCGAACCGTTCATCTTGTTCTCCATATTAATATGTGCTTGGAGACCAAATTTTATATTTTTTCTGATTTTTTTTTCTATTTATTAAGCCACTTTGAAAATCGCTGATCCAACGGTGGCTTCTAATTTTAATGTTTTGTTAAGCCACCATTAAATCAGCGGTTTTCAAAGTGGCTTAATAAATAGTAAAAAAATTCAGAAAAATGTAAAATTTGGTCTCCAAGAACATTTTAATATAGAGATCAACTTGAATGGTTCGGATCGACGTTTTGAACTTTGAAAAATTGAAAAACGAATTGGTAGCACCAAACCTTAGGAACTACCACTTTGATCTTAGCCAATCTCTCTCTCTCTCTCTCTCTCTCTCTCTCTCTATATATATATATATATATATATCTTACTCCTTTCTATTTTTTTATGATTTATGAAATATGACAAAAAAATATCTTAAAACATTAGCAATTTTCTATTATTTAAGTCATTTTTTGCCATCTTTCATAAATCATATATAAAAAATAGTATTTCTTTTAAATAGTAAAAATTGGTATTTTACAAGTTTATTATATAACCAATTTATAGAGCTACTTAGATCGAAGTTTGAAATTTATATGATAGATTTTTTAGGCCGTAGAATGGAAAGCCTTATGTTATCCATAACACTTAAGCCTTACTCATCTAAAATTATATATATTATATATATTTCTCTTTCGAATTGTCTCTCTCCGGTTGAATTAAATCACAACTCTCCGATCGATAATTGACAACAATGTCGAGGCGAGGCATTTAGGGTTCTGGTATTTATTAGAAAGAAATAAAAAAAAAATACAATAATTGTTCTTCAAACTGGTACTTCATCATGTAGCAGCAAAGTTGTGCATTGGTTCTTTTCCAAAAATTGGGCATGAATGCGCGCATGCATCTAATTAATTTGTAAACCCAAAATATATAAGCGCGTTGATGGTTACCATCAATCGACCACATTAGTCATTATGTGTGCTTATTTGAATGCCATATTTATATTGAAGTATGGCTAATATATATGTATATTATAAATTCTTCCATTAATTATGAGACACGAACCAACAACTGCCATGCATTAATTATGTTTGACCGAAATAAAGATCTCATCATGTACTAGCAAAGTTGTGCATTGCTTCTTTTCCAAAAATTGTGCATGCATCTAATTTGCAAAATATAAGCGCGTTATGGTTACCATCGATCAATCCATCACATTAATTAGCTAGTCATGTTTGCTTATTTGAATGACATATTTATATGGAAATATGCCTAATATGTATATAATAATTGTTTCCATTAATTATGAGACACGTACCATCAACTGCCATTATTGTTTGACTGAAATATATATATGAGTAAAGCTAGGGTGTGATGTGCTCACCAAAAGAGTTTGATGAGCACAATTTCAAAAGTTTATCGGATCGACTTCAAATGCCAAATCCAAACCGTTGAAATCTGTGTGCTCCATGAGTGATGCATGTGCATGCAAAATTTTGAAAGTTTTGAGTTTATTTGCTACACGGTAAAGCGGTCAAAGAAATAATAAAAAATGACTATATAAAACAACTCATAAATTAACTTAATAAAATGTTCATTTCTTTGACCGCTTGACCGTGTAACAAATGAACTCGAAACTTTCAAAATTTTGCATGCACATGCATGACTAATGAAGCACATGGATTTCAACGGTTTGGATTCGGCATTTGAAGTCAATCCGATGAACTTTTGGAGTTGTGCTCATCAAACTCTCTTGGTGAGCACATCACACTCTAGCTTTACTCTCTCTCTCTCTATATATATATATATAGGAGGGATTCAATTACACTCTTTTTTGGTGACATCGAATTACACTTTATATTTGCAAAGTCCAAACAGTCGATTCAAACCGTTCAACATGATGGATATGTTAAAATGTGCTTGCAGATCAAATTTTAAATTTTTTTGAATTTTTTTACTATTTATTAAGATGGGTACAAAAATTCAATGGTATGGATATAGCGATTTTGTTAAATACTTAATAAATAGTAAAAAAATTCCAAAAAATATAAAATTTGATCTGCAAGTTCATTTTAATATATCCATTATGTTGAACGATTTGGATCGACTATTTGAACTTTAAAAACTTTAAAAATCGAGAGTGCAATTCGGTGTCACCAAAAAAAGTGTAATTTGATCCCTCATATATATATCTCATTGATCTAGATATATACCTTCCAAAGAGATCAATCTTTAGATCATAAATAGTATCTAACCAAATTAAGTTTTCGCCGCCAGGACTCTGCAGGATCAATATATCATAAATAAGGGTGGCACCGTGCCAACTGCACATGATGAGGTGAAGGTTTGAATAGAATAACATAACAAATTAACACATGATGAAGTAGATCCGCCGAATTTTTTATTAATCGAAAATAAAAAAATAAAAATATCACAAAAGGGAAATGATTTGATGGAAGTTCAATATCTAGAAAAAGTGAGTTGGTTTATTCCGTTCTACTGATTCAAATTCATAACTCTCACTAATCTAATTAACTAAGCAGAAAAAAAAAAAAAAACTTTGGGACGGAATAATTCTTCCCGTCTAGGCCAGAAAAAAAAAAATTCACGGATGGTATAATCCCTCCCGTCCGAGCGGAATTTTTTTTCGATGGATGAATAAATTTCGCTAGAGAGAGACATGACTGTAGGGCTGAAAACGGAGTAGATAATTGAATAAATTTCCGCTCCGAATCCACTTATTATTTGAATCTGTTTAATTCAGAGTAGATAATTACCGGATACAGATCCAGATAATTGCTCACCTTTAAAAATTTATCCAGATTTGGAAACGGATGCGGTTTCAAAGTAGTAAACGGATGGGACATTCGGATCTATCCGAATAGAATCGAATCCACTCTACCCATTATCTAGGCAGACCGCATATCTATTAAAAAATATTTAAATTATAATTCAAACAATTTTGCAGTCCGGATCAGATATCCACTATAATCGGATACCCCGTCCATGTAGTTATCCAGAGTAAATCCAGTCAAGTGATTTGTTTCTGTAGTATCCACCACCTTTTATGGACTCCCAAACAGTTTGTTTTTGTTGATTTGAAGATGTGGGACTAAATAGTTCTACTATCGGAGCTATGCGCCGCAGATGCAGTTGTGTACTAACGTCCCTCAAATTGAAATGACCTGCACGGTTGCGCGTGATCTTGAATGGGCCGAAGTTTTGGGCCAATAACAAAATATTAAACCCTCCACATTCGACCGGACAGTATTCGGTAATATGTTTTTATATAAAAAATAATTAAACTCTCCAAACTGCATCCATAAAACGTTTAATTAAGGTATGAAAAAAAAATATTTTTAATTTAATCACATGCATCAAATATTCAACTGTTTTATTTTAATATGCATATTAATATTAAAATTTTAATGAAAAATCCACATATATACATCCGCATATGCAGTCGTATACCGCATATGCGGTATGTAAATTATTTGAGTGGATTATTCATATGACTCAATTATCCGACCATTATTCGTTTCGTATCCGTGAACTATCCGTTCCGTATCCGTATCCGTTTAAGGCGGATTTGGTTTTGAATTTTGATATCCGTTTACTATCCGTATCCGTATTCGTATTCGCTCATTATCCGACGGATGCGGATATGGTATCAGCATTATTTGCTCCGTATCCGCTCCGTTTTCACCCCTAGACATGAGACATGAAAGAAAGAGAGATAATGACGAGGCTGACAAAATTTCACTGGATCGGGACAGGACGAATTATATCGCCCTTGGATCCGCCTCATATAGAGAAGGAATCCGATTACTATAATTTTGAGTTATCACAAAGTTATCACAACCATTTTCTATATTTTCAAAGTCCAAATCGTCGATCCAAACTGTTCAACAGATCATATCTCCACAATAAAATGTAAAATTCAATGGTCAGAATTTGACTAATTTTTGTACCCATCTTAATAAATAGTAAACAAATTCAAAAAAATGTAAAATTTGATCTGTAAGCACATTTTATTGTGGAGATCATGTTGAACGGTTTGGATCGATGATTTGGACTTTGAAAATGTAGAAAATGATTGCGGTAACTTTGTGGTAACTCAAAATTGTGGTAATCATATCTCTCCTCATATCTCCATTCTATTATTAAGCACGTTGGGTGTCCGATCCGCCAACGGCTACGATTGAAAGATGAAACTTTGGATTTGATCTCAACTCTCCAATTATATAATTTGTCTTCTTTTGATTAAATGCATCTATTTTATGTATAAAAGTCTAAATTTAGTTAAAAGTATACTCACCACATGTGTTGTCACACGATGTGTTATAATTAAAATTGAACAAAATTCTGAAATTTAGCAATATATTTATTCATTTCCTTATTTTTTTTGTTTCTATATTTCTTCTCTTCAATTGAGAAGACTCCACCTTCCACCTTCCATTTTCTTATTTATTTGTTTCCTTACTTCTTCTTCGTTTCTATATGGATCATAATAGAAATCAATTTTTTTTCCTTATTTCTCTTTCTTTGTTTCTATACATATTGGTGTGGGCAATTTAAAATATATTTTCAATATATAATATATCAATGTGTGTGTGTATTCTAAATTAGAAACAAAGAAGAAGAATACAAAATTGAAATGTGTGTAAGTATATATTTCTCTTATAATATGTGTGTATATATATATCCTATACATACACGTGATAACACTTTTTATTTATGTTTTTTTTTATATCATATTATATGTCGATATTGAATTGTTGTATGATATTTAATATTAGATTCGAATCGAGCTATTATTTGATATTATTGGTACTTAAAAATAAAAAATCATCACATCATCAAATTGTTATTAAAGATCACAATTAAAGTTAATTAAAAATACAAAATCATATAAATTTTCTATTAACATGTGTCTTAATTTTTAGATAATTATTATTTTCATTGATATATTTGTTTCTTATAATATATCCCCGTTGAAACGCACGGGTATGATACTAGTAGTTATATATATATATCAAGTTACAACAACTGACAACAACCATTTTCTACATTTTCAAAGTCTAAATCGTCGATCCAAACCGTTAGATGTGGTCTCTACAATAAAATGTGCTTGGAGACCAAATTTTATATTTTTTGGAATTTGTTTACTATTTATTAAGATGGGTACATAAACTAGTCAAATTCAGACCATTAAATTTTGTACTCATCTTAATAAATAGTAAAAAAATTCCAAAAAATGTAAAATTTGGTCTCCAAGCACATTTTATTGTGGAGATCACATCTAACGGTTTGGATCGACGATTTGGACTTTGAAAATGTAAAAAATGGTTGTTGTAACTTGATGCCTCCTCATATATATATATAGAGGAGGGTTAAAATGCACCCTCCATTTTGTGCTCCTAACGTGCACCCTTTCCTCATATCTTAATTTTAAAGTTCAAGTAGTCGATTCAAACCTTCCAACGTATTATTCATATTAAAATGTGCTTGGAGACCAAATTTTACATTTTTTTGGAAATTTTTTACTATTTTTTTCAGAATTTTTGATTAAACTAAACAATAATAAAAAATTAAGCTGAAAAAATAGTAAAAAATTTCTAAAAAATATAAAATTTGGTCTCCAAGCACATTTTAATATGAAGAACACGTTGAAAGGTTCGAATCGACTATTTGAACTTTAAAAATGAAGATATGAGGGAAGGGTGCACGTTAGGAGTCCAAAATGGAGGGTGCATTTTAACGAACATGTAAAATCTCTGTTTCAACCCATTAGCATCATATATAGACTTAGTCAATCACACACTCCTTTCTATCTACTTATTCCAGAGTTCTGGTACTACATGTACCAGTAACAGAGAATCAACACAATCACAAAAGGTCAGGCATACAGAGAGCCACCTATAGGGATAAAAAGCAATCAAATTGCCAACAAACAACTACTCAACATAGCTGCAAAAACGTTCGATCTGCTATGGCACAAATATTAAAGGAAAACGTGTATTCTATCTCGGATCGGATTGACCTGAATTTTGATCGGATGGTCCGGATCTAAACTGAAAAGAAGATGGGTTTCTCAGCTACTCACTGGGCTGAATCAGATGGGTTTATATCTTCAATTATTTACAAGCTTTTACAAAAATTACATAAATAAAAATTCAGAAAAAATATGAGATCTAAATCTGACAAGGAAAATCTTACATTATGGACAACGATTGAGCATTTGCATTCACTAATTTATAAATAGAATTGTTCATCTTAAATTCTGAGGATTTAATTTTGAATATGAGATATGGGCTACTCTTGTTTTAGATTTAACTCATACGAGACAGGTAGTTGCGGCTGATAGGTCATGTACTAAAAGCCTCCACAAAATTGCTTATGGGCCAAGAACAAATCGGATTCGGACTTCTTCTCAGGGCTAATTTCAGATCAAATACGCGAAACCCATGATCTGATAATGACTAGGCCCAGTAAGGTCCAACAAGGCCTCGCTCAATACGGGCCGCGCGAGTCCGGACTCGGCTTATGGTCACCGCCCTCGTGATCGTACACAACGGGTGTGATTTAGTGACCGCCATCTATGCGAGCGTAACCGTTCTTATATTGTCAAATTTAAGTTTTAAATATTTTCTTCATTGAAAATTCGAGTTTGTCGTTGCCCTTTATCTTTTAGGCCTTTTGTAGATCTGACACAGTTTTTTTTTTGTAGAAATTGTGTATGTAAATTGTATATAGACACGGTTTCACAATCCTGTACAATGTATCGACACTTTTTACATGATGTACACGGACACGGTTGCGAAACTGTGCGTCATTGTCTTTGTTAACCGTGTATATATATAGTAGCATTTTCTGTTGTAGTGCTTGCAGTGTTATCGTCAATTGCTTCTATGGTCGTATCGTAGCTAAAAAGTGATAATTTCGGATTAATTATCTTGGTGGCAATTTTAATTCTTGCACAATAGAAATGAAATACGTTTAAAAATAGTGTCTCGTACATGATCCATATAATATTGTATAAATAATTCGTGACTGGGGGATAGCTAGTGTGCTTCGATGAATCTCCAAACATCAAAAAAATTGGAAAATGTACATTTGAGTATAGCATATATCACTACAGCAGAAATACCCTTCTGCGACCGGCCAAATGGGTCGCAGATGGGTAAGGTGCCGGTCGCAGAAGGGGGGAGCCGGTCCCAGATGACTAAAATGGGTTGCAGATATAGCTGTAGTGGTAAAGTCACTATTGTTTTTTTTCTTCTAAATTTCTGATGTTTGGTAGCGAAGAGTCTAAATAATAGGAGAGGAATATCACTGTTTGTTATTTGAATTACGAAGATCAAGTAACAAGGATCCATGATACATATGGGAAGTATTATATGTACTTCACTAATGAAATTGTTTTTGACAACAAAATAATTTATTTGACCAAAAGATATATCCTAATTACTTCTAATTAATATTATTTGAACGTTGGCTTGGAGATTTCAAAATGCCATATATTTATAATATAAATTTGGTCAAACAACAAGCGAATTTGGTTTTCTCTTGTATTAGATTGCTGACTCTGCTGAAATTATATCTGTATCTTCTACTTTTTCTGTAAGCGCATATAATAATATATTTAGAATCAGTAATCTAGGGAGTTGGATTTCTTATAACACCTCCAAAACCCTCATATTAGTACCAAAAATCTCTTTATTGACTGTTAAAATATCTCTACACCGACTGTTATTTAGACGTCAGTGATGGCACCGTATGTATAGGTGTATGTATATATATATATATATATATATATCTTTACTAATAGATAAAAAACAATCAGTGTAAGTTCTGAACACTAACAATTTATATAAACAGTCAATGTTGATTGTCAACAATGACAGTTTAAAAATAATCAGTGTAGGTGACCGAAGGAATTTCACCTAGCAAGTTTAAAAACAATCAGTGTAGGTGACCGATGGAATTTCTTAGTTACATGCGTGAATTGTAGATGCACTAAAATTATTGTGTATTAATTGGATTGCAACTTTATTCAGTTATTTAATGCATCCATGTCATTTCAATTTTCTATTAGAAATCAAAAAGGTTTCAGAACTAAAAAACTGAAAAAAAAAGAAAGGATAGTTGTTAAGAAAGAAAAAAAATGATGGGCTCATAACTTATAACGTATCATGTTAATTTTCTTATATTGGAAAATTACAATAATGTATGTAATACTATCAATCCCAACCATAATTAACGTGTGGGCACATGCATAGTATAACAACCATGTATGTTGATTACCACACTTCAGTTACAATGCATTGCATTAAGGAAATATAAACACAAATAACATATATTACACAATTAAAGCAAATCAAGCAAAGCGATAAGCAAACCAAGTGTTTCATACGTTTAATATATAGATGATCATCTTGCTGGTCAGGTCAAATAGCAACGGAACGTAGAACAATGGTCTCAATGCTAAGGCCGGGTCCAAAGCCGAGAAGCACCCCATATTCAAGTCCTCCACCGGTGGTTAACTTTCCTTCCTTAACCGATTCCTTGCGCAACTCATCTAGAACGAACAGGACTGTCGGGCTAGACATGTTTCCATATTCACTCAGGATCTTCCTTGACAGGCGCAATTTATCCTTGTCAAGCTTGAGTTTTGCCTCTACTTGATTCAATATTGCAGGTCCCCCTGGATGAGAAATCCAGAAAAGGGAATTCCAATCTGTAATGCCTAGTGACGAAAATGCTTCGATAAGACAACCTTCAATGTTTGCAGATATGTGCTTCGGTATTGCAGGCGCCAAAATGACAAGGTTTCCTACCTCGCGAAGTTGCATCCCGAGCTCATCCATTGTGTTTGGAATTAGTGTCTCTCTTGCAGACACAATTTCATACAGTGGACGTTCAACTTCCAAGTCTGGATCAGCACCGACTACAACCGCAGCAGCACCGTCAGCAAACAATGCTGTGGAAACAAGGAAATCAGAGTAGGTTTCATCAGGACCACGGTATGCATGGAGGATGTTCTCAGAAGTGATGATAAGTACACGTGCACCTCGGTTGTTCTCAGCAAGGTCCTTGGCCAGACGTAGAGTAGTTGCACCGGCATGACATCCTTGGTAGTAAAGCATGTAGCGCTTGACAGTTCGGGACAGGCCAAGAAGATGTACGAGTCTGGCATCAGCACCGGGGCAGTCAGCACCGCTATTAGTGGCAACGATAAGGTGGGTGATCTTAGAAACAGGCTGGCCCCACTCCTTGATGGCTGCAAGAGCTGCCTTTTGTCCCAGCTTGGGCACTTCCTCTACTAGAATGTCAAGTCGGTCATCAAGAGATGGTTCCATGCATGCTGCAATATTTGGGTGCTCCTTCAGCATCTCTTCTGTTGCATAAATGTATTTGCTTTGAATTGTGGTCGCCTTGGCTGGAGTAAATGCGCATAACAGAAAACGATTGTTCAGATCAGTGATATATAAAAAATAAATATATTGATTATTTCAGTAGACAGACAGTTTAATTATATTTTATTCTTTTATGCTTATTTAATTATTTAATTATTTTTATTGAAGTCTCCATAGATATGGTTATGATGCCTGTTTACTGCTTGTTCTATTAAAAGTTGTATATTGACTCAATACAATTTCTACAAACGAATGTGGGATTGCACATTCGCATCAAGATTCTGGATAGGATTGCAAGTGCAGCACAATATCTCCCCGCAAGGGGGGAATTCTATACGAGGGGCATGGATAAGAACGAGTCATAACCTGACACAACTACAAAAAATACGTTGGAACGTGATTTGGGTGGCGGGTGCATGCATTGGCATTGTGGAGAGAGAGAGGAACAGAAGGTTGTTCTCTAATAAGCGTAAAATGGTGTCTATCCTAATCAATGACACTGCTCTATAGATTATCAAGTGGTAAGACAACAGTTAGAATGTAATTATAAGTAATGGTTGGCATAGGACAGCTATGTGTACATAATTAGGTAGAGGTAGATTAGAATAGTTGTGTGGGAGTATTCTATGCTATGTACAAATTATACTTTGTTCTATTTTTTAATCAGCATATTTGTTGAAGGCAAATTTACGTCAACCATCAAAAGAAAACAAAATTCTTCAAACGAATTATGAATCCAGTGCAACTTTATATATTGTCTATTATATATATATAATAAAATGATATATTTTTCATAACAAAATCCAATTTATTGATTTCATTAAGATCAATATTATATATTGATTTCATTTTTTGGTTTGGTTATTTTATTTTAACATGATTGACATTCGATCTGTGACGGTCCGTGCCAAAAATATAATTAATAAGATATTTGATCATAATTAGAACGTCATCAAAATAAATAAACGGTAGGATACTATACATGCACATAAGGATTTAAGTTGACTAATCAGGCAAGCACCTGTAAACATACATAAAAATAGACAAATGGAACATATATAGATACTGTAACATCCCGTTAATATATATGATTTTATTTATTTTAGACTTATATATAATATTATAAAATTTAAAAGTTGAATTGTAAAAGTACAAATAAAAAATGTCAACGTGGCACTATAGCCACGCGGCACCATGCATGTTTGAACACTCTATTTCCCCACTTTTTTAATAACTATTTATCATCTCTAATGTTTCTACCATTATGTAAAATTAGAAGAATATAAGAAAAACCGAAGGGAAAAGAGAGAGAGAGAGAATAGAGAAAGAAACATTTGTAAATATTTTGGTAATAATTAATATTCGATTTCAAATTATTCGAATATGTGTTTTCGATTTATTTGGTTGAATTGGATTTTGAATTGGGTTTTTAATTATGATGCATATTTATCGAGATAGCAGGTCTAAGGTTCGAATTTGATTTGTGAAATAATATGATTGTGTGTTCTGAGAAATTGTGAAATGATATGATTGTGTGAAATGAAATGATATAGATATTGTGTGACTTGTCTTATTGATAACTCAGACTCAGGTGCTATTACCGATTAAATATGTATTCATAATTTGATGTGAATTTTTTTGGATTAATCTAGCCTGTTTGAATGGTTGTTTAATTAAGCAAACTATAATGAAGCGCGTTGTTGAATAACCGGTAGCTCCATATTGTTTATGTTTGTTTATTTTGTTTGTGATGTAGGTTGATAGGACGAGGGATGGATGAGAAGGTGCCTCTCTTGTCGCGATCTTCAGCTGGTGGCGGAGTCATGACAGATACATATGGGTATGGATATCATATCAGATACGATCACTACTACAGAATAAGAGATTGCACACAGACATAAATAGAGGAGCTACACAGATTTTCTACCGTGTACATTGTGAGGGTGTAGAAATCCTTAAATAAATACACTGTTGTTTATGTCCGTGTACACGGATTTTCTACCGTGTACGATTCCTCTTTCTATATGGACTTTTAGCTAAATATCCGTATACGATTACTATTTCTACACGAACTTGAATTAAATATCCGTGTACGATTACTATTTCTACTCGGACTTTTAACTAAATATCCGTGTAGCTCTCTTATATTATTATTTTATAACTCTTCGTACACAGACTTTAGTTAAATATTTGTATTTTTTTTCTAATTTTCTCTTTTTTTTGTGCCAAGATGAGAATTCGGCACCAAGAAAATCAAATTTTACATCTTGGCACCAAGAAAATCAAATTTTACATCTCGACACTAAAAAAATCATTTTTTTTTCTCTTTCTTGTGCCGAGATCGATGAGAATTCGGCACCAAGAAAATCAAATTTTTTTTCTTTTTCTTGTGCCGAGATGAGAATTCGGCACCAAGAAAATCAAATTTTTTTTACTTGCGCCGAGATGAGAATTCGGCACCAAAGAAAATTATTTTTTTTTCCTTTTTTCTTTGTGATGAGAATTCGGCATCAAAGAATATTTTCTTGCCGAGATATATTTATTTCTAACCAAAAATAAATATATCTCGGCACAAGAAATTCTGCACAAGGAATAAATAAATATATCTCAGAAAAAGAAATTCGGCATCAAATATATTTATTTTTTTCTCCTACGGCAAGCAAATTGTTGATTAACGGATCTACCGTTTCAACATTCCTCTTGTTGCATTTTATCTCACAAAAGCATGCTGGAATGATGCATCTCTCAGTATCTTCTTTTGACTCAACTATTTCGACTTCTCCTTTACAACTCGAAGTCCTCATCTTCCCCCGACTAATACTATTTCGAATTCTTACCCTCACTAGCTATAGTAAATGGTCATTCCACTCCTGCCGCTCTTAAAAGTAAGTTGTTCGCTATTCCTATTCAAAAGTACCACCGACAGGAAGGTATGGACACTCGAAGCCAGCGAGCAAGACCAACTTCACTATCTCTTTCTCTGAAGCAAGAAAATCCACACCGCAGATGAAGTTGAAGCTACTTTGACTTTGGTTCGGTAATAAGTCAAAAAACCTAAAGAACTATTACAAATGATATATTTATTTTTAACTAAAAAACACTTTGTGCAAATATGAGAATTCGGCACAAAAAATAAGAGAAGTAACCTTAGCAAGATAAGTAAGCAATAATAAGTAACAGAAAATTAGAGGAAAAAAAGAGAAATATATAGATATATGACTAACCTTAGCAAGATAGAGAGGAGAGATACAAATTAACTTCAAATATCTCAGATTCGGTCTCGTTGTGTGCATAAATCAAACCAACAGAGAGAGAGAGTATTAATTGATCAAAACGGCGCTGGAAGGAGAAGGCCTTTTATATAATCAAAACCCTAAAATAACTTTTCTACACGGCTCTTTATTAAACGTACATGTAACTCTCTCAAGACTTTCTACACTGTTATTTAAACTAAATAAAACCGTGTACAATTTCTACCTTTATACACGGCTCTTTATTAAACGTCCGTGTAACTCTCATAAGCTTTCTACACTTTTATTTAAACAAACATCCGTGCACAATTCCTACCTTTCTTCACGGTTCTTTAATTAAATATCTGTGTAGCTCTCTCAAGGCTTTCTACACTGTTATTTAAATAATAAGCCATGTATATTTCCTAATAAACATCCGTGTAGCTCTCTCATGGCTTTCTACAGTGATTTTTCAATAAATATCGGTGTAGAGATTCCACAGAAATTTCAGGCTTCCAAAAAATTATAATTTCTACACGATTTTTATATGAAATTGTCAAATCCGTGTACAATGTGCAGTGTACAATGACCATTTTTGTAGTAGTGGATGCAAATACAATGCAAATACGGCAATACTATAATTTTCAAAAATTAAAGATACGATATGTTTATTATATGTACAACTTTTTAGTATTTTAATTATATTTTTAATTCGTATTATATAAATTAAATATTAAAAGACAAAATTATAGCTACATATACATTATATATAATAGATATATACTGGCGTAGTGTTAATGCAGTATGGGTATGATGTCACAGTTTCTGGGTTCGATTATCCTCAGAGGAGTATCAAGAGATTAAGGATACACTACATAAGTCAATACGCCAGCTGGCGTATCTGATACATATTGCTGACGTATCGGACTTGTATCGTGCAGTATTTGATACAGGTACAAAGTCTGTATTGAAGTATCCGTTTTCATAAGCTGTGGTGAGCCCAGTACTTTTTTGAATGTGAGAAAATAGAATGCAGTGACATATTCGCTATGTTTATACACATAGATGGATGCCAACTTTGTTCCTTCCATAATAGTCGCATTAATTTTTAAAATAAAATTTATTACTATGGATACATCCTTCAATATTTACCTTGATATCCTCTGCATAATAATGAAAATTTATTGCTCTCATTGATATGTCATTTCTACAAATTATTAGTATTCCAGTAACATAGTATAAATTTAAGGACCACTTACATATTTTGACGAATTTTTTCTTGAGCTCAGTTAGGTGCTCTGTGTTGCTGACTTTGAAGTAACGGTCATTCATGTAATCTGCAGACAACTTTTGGGGTGGAACTGCAGTGCCTACTGCAAGGACGTAAGCAAAACCTTTAGACCGTTGGTGCACAAGATCCATGATCCGAACCTAGCTCTTTTTTTGTTAGCTTTATGATTTGGCTATATATGTTGCTATAACTGTTTAAGATACTAGAGAATTTTTTGTAGTTGTGCAAGAAAGATGAGGATATGGAAAGCTTTAAATAGAGAAATTAGTTTGGTAAATGTTAGCATCATTTTGGTTGCTTCTAAATTAAATATATTAAAAAATGAATAATTATATGAGTTCTCATTTATCAGTCCCTCAATCTTTCTTCACTACAGAAAATCCCACTTTCTGCGACCGAAAAACCGGTCGCAGAAAGTATTGGCGCCGGTCGCAGAAAATCAATCCGGTCGCAAGAAGTGAAAAACGGTCGCTAATACCCCGGTCGCTGAAAGCATTGTCGCAGATACCCTCCTGATGACGTCACCGGTCGCTGAATGACGTCATCCGGTCGCTGATACTTTTTCTGCGACCAAATTTTTTGGTCGCAGTTGTATTTTACTGACGTCATGAAAAGCTATCAGAGACTGGTGTAACCGGTCTCTGATACCTAAATACCGGTCGCTGATACTTATATCAGCATTTTTTTTGTGCATGCTTCACGAAAAGGGGCGTAACTTTTGATCCGTCTGTCGGATCGAGCTGAAATTTTGACAGGAGCTCCACAGCCCAAAATCCAAGCTAACTTTCTTTCGAGCCCGATCCGACCGTCGGATTCGCGATCCGAGCCTTCCTTTATGGACCTTTCTTTATAAATATATCAAGCAAATTGAAAAGCTGAGATTTAAAAATTCATAGAAAATAGTATAAAAATCCAAATAATACAAAATTTGGGTCTAAACTGCATGAAAAAGAGTCTTCTTTCTGTTTGTGAACTTGGATTTGACAGAAACATGGCCTATGCCCTCTGATTTGTCTGTTTTCTCATAGAGGGCATTTCTTGGATACCAAACAATTTATGCATATTAATAATTCAGTATAAGATGGTTTAATTACCTGTGCAGTGAGTTCATTGGAAGAGTTTGCATGACCAATATCATTGCTATAAGCCTTCTTGTAACTCTCAATTGTACCTTTAAATTGTTATACAAATGCAAAAAGGGCAGCAACAGTCACCTCTGTCGATACATGATACTTTTAGGATATAAATTAGGATTGAAAGAATATAAATTAAAAGTGAAGCATAGCATACCTCGTCTTGACAAGTGAGAGATTTTATGTTTGTATTTGGCTCGACTGAAATTGCAACAATGGAAGTTTAGACAATGAATCATTAGTAGGAAACATCTAAATTCTCAAGAAAAAACAAAGCATAATCCAAAGATATCTTCCTTTTAAGCTTTGTTGAGAGCTAGTGTGCATGGTAGGATCATACCACCTCTCTTCCAACTTGTAACATAATATATAAAATAGAGACTCAATTCTCTATGCTCAAATCCATCCATTGATGGATGGTGTGCATAGGGTTTGAACCCCAACTCCTAAGAAATCTACTTGATAGCTTCAATTTTGATATTTATTTCGTATATTTTTTATACAAGAAATGAGACTGACCACCAAACCGAATTGGTGTTCATTACTTGTAGATACATATAACTCAGCCATTACCCTAAATTATTGAGTACCAAATCAGCCATTACCCTAAATTATGCCCCAAATTCATCCGAAATTAATCCTAAATCAAAAAGTACCAAATTAGCAATTGATTAGTGAATTTCATAAAATACAATTCAATTCAGTGCATTTCAGAAAATCGAATCAAAATTCAATAAAAATCAGTGAAATACCTGGAGAAGAGACAGTGATGTGACGGACCTGCTGGCTCTTCCTTAGACCTTCCTCGATCAGTCGGGCGATGGTCGTGCTAGCGCAGAGAGGAAGGAAAGGGGGCTGTGGCTGGCGGTGGTGTGACCGCTCCGTCTAGCGAGCTAGTGGCGCAACGAGGGAGGAGAGTACAGCGAGAGAACGGGAGAGAGAGAGCGGCTAAAAAAACGATCGGATCGGGTTAGGGTTTCGCGCGAGGGAGGAAGGTCTGGCGCGCATTTGGAATAAGAAAAAAAATACTTTCTGCGACCGGTGCCTTCGCCGGTCGCAGATACGGTCGCAGATAGTCATCGTCGCATTTGTTTTTTTGTTTTTGATTTTTTTTGGGGGGGAAACAACTATCTGCGACCGGCAGAAGCGCCGGTCGCTGATAACGGTCGCAGAAAAAGATTTCTGCTGTAGTGCTTGTATCGATCTTCGTCCGGCTAATATCAAAACGTTTGTTCCAAATCCTTATGATACCAATTGATTTTCGGATTTGGAAAATTCAAACAGTCGATCCAAACCGTTGGATGTGATCTCTATATTAAAATGTACTTGGAGACCAAATTTTATATTTTTTGAATTTTTTTTTACTATAAGCTAGTTTTAAAATCGCTAATTTTAATAAACAGTAAAAAATTCTAGTTAATTAAAACAATGATTTTAAAATTGGCTTAATAAATTATAAAAAAGTCCAAAAAATGTAAAATTTGGTCTCCAAAGACAGACTAATATAGATTGAAATGTACTTTTAAACTGTTTGGACTTTAAAAATATAAAAACCGAAACATTTGTTCTAAGATTCAGAAACAAATGTTTTGATATTTGCCTCTCTCTCTCTCTATATATATACCCTTCTCTCTCTCTCTCTCTATATATATATATATACTAGTATCATACCCGTGCGTTGCAACGGGGACATTATAAGAAATAAATATATCAATGAAAATAATAATTATCTAAAAATTAAAACACATGTTAATAGAAAATTTATATGATTATGTATTTTTAATTAACTTTAATCGTGATCTCTGATAACAATTTGATGATGTGATGATTTTTTATTTTGAAGTACCAATGATATCAAATAATAACTCGATTCGAATCTAATATCAAATATCATACAACAATTCAATATCAACATATAATATGATATCAAAAAACATAAATAAAAAATGTTATCGTGTGTATGTATAGGATATATACACACACACATATTATAAGAAAAATATATATTCACACACACGCTCCAATTTATATTCTTCTTTGTTTCCAATTTAGAACACACACACACACACACATTGATATATTCTATATCGGAAATATATTCTAAATTGCTCACACCAATATGTATAGAAATAAAGAAAGAGAAATAAGGAATTAAAAAAAAATGATTTCCATTGTGATCCATATAGAAACGAAGAAGTAAGGAAATAATAAATAAGAAAATGGAAGGTGGCATGGAGTCTTCTCAATTGAAGAGGAGAAATATGGAAACAAAAAAAAAGGAAACGGATAAATATATCGCTAAATTTCAGAATTTATTCAATTTTAATTGTAACGTATCGTGTGGCAGCATATGTGGTGGGTATGTTTTTAACTAAATTTAGACTTCTATACATAAAACAGATGCATTTAATCAAAAGAAGACAAAATATGTAATTGGAGAGTTGAGATCAAATCCGAAGTTTCATCTCTCAATCGTAGCCGTTGGCGGATCGGACACCCAACGTGCTTAATAATAGAATAGAGATATATATAGAGAGAGAGAGAGAGAGAGTGACTAATGTGCATTCGTATGCATATGGCCCGACATGCATACAGTCAAAATTTGAAATTTCAAAATCCAAAACGTCGATCTGAACCGTTCATCTTGTTCTCCATATTAATATGTGCTTGGAGACCAAATTTTGCATTTTTCTGAAATTTTTTACTATTTATTAAAGCACTTTAAAAATTGTTGATCCAACGGCGGCTTAACAAAACAATAAAATCAGCAACCACCGTTGGATCAGCAATTTTCAAAGTGGCTTAATAAATAGTAAAAAAATTTAGAAAAATGTAAAATTTGGTCTCTAAGCACATATTAATATGGAGAACAAGATGAACGGTTCGGACCGACGTTTTGGATTTTAAAATTTCAAATTTGGACTGTATGCATATTGGGCCATATGCATACGAATGCACATTAGTCACTCTCTCTATATATATACCCCTCTCTCTCTCTCTATATATATATATATAGAGAGAGAGAGAGAGAGAGTGGTTGGCTAATATATATACTAACGTTAGCATGGAGCACTGTCGTTATACCAAGTGAGTTTTTGTGATTTCGAAGTTAAAATAGTTGATTTGACAAATTTTATATATTTTTTTAAATGTGCTTGAACACCAAATTTTATATTTTTTAAAAATTCTTTACTATTTTTTTTATTTTCTAAAATCACTGTTTTCATATTTTGAAAACAGTGATTTTAAAAATCCAAAAAAATAGTGCAAAGTTTCAAAAAAATGTAAAATTTGGTCTCCAAACACATTTCTAAAAAAAATTGGATTTGTTTTATATGCTATCAATTTATTCACTAATTACCATTATTGGTATCTTTATCCCTTATTTTAATGAATAAGGGTAGAGTATGGGTAAACTAATATTAATAAGCATGGGTAGGAGTCTCAATGCACTAGTGGAAAAACTAGAATTAGGATCGGCCTATCTGGATCGGCTATATGAAACAACTGATCCTAATACCTATCTGGATCGGTTTTCTTAAAAAATCCAATCCTAAAAACTATTCAGATCGGGTTTTATGGTCAACCGATCCTAATTTATGAACTATTAGAATCGGTTATTTGTTAGAACCGATCCTGATAGTATCAGGATCGGCTTTTATAGACAACCGATCCTAATAGTTCATTAATTATGATCGGTTATTTATAAAAACCAATCCTGATACTATCAGGATCGGTTCTAACAAACAACCGATCCTAATAGTTTTTATCTGTTTACCCGACCGATACCATATCCGATGAGTAAGATTTTTTTCGTGAACTTATCAAGTACGGGTATGGATAAAGATTTTTTTACATTATCTAAACAGTTAAGGGTACGGGTAAAGCCTATTTCTTATATGTAACCCTTGTAGAAATAGAATAAAAAAAAATTAAACATGGTTATATGGTGTCCATATCTATATACAGAAGCCTTGTAGAGACCATATATGTAACCTTTGTTATTGTATACAGTTACTTTAACCGTGTACAAAAGACTGGCACTTTTCGCGAGAGAAAAAGTACATTTATGACGGTACTCTGTTGCGAAAAGTACCGTCACTAATAGAAAAAACACGTTTATAACGGTACTCCGTCGTGAAAAGTTACTTTTTACCCTCGCGAAAAGTGCCTGTCTTTTTACCCGCCGGCAGCAAAAACTTTGGTTAAGTACTGATTCCTGCGATCCCTTTAGAATCACAACAGAATTATTTCCCAAAAGCTTATTGTGTTTTCAGATTCCATAAGCACACGCAATTGATGAGTATGTTTTTTAATTTGTTGTGACCCACCAAATATGAAAATACACCGCACCCGGTTACCGAACAGTATCTATACACTAGTGGAAAAACAGGAATCAGGATCGGCTTATCTGGATCGGGTGTACGAACCAACCGATACTAATACCTATCTGGATCGGTTCTATCACTAAAACCGATACTAAAAGCTAATGAAAGCACAATACCTGAACTAATTGGATCGGTTCTTAGCTTAGAACCGATCCTAATACTATCTGGATCGGTTCTAAGCTAAGCACCGATCCTAATTATCAAGTATTAGGATCGGTTCTAAGCTTATAACCGATCCAGATACTATCAGGATCGGTTATAAGCTTAGAACCGATCCTGATAATGCATATTTAGCTTCATCTCAAAGTCTGATTCTTCACAGAATCATTTTTCTTTCTTCCTCCGCCATTGCTTGGCGCAGCAGCTATATTACTGGGCATTGATCAGCTATCTCACTCTTCTTTTCTCAGGTTCATTAATTGATTAATCATCTCTTTTCTCAAGTTTGATGTTAGATCTAGCACAATTTAGGCTCTAATTCGGCTCATTTTATAAACCCTAATCTATCTTTTAGGTTTTAATACATTTTTATATTTTAAGTTTTTCTTTATATGTGAAGCTAGATGAGCAAATTCATGATATATATTAACTTTTGATATAACTATATTTGCACATGCATGCTATATATGAGCTTTTGATATATACCCATATATACCCTAGCATGCATCATATATATGTTATATAGGATTTGGCTAATATGCTATGGGTTGCATAGAGGCTAGGCTCCCGTGCTACAGCTCAATATTTGAGTTTTCAAAATACTAATGGTCGATCCGAACCATTCATCTTGTTCTCCATATTAATATGTGTTTGGAGACCAAATTTTACATTTTTTGGAAATTGTTTACTATTTTTTTATGGTCCAGATTTGTCTGAAAAACAGCGATTTTCAATAAATCTAAAAAAATAGTAAAAAATTTCCAAAAAATGTAAAATTTGGTCTCCAAACACATATTAATATGGAGAACAAGATGAACGGTTCGGATCGACCGTTAGGATTTTGAAAACTCAAATATTGAGCCGTAGCACGGGAGGCCTCTATGCAACCCATATATAGCACCGTAGCCAAGCCCATGTTATATATATATACATCTCTTATTTAGGTTCTGATGGTTTAATTTTGTAGTTTGGCTATTATTGAGAGATTTGGTGCAGCGATCTTCATCTCACTCGGTACGGCATCTAAAAAAGTTGTAAGTACAACATAAAACTCATGTTTAATTAGTTTTGTGCATAAATGTGTATTTCGATAGCTAGACTAAATAGATTTGTAGTAAGTATGTAGCTAGAGTATTGTCTTAAGAGCCAAAACCGCATGATTAATGCCTTTAGGTCATGATACCCGTTCAAAATTAATCCATTATGGATTAATTTTGAATAGTCCCCGTTTTGGGACTGCTCTTTGAATACTTTGTCTCAATTAGGATGTGACCACTTGTTAGTCGTGTTTTAGTATTTAAGAAAATTTCAGCAGCATTTCTCCTTATTAGTTCCCCGAATACTCGGGGAACTAAGGGGAAATGCTGCCGAAATTTTCTTAAATACTAAAACACGACTAACACGTGGTCACTACTGAGACGAAGTATTCAAAGAGTGGGATAGGATGGTAACCAGGCCCCATGTAAGCCTTACTGTGAATAGAATTTAGTACCCCAAGCTTGTTCTAAATTAATTGTGTTCTACTATAATTGCAGATGGACCGCAGTTGGATGTATGAAACATCACGTCTATCGGATGAATATACGACAGGTGTCGAGGAATTTATCAGAGTTGCTATGGAAGATATGGCGAATAAGGGGAGTACAATGATGTCGTGTCCTTGTCGTGATTGTAACAATGGTCAAAAAATTTCCAACCCGAACCAAGTGAGGAGCCATTTAATCCGTCGTGGATTCAAGCAAGGATATAAGTGTTGGATATGGCATGGTGAGAGTTTTCCAACCGACATAGGTACTGGTACTGAGTATCAGGAATACCATACCGTTGGAGATGAGGGGAATGACTTACGGGGATTGGAAACCGACGTAGGTACTCGTACTGAGCAACAAGAGTATCATACCGAAGAAAATGATGATATAGTGGTAGATAAATGTGATAATTTTGATCAAATGTTACGTGATATAGAAGAGGATTTTGATAATGATAAGCAGTATTGTTTGTTTGAGAATTTGTACGAAGATTCTAATAAGGAATTGTATCCTGGTTGTTCTAAATTTTCAAAATTGAAAGGTGTATTAAAATTGTATAACCTTAAAGCATCTAACGGTTGGAGTGATAGAAGTTTTACTGAGCTATTACAAACTTTAAAAGAAATGCTTCTGGAAGGAAACGAGATACCACCCAATGTTTACGAAGCAAAGAAAATATTGTGCCCAGTGGATTTGGAAGTTCAAAGAATACACGCGTGCCCAAATGATTGTATATTATATCGAAATGAGTATGAAGACCTTCACGAGTGTCCAAAATGTGGTGCATCACGTTACAAACCAAAGAAGATTGCCAGTGATAAAAGTGATGATTGTAAACCGAATAAAGGACCTCCTGCAAAAGCATTGTGGTACCTCCCCGTAAAACCGAGATTCAAACGTTTGTTCTCAAATGCTAAAGATGCGAAATTAGTGCGTTGGCATGCCGAAAATCAGAAGAAAGACGGGAAATTACGGCACCCCGCTGATTCTCCTCAGTGGAGGAATATTGACAGAGAGTTTTCTGAATTCGGACGTGACCCTAGAAATCTAAAGTTTGGGCTGAGTGCAGATGGAATAAATCCGCACAGTAGCATGAGCAGCAAGCATAGCAGTTGGACGGTTCTATTGTGCATTTATAATCTTCCGCCTTGGTTATGTATGAAGCGCAAATAAATCATGTTGACCTTCCTCATATCAGGACCCAAACAGCCCGGGAACGACATAGATGTGTATCTAGCGCCATTGATTGAGGATTTAAAGGAATTATGGCAACCCGGAGTGCAAATATTTGATGCATACAGCAAGGAGAAATTCACTTTACGGACCATGCTTTTCTGCACCATTAATGATTTTTCGGCTTATGGAAATTTGTCGGGTTATAGTGTCAAAGGAGAGAAAGCGTGCCCTGTTTGCCTGGATGATACAGTCGATGTGTGGCTACCCAACTCCTCTAAAAATGTGTACATGGGTCATCGTAGATTTCTTCCTGCCAACCACGCACACCGAAAGAGAAAAAAAGAATTCAATGGAAAGACCGAGAATACCAAAACAAATTATCCGTTGACCGGTAAGCAAGTTTATTCGCGAGTGAAAGATTTGAAAGTTCAATTGGGTAAATTTAAAAAGAAGGTGGTGAGAAAGAAAGGGGCTCTGAAAATATGTTGGAAGAAGAGGTCAATATTCTGGGATTTACCATACTGGGAGCACTTAGAGGTTCGACACTGTCTCGATGTGATTCATGTGGTTAAAAATGTGTGTGATAGCATAGTTGGAACATTATTGAATATTCCGGGTAAAACTAAGGACGGTATCAATGCTCGGAAAGACATGCAATTCTTGAACATAAGGCCAGATCTACAACCAGCAGAGAAGGAAAGAGAAAAAGAAAAAACTTGTACATATCTAAAGCCCGCAATGCATATGATATCAAAAGCAGAGAAAAAAAGCTTACTGGAATGCCTTCATGGTGTCAAAGTTCCATCTGGATATTCTTCGAATTTTAAAAACCTAGTTTCACTGGATGATTTAAAATTGACAGGAATGAAGTCTCACGACTGTCATGTTTTAATGACACAGCTTCTTCCTGTTGCAATTCGGGGCATATTGCCAAAGTGTGTTAGGCAGACCATTACGAAGCTTTGTTTTTTCTTTAACGCCATCTGTTGCAAAGTAAATGATCCTGATACGCTAGATGCTCTGCATAAGGAGGTTGTTGTCACTCTTTGTCATCTTGAAATGTATTTTTCGCCGTCTTTTTTTGACATCATGGTTCATTTAATCGTTCACCTAATTAGAGAAATTAAGATCTGTGGACCTGTTTTCTTGCGGTACATGTATCCGTTCGAGAGATACATGGGATTGTTAAAGGGATATGTCAGGAACCGATATCGTCCTGAGGGCAGCATCGTAAGAGCTTACACTGCCGAAGAGGTTATTGAGTTTTGTACTAATTATATGGATGATGTCAAAGCCATCGGCATCCCTAAATCTCGGCACGAGGGTAGACTTCACGGGGTAGGCACAATCGGTGCGAAATTATTTGTGCCTGATAGTACAACAATGTCACTAGCACATTTTCATGTTTTGCAACACCTCACTGACGTTCATCCTTTTTGGGACGAGCATATGACACTCTTGCGGCAACAGAATCCTAAGAAATCTGACAAGTGGTTAATCGGCGAACACAATAAAACATTTGAAAGATGGTTTACACGTAGAGTCATGCAAGCTCCGGAGGGAGAAAACATTAAAGAAATTGTCAAATTGTTGGCTCTTGGTCCAGTCCATGTCGTGAGGACCTTCCAAGGATATGACATCAACGGGTACACATTTTACACAAGAAATCAAGATGCAAAGAGTACCGTGCAAAACAGTGGAGTGACGTTAGTAGCTGTTTCGAGTGATTTGTCAGATCCTAAAGGTGCCGGACCATCGCATGCATCGATGTCATATTACGGGTTTATTGAAGAAATTTGGGAGCTCGATTACAGAAGATTTAATATCCCGTTATTTATGTGTAAATGGGTCGATAACCGTAGGGGAGTTAAAGTCGACGAAGATGGTTTTATTATGGTGGATTTCAGTAAAGCTGGATATAAGGATGATCCATTTATACTTGCAAGACAAGCCACGCAAGTGTTCTACGTAACTGATCCCGCCGATCGTTCAAGACATGTTGTCCTCTCTGGTAAAAGACGTATAATCGGGATTGATAATGTGGAAGACGAAGAAGCGTACGATTATTTTGATGAGATACCACCGTTTTCTACTGGCATGGCATCTCTACCGGGCGCTGAGGATAATGAAACAGGTCACATGCGCATCGATCATGATGAAGGAGAATGGGTTGAAGAAGTTTCCATTGGCAAGTCATAATATTGGTATGTCATACATTTAATATTGGTATGTCAAAAAATATAAAAATGTGAGTTAATAATCTTTAATATTGCTGACAAAAAGGTACGGGTTTTTTTCTTCAGAATGCATTGAAACACCCGACGATGGGAAGCATGCAAGTCATTCTTCAACACTTATTGTAGCTTATTTTTTTCATGTTATATGTAATTTATTAGCTTATTTTTAAATTTTTAATGTTATTATTTTAGTACCTTATTTTATTTCATTTTATAAGTAATTTTCAAGGTATTAAGTTAATACAATTTAATAGTTTTAAAATAGCTTCTGTACTAAAGTAATTTTTAAACTAATAATTATACTAAAGAATTTTTCAAAATAATTTTCAAGTTTATTTATAAAATATCATACACATGAACATCCTTTTTTTATTTTTTAAAATAACATACACATACAAAATATAAAACAACACATAAACATCCTTTTTTTTATTTTTTAAAATAACATACACATACAAAAATATAAAACATCCACACAATAACCAAACACTATCAGGATCGGTTCTTAAGCTAGGAACCGATCCTGATAACAATATGTATTATTTTAAATAAATATAACAACAGGATCGGTTCCTAGCTTAAGAACCGATACAGATAACTATCAGGATCGGTTCTTAAGCTAGGAACCGATCCTGATAGTGCTCCCTCTCCAAACGGCGCCTATATTCTTTATAACTTACTAAGTTTTCAAAAAAACGCAAAACCTCAAAACCCTCTCCAAACCCTCCGTGACCTAGCCGTGCTCCGCCTAGCCGCGCTCCCTCTCCACGCTACCTCTCCAAACCCTCTCTCTCAAACTCATTTCTTTCGATCTCTCCTCCTCCGTGACCTAGCCGTGACCTATCAAAACCGATTCCTAGCCGTGCTCTGCCTACCTTCGGCTCCGTCTCTCCCTCTCAAACTCGGGTAAGTCTCCTTCTCTAAACCATTATGCAATGTGTGAAATTATTGTGTGTATACCAGACTTTGAACTAACAGGGACCATTATGCAAAATTTGGACTGATTTTGTGCTGATTTTGTGTGTATTTTGTGCTGATTTTGTGCGATTGTGCGAAATTTTAAATGTTTAGGGGTTGATATGCAAATTGTGAGATTGTTTAGAAATTAATTGTTAGATTAATTTAGATTAATTTGTCGGGTTAATTAATTTAGATTAATAAGGGTAAACAATTAATTCGGGTACCAATTTAGATTAATAAGGGTACCAATTTAATTCGGGTACCAATAAGGGTAAATAATTAATTCGGGTACCAAACCGAATTTAATTCGGGTACCAATTCGGATTAGGTTAACAAGGGTAAATAATTAATTCGGGTACCGTTTGTTAGATTAATTCTTCAAATTGTTTAGAAATGTTTAGAAATTGTTTACAATTTCGGATTAGAAATTGTTTAGAAAATTCTTGTTGCTAATTAGAATTTCTATTTATAAAATTATTGTTTATGAATTGTTTAGGAAATTTCGGATTACAAAATTGTTGTTGCTAATTAGAATTTTGGATTAAAACATTGTTTAGAAATTGTTTAGAATTTCAGATTAATTTGTCGGGTTAATTAGTTTAGATTAATTTGGGTTAATAATTGGTTTAGTTACCAAACCAAAATAATTGGTTTGGATTTATGTGAAACTTGTTATATTGTTAATTAGTTTTAATTAATTTAGAAATTGTGATACTTGTTATAATTTGGATTTATGGATTTATGTTATACTTGTTATAATTGTCGGGTTAATTAGTTTAGAAATTGTTAGAAATTGCAAATTTTGATACTTGTTATATTGTTAACCTATTTGCAAATTCAGATATGGAAAGCAATAGTGAGACAGCCTTGGCTAAGAAACGAGGAAGAGGGCCTAATGCAATTAAGGAGAAGTTTAACGAGAAAGGGAAAAAGCTAGAACTTGACAAGTTTCACAGGCCGGTTGTTACTAAGGATACAACGTCTTTTCCAACGGAATTCGGTATATTGGTGAGAAGGAATATTCCTATAAGTTTCCAATTCTGGAAAGATGTTCCAGAAGAGAACAAGCTGAAAATATGGGAAACACTGAAGGTAAATAACGTAGTACTAAGTTCACAAGCTTTTATTTGATATTAACTAAATCTAAATTTTGATCTCTATTTGTTTGGCAGCTGAACTGGGGTATAAAAGATGACGAAAAAGTGAGGAACTATTATTATCAGAAAATGGCTACTTGTCACCGGAAGTGGCGAACCGACATGACTAAAGTGTGGCGCGCGGGTGAGACGCCCGATTTTGCCAAGCAAAATATGGAAGAAAAAGACTGGGAGGTATTTGTCAAGTATCGAGAGACGGAGGAGTTTGAGGTATGTTTATTTCTGCGGATCACCTACCTTATCTCTAAGTAAGAATTCAAATTCTCTTATAATTAAGGCCTACAATGACTGTCTTGACATATTAATTGTAGACTGCCAGCAAGATTGGAAAGGAGAATCAGGCCAAAAACGAGTATCGGCATTTCTTAGGATCTAGAGGTTACATGGGCGAGGGTTTTCGGAGTAGGCTTACAGATGCTATGTAGACGATTGCAGACGAGAAAGCATCTAGTGATCCGTCTTCCCAAGGCTCAACAAGTGCATTGAAACTAGAAGAGGTCCTTGATATGTCAATTGAGCATAGGCACGTCACCTGGAGACTAGGAAGACAAAAGCTCGATAAGGAGACCAAGGAACGCTTTTATCCAGAAACATACGTACCGGTCATCGAGAAAATTGTGAAAATTTTAGATATTGTCATTCATTGAAACCTCAACTTTAATTTATTAGTTTATAACATGTTGTCATTCCAGGAAGAACAAGAGGCGGCTCTGAAACAAGGCTTGTTGGCCGTCAAACGATACGACGATGTTCTCGGAAAATCTCTGCCAAATCCGGAACATCCTGGGAGGGTGAGAGGAGTGGGAGGTTTGGTTCCTATCAGAAAAACATACGAGAAGAGCTCAATAAGGAGGAGACGCGCTCCACTCCCTCGAGTTTCGAAGAAAAAATGAGGGAAGAACTGAGGGAAGAAATGGAGGAGAAAGTAAGAGAAATAGAGTTAAGACTACAAGCAAAAATGAGGGAAAAAATGAAGTCTGAACTTGCACTTTTGCTTCAGCAGTCAATGGGCCAACAAGTTCAGACGTTTACCCCAACAGTCCTTCAGAGCAGCAGCCAGTCAGTCAAACCAATTGCAGATCTTTCCGGGTATACTGAGGTAATGCAAATTCAAATTCAATAATATTCAGATTTCACAATTTATTTTCCATTACATGTTCTAGTGTTCATACGTTTTAGTTTATTCGAGTAAATACATATATCTGAACAGGAGGCAGAACTAAGCTGCAAACTTTAGGCAGTTGTCAATGAGAACACTGTTCAAGTAGCCGTGGGGACAATTCATGTTCCAGTTGCACCCGGTGGAACAATTCACGGCAGGCCGCTGCCGCTCGACCATGCAAGAGTAATGGTGGATGGTATTTTCGATGCGGACTTCATAGAGCACCCATTACCTGTACCAAATGGCGAGCAGGAAACCCTAAAGGATGCCCTCGGCAGTTTCACTGTATGGTCGATGTCCATGATAGTGATAGGTTCAGATGAGGTATATTATTATTACAAGTTCTTATACTTCCGAATTAGTATCTATGTGATAGAGTTATAGATGATTTTGGATTTTACTTCAATTTATTATGAAATTTTACAGGAACCAGGCAAAGAATTGATTATTCCTGGATGTCCGAAAGCAACGAGTCACTGCAAGGCATTTGATGGTATCAATTTTGACAAGCTGAGACAGACATTCAAGCATATTCGTGATTGGTTTTTGGAGCTAGATGGCAGTCCAATCGAAATCGATTCCCCAGCTGATCTTTTATGTTCAGATGACTCCATACGCGTCTATGCAGATGATTATGCGGCCTTGCTTACACCACGGGAGTGGCTCACTGTCCAGTTGTTCAGATCTGGATGCTGTGAGTTAATATTTGTAATAATTGCAGAATTTTAGTACTTGTAATTCAAATTTCACAAAATTGAGATCACCTTTGTGTCTTTATTTTGTAGGTATTGGCACAAATACCTCAAGGAGGAATATCCCGATGAGCAGGTTGGTTTCATGGACCCCAATCAAACGAATGCCACCCTGTTGAATGATGACCGAGGACGTGTTCTTCAATACATAGGGAAAGCACTCCGAGAAAATCGGGACAAGAGATTAATCTTCATACCATACCATCAGATGTTAGTGTTATATATATATATATATTCTAATTTTATTATATTTCTTTCAATTCATATAAATTGAATAATATGACATGCTACAAACCTAAAATGTAGAAATCATTGGATATTGGTCGTGCTTATGCCAAGAGAACGTTCATTGTACGTGTACGATTCCGATAAGAAGTCTAAAAGAATGATGATGATCAGTGCTGCTATCGAGGAGTAAGTGTCTTTCCTAAATTTTACGTTTTGTTTAGAATACTAATGATTTTATTATTATATTATCATTTCAAAAATGTTTCGTAAGTACTGATTGTTCAATGTTTTCATATTTCAACAACGTCTTCATGAGGGAAATGGGTGCTTCTTTAACGGTTCTTAACGATTGCAAGGTAATAGTTCCTATTGCGATATGATTATAATGACCTAGATGCACACATTTGTGAATATACATATAAGCCATTTGTATGCTCGTAATACAAACATTTTATTTTTTTGAAACTTGTTATATAGTGCCCACAACAACCAGCCGGCTGGGAATGTGCATATTATACCATGTTGCTCATGCAAGACATAATAAAGCACTGTCTCGATGTTTTTCCGCAATTGAAGGTTTATACGCATTTATAAATTTTTCAAAAATAAGCATTGTTGCTTCAAATATAATAAAATACACAATTTAATTGTATATATATGCTCTTCACAAATTCTAAAAATGCAGGATATTCCCGCTAAATATACGATACAACGCTTGGCCGACTTTCGCCAAATGTGGGCCCAAGTTTTGCTGAAAGAAATTAAGTCGAGAAGAAGTTAGAAACATGAATTTTTTGTAATAAGTTAGGATGTGTATGATATATAATTAATTTAGGATGTGTTTTATTGATAATTAATTTAGGATGTGTTTTATTGAAAATTAATTTAGGATGTGTTTTATTGATAATTTAGGATTTGTGATAATTTGAAATTTTGGCCAGCTAAATAAATATGGAAGCTGGCCATTTAATAAAAAATATTTTTTAAAAATTCAATAAATTATCAGGATCGGTTCTTACGTAAGAACCGTTCCTGATAGTTATTTTCTGAATTTAAAAAAAAAACAGGATCGGTTCTTACGTAAGAACCGATCCTGATAGTTATTTTCTGAATTTAAAAAAATCTAATTTGAAATATACATCTGGATCGGTTGTACAGTACAACCGATCCTGATAATTTTTTTTCTGAATTTTAAAAAATCTAATTTACAATATACATCTGTATCGGTTGTTAAGTACAACCGATGCAGATAGTAACTATTAGGATCGGTTGTAACAACCGATACAGATTTGTTTGGTATCTGTATCGCCCTGATCAGGATCGATTGTGAACCGATACTGATATCTGTATATAACCGATCCTGATTCTATTTTTTCCAATGGTGATATAGTACTAATTAATATATATATAGGGTTAATACAATCCAACTATATCAGATCTAAAAAATAAAGACGTTAAAAATAGAAGTTTCTATCAGGAAACAGTATCAATATCATAAATAAAACCTAAATAAGGGTGGCACCGTGCCAACTGCCAACTGCCAACTGCACATGAGGTGAATATACACACCCCTCTCTCTCCAGCATTGTAAGCCATTTTTAACTAATTACATCTCTATTTATCCACCTGCCTTTTTTTTTTCCTTTTAGCAAACAAATTTTCCTATAATTCGACTCGTTTTCATTTGATAAATCATTTAATTCAACAATTTCATAAGAAACCATATATAAATGTTGAGACCTTTCAGACCAAGTTTCCATTTTTATTGACTGTTTGTGTATGGTTTGAGATTATTTTTGCACCAGTGCATCCATCTTAATTTACACACTGTTTTATTGAAAATGGCTCGGAACCGTGTACAATGTGCCATGTGTGATTAATGTTTCTTTAATTTGTAGTAGTGATAGGTGTTTATGTTAATTAATGAGCATATAATTGTCTAGACTTCTATAGGGTAACTACATTTTTTAAATATTATTTATTGATCTATAAAGATCTTCTAAAAATAAAAATTCAGATTAATTGTAGAACTTTTTTCAAGATATGAATGTGAAGAGAAAAAGAATTTTGATAAAAGAGAAAACACATAATGAAGAGTCATGAAAGGATTCGATAGAAGTATCGACGAAGCCTTAAAAAAAAAAGAACAATATTGGTTCAGAATGCATCGGGAACGAATTTTAGAGGACAGTATTGGAAGTAGGGGTGCAAACAGATCGGATATTAATTATCTGACCATATCCGGATCTGTATTCAAAAATTAAATACGCATATCCAATATTCGAATATCCGTGCGGATACAGATACGGATACATATATGATTTTAAATTTTAATTATCCATATCTGAATAGTAGATATATATTATAAAAAAGAATTATGTTATTCACTGTTGTAGAAAAACGTACATCCTATCCATATTCGTTTAATATCTGATTCGTATCCGTATCCATTTAATATCTGATCCGTATCCGTATTCAGAAAATAAAAACGAGTACAGATATGATTTTACCACTATCCGATCCGTTTGCGCCTCTAGTTGGAATTAAGTTAACTAATTTATTTCGATCCAATGTGTTGTACAATCCTACTTAAAAGAGTCCTTAATTGCGGATTGGTCCTTCAATTTATTGTTACTATATATAGAGGTGATATACATATCTTGCTGAGAGGTTTCGCGTATGGTTTTGAAATACTAAAGAAAATAATGATCAATGTTATTTTCGACCATATATGAGGATTGTCTAACAGCTCATGTACAGTTAATATAGATAATATAACAACTCAAGTACAGATAATATGGTTAAAGTACAATCCAAATATGATTTTATGAGGTGGGATATTTGGCATCAGGCTATACTCTTTCTAGTTTTTCTAATTTCTTCTCTAGATGATTGGGAGAGATTGCCCTTTGAATTAGGGGAGGAATTAGTAGCATGATTAAATATAATCTGTGTTAGAGTCGAAATTACAAAGATCAATTGTCTGGTTACCGTGACATCATAATATTTCAGCTTAAATACCATCGACTGAAAAACATATCAAATCTACTTCAAATGACGAATTTCAATAGTTTAAACCAATCTACTTCACGAGTAGTGTATTTACATACACAATTTATAATGTTATGAATTTATTTAGTATGAAGTCAAGCGGTCAAATATAGAAGTTTTTTAAGTTAATTTTTTTTTTAGAACTTGCATGGCAGACAGTGGTATGCATTAAAAGAAAGAATATGATGTTTTACAACAATGCCTACCGCTGAGGCCTACAACGAGCCATGCCTGCTCATTTTTAAGTTAATCTTAATGAATAAATTTTTTTATTTTTATGAGTTGACTCGTACTAAAATAATTAGAAAAAAAATATAAATTTTGCATGTAAACGCATGCATCATTCCTATAATATATTGGTTTGAATAGTTTGAATTCATGTTTCAAGTCAAACTAATAAATTTTTGAGTTAACTTAATTCCAACTAGAGGTGCAAACGGATCGGTTAGTGGTAAAATCATATCTGTACTCACTTTTATTTTCTGAATACATATACGGATCAGATATTAAATGGATACGGATACGAATCATATATCAAACGGATATGGATAGGATATACGTTTTTCTACAATAGTGAATAACATAATTCTTTTTTTATAATATATATCTACTATTCATATACGGATAATTAAAATTTAAAATCATATATATATATATATATATAGATAGGCTAATATCAAATCGATTGTTCCTGAGCCATGGAGCAATCAAGTTTTAAACCGTCTGATCTGATTGAAGATTTGTGCATATCGGATTGATCTGATCTAACAAGTTTCGCTGGAACAATCAAATTTCGCTATCCAGTAACTGGATCCGTCCAGTGCAGTAACCCTCCCCCCAAACCCCGACCCTCTCTCACAGGCGATCTCTCTTCTCTCTTATACTCTTTCTC
The DNA here is from genome assembly GCF_964058835.1 of Carex rostrata. NCBI lineage: Eukaryota > Viridiplantae > Streptophyta > Magnoliopsida > Poales > Cyperaceae > Carex > Carex rostrata. Next base: position 1,487,628 of record NC_135952.1, read on the forward strand.
TCCCCGACTTGAAATTGGTACTAATATTACTATTATCGCACCAGTCCATCAAAACGCTACCTCAAAATTGGTATCTCCATTCGAAGGGAGAAATCAGAAATCGCACCAATCCGAAGTAGCAGGTTTAGGGTTTTTAGCGTAATCAAATTTTCTAAGTTTTTATCTTCGCACCAGTCTAGGATTATTGAATGACTTATTTCAATTTTTGAAGCACCTTATTTGCACCATGAATTATAATTTTCTGTTATCGAGGTATCTATGCAGTGACAAAATATCTTTGATTTAATTTCTTAAGTAGTTTCTCTAATAGCAAAATTAACCTAATTGATATATTGAAGGATTGATTGTATTGTGGATCTATATTTCAGGATAAAAGCAGATTGAAGAAATCAAAATCTGAGAAAAAGAAGTGTCGCAGCTCTTTTGATTCATCTGACAATGGTAGGAAGAAAAACTTTTAAGTAAACTAGGAAATAAGTAGAATTTGTCAATACTGCTCAACTTTTCATAATTATCATGTTTCTCCCTTAAAAATCATTACCCTTTGTTTCTGTTAATGCAACTTTTTTGTTAATGCATAATATTGGATTAAGTTTCTCATCTGGTATAATGACAGATTGCAGTATACCTTTGACTTTCTAAACTTCTATTTTTTTTAATTGCAGGTTGTGTGTGTGTGTGTGTGTATCTGTATTTGTATCCGCACGGATATTCAAATATCGGATATGCATATTTAATTTTTAGATACGGATCCGGATACGGTCAGATAATATCCGATCTGTTTGCACCCCTACTTCCAATACTGTCCTCTAAAATTCGTTCCCGACGCATTCTGAACCAATATTGTTCTTCTTTTTTTAAGGCTTCGTCGATACTTCTATCCAATCCTTTCATGATTCTTCATTATGTGTTTTCGCTTTTATCAAAAAAAATTTTCTCTTCACATTCATATCTTGAAAAAAGTTCTACAATTAATCTGAATTTTTATTTTTAGAAGATCTTTATAGATCAATAAATAATATTTAAAAAATGTAGTTACCCTATAGAAGTCTAGACAATTATATGCTCATTAATTAACATAAACACCTATCACTGCTACAAATTAAAGAAACATTAATCACACATGGCACATTGTACACGGTTCCGAGCCATTTTCAATAAAACAGTGTGTAAATTAAGATGGATGCACTGGTGCAAAAATAATCTCAAACCATACACAAACAGTCAATAAAAATGGAAACTTGGTCTCAAAGGTCTCAACATTTATATATGGTTTCTTATGAAATTGTTCAATTAAATGATTTATCAAATGAAAACGAGTCGAATTATAGGAAAATCTGTTTTCTAAAAGGAAAAAAAAAAAGGCAGGTGGATAAATAGAGATGTAATTTGTTAAAAATGGCTTACAATGCTGGAGAGAGGGGTGTGTATATTCACCTCATGTGCAGTTGGCAGTTGGCACGGTGCCACTCTTATTTAGGTATTATTTATGATATTGATACTGTTTTCAGGCCACAACAACAAGATAGATACTTTTCGCGAAAGAAAAAAACACATTTATGACGGTACTCCGTCGTGAAAAGTACCGTCACTAATAGAAAAAACACGTTTATGACAGTACTCTATCGCAAAAAGTGCCAGTCTTTTTATCCACCGACAGCAAAAACTTTGGTTAGGTACTGATTCCTGCGATCCCTTTAGAATCACAGCAGAATTAATTCCCAAAAGTTTACTGTGTTTTCGGATTCCATAAGCACACGCAATTGATGATCGACTATGTCTTTTAATTTGTTGTGACCCACGAAATATGAAAATACACTGCACCCGGTTACCGAACAGTATCTATATAGTACTAATTAATATACAGGGTTAATACAATCCAACTATATCAGATCTAAAAAAATAAAGACGTTAAAAATAAAAGTTTCTACACGGTTAAAGTAACTGTATATATACAATAACAAAGGTTACATATATGGTTTCTACAAGGCTTCTGTATATAGATATGGACACCATATATGGTTTGTTATTTAAAACCATGTTTAATTTTTTTTTATTCTATAGAGATGTACGTAATTTGTTAAAAATGGCTTAGAATGCACGAGAGAGAGCGCGCGGTGCATGTGTATATTCACCTCATGTGCAATTGGCAGTTGGCAGTTGGCACGGTACCACCCTTATTTAAGTGCTATTTATGATCTTGATATCAGTATCGAGATCATAAATAGTACTTAAGAGTGATGCTTCTATGGACATAATGACCTATTTGTAAAATGAACATATTTTTATTTTCAAAGTTCAAACAGTCGATCCAAACCGTTCATCTTGTTCTCCATATTAATATGTGCTTGGAGACCAAATTTTACATTTTTCTGAATTTTTGTACTATTTATTAAGATGGGTACAAAATTCAATGGTCTGAATTTGATATTTTTTGTACCCATCTTAATAAATAGTAAAAAAAATTCAGAAAAATGTAAAATTTGGTCTCCAAGCACATATTAATATGGAGAACAAGATGAACGGTTTGGATCGGTCATTTGGACTTTGAATCCGGTGATTTATAATCCAATGCATAAAAATGCCTATGCATTGCAATATATGGTAACCTTAAAAACTAACTTAAAAAACTTCTATATTTGACCGCTTGACTTCATACTAAATAAATTCATAACATTATAAATTGTGTATGTAAATACACTACTCGTGAAGTAGATTGGTTTAAACTACTGAAATTCGTCATTTGAAGTAGATTTGATATATATGTTTTTCAGTCGATGGTATTTAAGCTGAAATATTATGATGTCATTGTAACCAGATTCAATTGATCTTTGTAATTTCGACTCTAACACATAGATTATATTTAATCATGCTACTAATTCCTCCCCTAATTCAAAGGGCAATCTCTCCCAATCATCTAGCTAGAGAAGAAATTAGAAAACCTAGAAAGAGTATAGCCTAACGCCACATATCCCACCACATAAAATCATATTTGGATTGTACTTTAACTATATTATCTGTACTTGAGTTGTTATATTATCTATATTAACTGTACATGAGCTGTTAGATAATCCTCATATATGGTCGAAAATAACATTGATCATTATTTTCTTTAGTATTTCAAAACCATACACGAAACCTCTCAGCAAGATATGTATATCACCTCTATAGTAACAATAAATTGAAGGACTAATCCGCAATTAAGGACTCTTTTAAGTAGGATTGTACAACACGTTAGATCGAAATAAATTAGTTAACTTAATTCCAACTAGAGGTGCAAACGGATCGGTTAGTGGTAAAAATAAAATCATATCTGTACCCACTTTTATTTTCTGAATACATATACGGATTAGATATTAAATGGATACAGATACGAATCATATATGAAACGGATATGGATAGGATATACGTTTTTCTACAATAGTGAATAACATAATTATTTTTTTATACTATATATCTACTATTCAGATACGGATAATTAAAATTTAAAATCATATATATATGTATCTGTATTTGTATCCGCACGGATATTCAAATATCGGATATACATATTTAATTTTTAGATACGGATCCGGATACGGTCAGATAATATCCGATCTGTTTGCACCCCTACTTCCAATACTGTCCTCTAAAATTCGTTCCCGACGATTTCTGAACCAATATTGTTCTTCTTTTTTTAAGGCTTCGTCGATACTTCTATCCAATCCTTTCATGATTCTTCATTATGTGTTTTCTCTTTTATCAAAATTCTTTTTCTCTTCACATTCATATCTTTAAAAAAGTTCTATAATCTGATTTTTTATTTTTATTTTTAGAAGATCTTTATAGATCAATAAATAATATTTAAAAAATGTAGTTACCCTATAGAAGTCTAGACAATTATATGCTCATTAATTAACATAAACACCTATCACTACTACAAATTAAAGAAACATTAATCACACATGGCACATTGTACACGGTTCCGAGCCATTTTCAATAAAACAGTGTGTAAATTAAGATGGATGCACTGGTGCAAAAATAATCTCAAACCATACACAAACAGTCAATAAAAATGGAAACTTGGTCTCAAAGGTCTCAACATTTATATATGGTTTCTTATGAAATTGTTCAATTAAATGATTTATCAAATGAAAACGAGTCGAATTATAGGAAAATTTGTTTTCTAAAAGGTAAAAAAAAAAAAGGCAGGTGGATAAATAGAGATGTAATTTGTTAAAAATGGCTTACAATGCTGGAGAGAGGGGTGTGTATATTCACCTCATGTGCAGTTGGCAGTTGGCACGGTGCCACTCTTATTTAGGTATTATTTATGATATTGATACTGTTTTCAGGCCACAACAACAAGATATACACTTTTCGCGAAAGAAAAAAACACATTTATGACGGTACTCCGTCGTGAAAAGTACCGTCACTAATAAAAAAAACACGTTTATGACAGTACTCTATTGCGAAAAGTCACTTTTTACCCTCGCGAAAAGTGTCAGTCTTTTTACCCACCGGGGGCAAAAACTTTGGTTAAGTACTGATTCCTGCGATCCCTTTAGAATCACAGCAGAATTAATTCCCAAAAGCTTACTGTGTTTTCGGATTCCATAAGCACACGCAATTGATGAGTATGTTTTTTAATTTGTTGTGACCCACGAAATATGAAAATACACTGCACCCGGTTACCGAACAGTATCTATATAGTACTAATTAATATACAGGGTTAATACAATCCAACTATTTCAGATCTAAAAAAATAAAGACGTTAAAAATAAAAGTTTCTAGACGGTTAAAGTAACTGTATATATACAATAACAAAGGTTACATATATGGTTTCTACAAGGCTTCTGTATATATATATGACACCATATATGGTTTGTTATTTAAAACCATGTTTAATTTTTTTTTATTCTATAGAGATGTACGTAATTTGTTAAAAATGGCTTAGAATGCACGAGAGAGAGCGCGCGGTGCATGTGTATATTCACCTCATGTGCAGTTGGCAGTTGGCACGGTGCCACCCTTATTTAAGTGCTATTTATGATCTTGATATCAGTATCAATATCATAAATAGTACTTAAGAGTGATGCTTCTATGGACATAATGACATATTTGTAAAATGAACATATTTTTATTTTCAAAGTTCAAACAGTCGATCCAAACCGTTCATCTTGTTCTCCATATTAATATGTGCTTGGAGACCAAATTTTTTCATTTTTCTGAATTTTTGTACTATTTATTAAGATGGGTACAAAATTCAATGGTCTGAATTTGATATTTTTTGTACCCATCTTAATAAATAGTAAAAAAATTCAGAAAAATGTAAAATTTGGTCTCCAAGCACATATTAATATGGAGAACAAGATGAACGGTTTAGATCGGTCATTTGGACTTTGAATCCGGTGATTTATAGTCTAATGCATAAAAATGCCTATGCATTGCAATATATGGTAACCTTACTATATATAGAGAGAGAGTAAAGCTAGGGTGTGATGTGCTCACCAAGAGAGTTTGGTGAGCACAACTCCAAAAGTTCATCGGATCGACTTCAAACGCTGAATCCAAACCGTTGAAATCCATGTGCTTCATAAGTGATGCATGTGCATGCAAAAATTTGAAAGTTTCGAGTTCATTTGCTACACAGTCAAGCGGTCAAAGAAATGAACATTTTATTAAGTTAATTTATAAGTTGTTTTATATATTCAATTTTTATTATTTCTTTGATTGCTTGACCATGTAGCAAATAAACTCAACACTTTCAAAATTTTGTATGCACATGCATCACTCATGAAGCACATGGATTTCAACAGCTTGAATTTGACGTTTGAAGTCGATCCGATGAACTTTTGGAGTTGTGCTCACCAAACTCTCTTAGTGAGCATATCACACCCTAGCTTTACTCATATATATATATATATATATATATATACTAGTATCGTGCTCATGCATTGCGACGAGAACATATTATAAAATCGAAAAGATCTTTTTGTTGACATTCATACAGAATTAAGAAAAAAATATTTGAAATGAAAATAAAAAACATAAATAAAAAAAAAAGATTCAAATAATAAATAACAATAAAAGAAACAGCAACAAATTAAAAAAAATCAAATATAACATGAAAAAAGAAGTGACTGGTATTTAGAATTATAACGTGAAAAAATAACTGCATTATTCTACTATACTGCCCCTACATTACATTATTTGTTTGGCATATTTACAAAACCCCAAAATTTTTGAAACTTGACAGGTATTTAGAATAGTTTTTTTTCTGCATTTTCATATGTGTATATTTTTGGACGTATAAAAAAATATATTGTTTTATTTAGTTTTTTCTAGTTTATATCTTCAATTATTTACAAGTTTCAAAAAAATTACATAAATAAATTGAGAAAAATATACGATCTTGCTAGATCTAACAAGGAAATTAATCTTACATATGTAAGTTATCATAGCCCATGTTTGACAGCACAAACAATTTCCTTTAAAAAGAATAATGAACATTACAAAATTTCACCCATCTTATTAGCCTTAGTATTTTTTAATTTTTCAATTTTGTACAATTAAATAACATCGAGATAGTAAACAAGTTTTGCATGCATGGAATGGAGAGAGAGAGATATAGAGAGAAGTTTTGAATGATATATCATGGAAATGTTATTCAATTCTTATTTAAATACCTTACGGAGATTATATGAACTATAGATTGAAGGTTAAATCATCTAACTATTTAATATTCTTAAGAGATTTTTCTTTCAAATTTAGAACATACAACACAGGGAGGGTATTGTTTTTATCATTAGACCGAATAGTAAAAACTTTTTATATAAAAAAAAAAATACTATATGCAATTGAAATCATTATGCTTTTTTTTTCATAGAAGATTTAACAAAAAATATATCCAGTTTTATATTTATGATATTTTATAGATTTCTATATTTTATCAATAATAATAAATCAGAGAAAATCAATATGTGTGTTTATATATATAGTATTTTTCATTAAAAGACGGTTTCAAGGAAATTTTTTATGAAAAATGTAGCATGTATTATTAGAGATATTGTTATGAAACAAAAATCATAACCTCAAAAGAGAAATCAACACTCTAATTACAATTCCATCCCCCAGAAATTTTCAGAATTGAATAAAAACAAATTCAAAGATCAAAACTTTAACTTAAATCACAACAAATCACATAATATCAATAAAGAACCCACATTTGAGATATTTACTGCAGCTTAACTAATCCAAAGAAATATAGAGGCTCATGAACGTTCACAAATAAACTTTATTTCCAAAATTCAGTACATTTAATAGAAAGGAGCAAACATTCAATGAAGCTCTCGACTTTAATTTCCTTTTTATATAATTAGTCATATAATTATGTAATTGCTGACATTAAATTTTGATCAAATAGCTAGACTTGTAAATTTGAGAAATAATTTAAATATTTTCATGAAGTTAAGTCTTTTGTAGTAGTGTGAGATTTTCATTTGGACTTATTTCAGTATTTTACAAATATTATTATCATTATTATTATTTTCTATTAAAGAGCTCCGGTATACTCCAGCATGTTTTAATGCTATTTTCGAAAATTAATTTACTTGTATCTTCTTGGAAGAGAGCAAGGACTCGTGCCACTGCATCAAGCTCACATTCTTTATAAATATTATTTAATCCTCACATTTTTATAAATATTATTTAATCCCAACAATAGTATGATTTATTGTTTTGCTCCTGACTAGTCAAGTGTCTGTGCTCTGCAACGGGGAATGAAATGATTTTTAAGGAGCGACATAGAATTAATAACATGAATGTTTAAGAACTATGAATGAAAAAAAAAAGATTTGGGAGAACGAAATAGATTGAAAAAAAAATTTAGAAGCTACTTTGAAATTCTAATATGAACACAAAACTAATATTAGAACAAAAAAAATAAAATCACCCTCTCATTCTTTCGTATTAGTACCAGTACTGGTACCGATATGGCGTGTATTTCCTAATTTTAATGTGCATTAGTGTTGTTCTCTATATGGCGTTTATATCTATGAAACTCGAGTATTTGTTTGAGTAGAATACATTTATGTATGGAATTTACTGCCACAAGCACCTTCATGTGAAAGTGTTTATTTGTTTGTCAAAGTTCATCTACTAAAATAAAAAAAAATAAAAAAATGAAATTGTGTTGTGTTTTGTAATTGTAATAACTGCATATGGCTTCATCAGCACATAGATGGTGCCACTGCTAATTTCTTTTATCATGCATCTACAAAACTGAATGTGTGCTATCTTGTACCAATTTATTCTTCCAATTAATAAATGTACAATTGATACAAACCGAGGAAGATGAGTTCAACAGGCTGACATGGGTGCCAGCGTACCAGCAAAAGGAGATGTACTGGTACCTTGAATTTTGTGATTAAACACAAATTATTCTCAATAATGCAACTAAGATTCATGTGTAGAAAACATTGTGCCCGAATAATGCAATTGAACACAAAATAATCTGTTAATTAAAGAACTACCAAAAGAAAATATAACTCAAATTAGAACTGCATGTATAATAACATGTAAAGTGTTTAAAGCTATAAGCTTTATTGAATCGGCAATTAAGGAATATAAAAGTGAGAAGGATTTAATTATTTTTAAGGAAAATAAATCTATATAAGGGATATTACTTGACAGAAAAATTAGGTTTATTAATTTTTTTTCTTGCTTCGTTTGTCGTTTCACAGAGAAGAAACGGTGTTTTATTTGTGGTTCAATTAAATTGTTGACTTTCGTTTGTCGTTTTTAACATATACATTTTTTTGAGGGGGGCTGTTGGATTTTGGGGCACGGAGCCATTGTTCTGGCTATCCTGGATCAGGGCCGGAACTGAAACTGTATCATTATCTATTATAATTTTTTGAATACGGATACAAATACGGATAGTCTCAGATATAGATTAGATATTAAATAAATACGGATATAGATCAAATATCGGATGGATACGATAAATAACAATTTAAATATAATTTTTTCATTCATAGATTAGAGGTTGATTGATGTACTGCATCAAAGAAAAATTGACGAAAAAACAGAATCATGTACGGCCTCCAAGAAAAATTGACGCAAAAAAAGAAGAAGAAGAATCATGATATGTCAGCTAAAGAATTATAAATATTGCGTCAATTTTTGCTGAGCACAACACTAAGAATTTTTTTTATAAACTATAATTAACTAAATTAAATTTAGCAAAGCAGTATGATTGTTTTTTTTTTTTACAAAAAACATATAAATACCAAATTCCCAATTCGGTCTCCCTTTATTTTGAAACAGGGCTTGTTTCCTGGCAGAACAGGGGATGTCCCTGGTAGAAACAGGCCGAAACAGAGGCTGTCCCTGGCAGAAACTGGTCAAAACAGGGTCCGAAACAGAGGAAATACATCACAGAAATACATAGTGTTTGAGAAAAGCCGTAATAGGAGCCGAAACTGGTCGAAACAGGGGCCGAAATAGAGGAAAATGTGTGGAGACCGAATTCCTAATTCGGTCTCTCCAAAAAGTAAAATTTGGAGACCGAATTAGAGATTCGGTCCTTATCAAATTAAAAAAAAAATAATCATATTGTTTTGCTAAAATAAATTTAATTAATTATGATTTGTAAAAAAAATTCCAACACTAACGTGCTGTCCAATAGTTGAATAGTGTTCATAAAGTAAAGGAAATAATAAAAAAAAAAAAGTCAGGAATCCGGATCTATTCGGATATCCAGTTAATCTAAAAAGTCGGATCCGGATAATTATCTGCATTTGGTTTCGTATCTGGTTCTATATTCAAAACCAAGGCTGCAAAACGAATCGAACCAAATCGAACTTATTCTAGTTTGAGTTTGATTTGAATTAATTTCGAATCATTTTTTTACGAACTCAATTTCGAATCTTTTACGAATTTTTTTACGATAAAAATGAGTAATCGTAGTCGCCGAAAGCGAGAGGTGAAAGTCGTATAGAGTTTTAGAATTGAGAGCGATGATTACAACTTACGAGTTATGACTTATGGCTGGGCGGCCTTATGTTTTAATTTTTAAGTCATCAGTGAACATAAGTCATCAGCGGAAATCAACGATTCATGTTACTTTGAATTTCGAACTAAAATAGTTCGTGAACCTATTTTGAACGAACCAGGTTCAGTTTGAATTTAGTTTGAATTAATTTCAAATGATTTTGAATCAAATTTTTTAAGAACTTTTTCAAATCAAACTCGAATCGAATCACGAACTACGAATTTTTTGTGCAGCCCTATTCAAAACTGTATCCGCATCTCCAATACATATATGATGAGATCTTTATCAACTATTTATCAGGCATTTAACTTCTATTTATCTTTCAAGTTTGAAATTAATTCATCGGGTTTTTATTCTTGTGTTGAATTGTATTGAACTAGTACTTTATATTATAAATTATATATGTCTTTTTAAAAAAAAAATAACAAACAAACAATTTTTTTGCCAAAAAAATCTGAGTCAACTTGCGAGCTTTTGAAGTTTAGAAAGGTAAATGTAATATAATGAATTTTAGAGGGGACAAACTTAATTTCGAAGTTATTGAGGTCTACATGAAATTCCCCTATTAGAACCGAATTCGTATCCTCTGAGATATCTCAAACTTTGCGTGACTTTATGGAAAATCCCACGTTCTGCACGAATCTAAAAGCACACATCATACTGACCCCTCCATCACCCCCGAATAGGCACCGGACACGTCGGTCACGCAAAAGTTGAGATAATACGCACTCATTAGAGATGGAAGTGGAAGCGGCACCGACGGAGGAGCAAGAAGAGAGAGAGGATGAGGAGGAAGAGGAAGAGGGGGAGGAGAGATGCGAATTAAAGTTTGGGGACGGAACCGATCCGATAGACCTGGTCCAGGGGGCCCATGACGGGGTCGAGCTGTACCACCGCTTCGAGCGGTTTGAGTACGAGGCTCTTGCCGAGCGCGAGCGCAAGCGCAAGGCTCTTCAAGACCAGCATCATGTGCCTTCAAAAAAGCCAAGGCAAGATGAATTTATTGGGGCAACCATGGAAGAGATTGATGAAATGATGAACTTTGGTTCTCGTAGAAGACGGTCCCGCAGTTCGGTATGATATTATTATTTTTTCTCTTTGTTTTTGTATATAAATGTTAGAGGTTGAAATCCAAGATAGAATAAGTATTTAAGAACCAAAATTGTCAAATGCTTTATAATACTGAATTTCTTTTATACATTTTCTAACTGTTGCAATGTTGTTTGTTGGGTTATCGATCAGCGTGGGAAGAAGGGTAGAAGGAAGGGTTCAAGAAAAAAGTTAAAGCCTGAAATAAGTCGAAAAATTGGCGATGCTACTCTTTACTATGCATCGGGAAAGTATAAAGAGGTTTGGATTTCAAGCATTCTTTTAATACAATATCGATACTAATTCTTTTTTTTACGGGGGCTGTAGTAGAGTAATTGTTGTAATTAGTCAAATTGCGGTTACTTGTCCTTGATTGATAGGGAGTATAATCAATTCCATGTGTTGGTAATCAAAAGCTCTTTTGTTTTAACCGGGTATCTTACCATATGGAAGATAAACCTTAACCCCTCTCTCTGGGATAAAGAGGGGAAACGACTAATAGGAGGGTGTTTTTGGTGCCCCATCTTGACCACAATTCCATTTTACATTAATAATTCAAAATTTAATTTTTCAAACAATAAATGTGAACTGTTGATAACTCCGCCTAAGCCTGTCCCAAGCCAAGAAAAAGGAGTGTTGTGATAGGCATGGCGAGCCAATGTAAAATACAGGCTTTTTATGGAAGCCTACCCCAATTTGTGTGGGACTAAAGGCTTTGTTCTTGTTGTTGTAAATGTGAACTGTTGATCTGTTTTATTTTAAAGTAATGCATCATGTCAAAATTCTAGAATTTTGAATTCTTGTTGTACAAGATTACAAGTTGGAAAAACTACGGTGGAAATTAATTACAATTAACCATTGAATTTTTTGGTTTCTTGATATTTTACAAAGAGAAGTCAAGTTTTTGTGATCTTTGAGATGAATGCATTATTTTGGAAATAAAACAATATTTATGATTCACATTATGTATTACAGCTTGTTATATGCACATTATCTATTACAGCTTTCATTTCAAGGTGCATATGACCTAGGAATTTCAAGTTTCTGTTATATTGTACTTGTCTTTAATAGTCAACCAATAATGTTGGAAATAAAGTTAAAGGTTTATCTTATTAATATATGCCAATTCAGGCTAAACATCTATTACATGAAGTGGTAAGGCTAGCACCAAATGTCTCAGATGCGTACTATCTACTTGGGCTGATACATGACTCCCTGGGTGACCGTAAGAAGGCCTTGGACTTCCACATGATGGCAGCCATCTTCTCCCGTAAGGATGCCTCTCTCTGGAAAAAACTCGTTGCCTGGTATATTGAGATGGGAGATGTGGCACGGGTGAAATACTGTCTTTCCAAGGCAATAATTGCTGACCCTGATGATGTTGGATTGAAGTTTGATGGGGCGTTGCTGTATTTCAAGGCTGGGGAGTTTCTGAAGTCTGCTGAGCTTTATGAGCAGATACTCAGGGTGAGTCCTGAAAATGTAGAGGCCCGTAAAATGGCAGCAAAGGTAACTATTGATGGATTCATTCATTTTTCACTTTTGCATTTAATAGGCAAAATCTTATTGTTCATGCAGCAAGCACTGTGCTGGTCTTTTAGATATTTGCAAAATCATCTACTGTTTGGCAAGCGTAGTTGGATGGGAAGATATACATGTTTGACAACTTTTTCAAATTTTTAAATCCATATTAAACGTAAATGAATGAATGAAAAAAAAAAAAAAAAAAAAAAAAAAAACTGATGTTGGTGTAGGATCCCAAGTTCATAGGCTAGTCATTAAGAGATCTGTTTAATGTAGACAGCATCATGGGGATGCTATATTTTGCCTGACTTAACATTGGTTTTAACTCTTGGTAAGTATTGGTGGTGCTATTTGGAAATAATAATGTTGGAAATGCTGAGTTCAATATGCAAAAAGGGAAAAGAAAGCATCAATTTGCTTTGTTGCCATAAATCTCTCTCTTCCGCTATCCTCCATATCTTGACTATCTTTGGACTAATGCAGATGTACAGAAAATGCGGTAGAACTGAGAAAGGAATCCAAATTCTCGAGGATTACGTCAATGCTGACAAGCAGAAATATGATCTGAGTGTGATTGACCTCCTAATAACCTTGTACATGTCAAATAATGCACACACTAAGGCACTTAAAGAGATTGAGAAATATCTTGCTCATCTCGAATCAAAGAAGCTTCCATTTCATCTAGAAGCGAAGGGTACTATGTGCCGTGCTCATCTTGGTGATATGGGTCATGCTGAGGTTATTTTTAGCATAGTTTATTTTGTTTAATAATATAGTCAAAACGAAAATGCCATGAACATGAGGAACAGCACTTGTAGACTAGTCAAATTAAAAGGGAACCATTTATATTTTTGCTGGAAACATAAAAATTACAGTGCCTAGTTGTATCCCCATGGAAAACAAAATATTAAACATATTACTGTCGTTTTAAAGCCCGGAAGATATCAATTACGCACTAATAAGAAGGAACAAAGAAGAAAAGAACCAATAAATATGGTTATGCACCTGACATCATTTCTCACCATATACTTCGCTTTTAATTTCTTAGGTTTTCCTACAGCATGTACCATTGGAGGCTACTAAAGAAACCATAGACGTGGTAGCTGAAGTAGCTGATTCATTCTCTGAAATGGGAAAGTATGATTGTGCCCTCAAGTTTTACTTCAAATTGGAATGCATTACTGATGATCCTGATGTAAGATTGTATACTACATTTTTGCTTCCAATTTATATTCTAATCCAGACTAGGGATATTATGATAGTACCCAGGATACCTACCAGTACATGCTGAGACAGGAAGGAACAGCCACTGTTAGTTATTTATGATATTGCCATAACTCTAGAATGAAAAGAAAAAAGCCAAAAGATATTAATAATCACAGTTGTCACTTTAAGAATGTACTATTTTCAGTACTCTTGCTATTATTTTTTAGTAAAAATAAATATCTGCAGGGTGACTTGTATAAGAAAATTGCCCAGTGTTACATATCTTTGAAGGAAAGAAGTAAAGCCATTCCTTTCTTTTATAAAGGTTTTCCTCTTTGCAATTTCTTTTTCTTTTTTCTTCCCATCTGAAATGAGAAGTGCAATAGGTCCAAGTTCTTTCAAATGTTTTGTATCTCCTTGAGAAATTTGGATGTAATACAAAAGAGTAGTTAGTGAATATAATATAACCTTATTCAAATGATTAACTTTGTTGTCTATAACCTTATTCATTGGATGTAGGTATATAACCTTAAATCCAATGTACACCTAATACCTACAACGGTTTTGCAAACAGCCTCGATCATAATTCTTAAAAGCTAAAGCTCGTAATGTTATTCTTTCTCTCCCTTTTATTGACTTTGAGAGTATCCAATAGTTTTTTTAATCTTCTTCTTTTTTTCTTTTTTCCTTTCTTTTTTTTTCTCTACTTTGTTTGATATGTATTTCCTGCCATTTTTCCAGCATTGAATAAAATGGAGGAAAATGTTGAAATTCGGCTGACTCTAGCCTCCTTCCTCCTAGAAGAAAGGAAGGAAGATGAAACAGTTCTTTTGCTTTCACCCCCTTCGAACTCAGAGAATTTAAATTCACAATCAAAATCTTGGTGGCTTAACGGTCAAATAAAGATACAGCTTGCAAGAATCTACCATAGCAAAGGAATGTTGGAAAGCTTCGCAAACACAATATTTTCTTCAGTTCGAGATACACTTATCATTGAATCAATCAATCAGAAGGTACAAATTTTGTCTGAACCTTTTGTTAACAAACCTTGGAATGAAGTCCGTACCATGGAATAATGAGTAATGCTCAAACCTTTTCATTAAGTCATACTATTGTTTAATCTAATGCAATTGTACTACATACTGAGTAGAATGACCTTTACTTCACAGCTTGGTACAGTACATTGATATATTTCAAGGGACTGGAGGTGTTCAATAGACTTCGTCATATTTTTGAAGTGCAAAGCAAAGGCACTAAAGATAATTATGAGTAGAGATGTACTTTTTAGTTTCCAATAAAGTTTGGTATATGATTGCAATAACATTTCTAGGAGTTTTTTTATTTTTTTTTTATTCCAAATTTGCTGAATGTTCAAGTTCAATTAAGCCCGTATGCAATTTAAAGCTGTCAACAAGTTTCAGAATAATCCAAAAAAGCGTGAATATGCTAACCTGTTTGCAATGGTCTTATATATTATTAAGATGCTATGACGCTGATGTCCACTTTATTGCTTCACTAATGGTTCCATGGTTTCAGGTGCGACCAAAGAAAGAGCTGTCTGAGGATGTCTTAATTGAAAGAGCAAAGGTGTTACATGATCAAGGACCTGACAGTGTTTTTTGTGGAATCAGACCTCTTGCTACTCACCCTGAGTTGTGAGTACTTTTTCCTTTTGTATGTTACTTTTTCTTTTTTCAGATTTTCGGAGAGTACCATTTTTTCTGTAAGCTTGCATCTGAAGAGCAAAGTTGTTAGCTTAACAAGAACCTGACAGTGTTCGGTTCTTTTATTTTCACTAGAGCTTTCTAAAAGAGCTATTAGTTGTTTTGGATTGAACTTACTAGGTAATTTTTCTCATTTTCATAACAAAATCTCTGTAGAAATCTAAACAAATGAAATTTTATTTCTTCTTCAAGCTTTCAGACTTACAACTTGTGTTCTTTTATATACAAGTTATTTATAAAAAAAAAATGAAAGATTAGACTATTTCCTATTTTCATGAGAAATAATAGTTTCTTCTTTTTTGCTAGTGTAGGGCTAAGGCTACTAGAGCGAAGAAGAAACTACAGAAAAAAGCAGATTTAAAAGAACAAACAAAGGTAGCTGCTATAGCATCTGGTTTGGAGTGGCATAGCGATGATTCTAACGAAGAAGAGCCCCAGGTAAGGGCTCCCTTCTCAAATTTTGACACATAATTAACTGTTACAGTTTCTCATTTTAAGTACTTAACGATTAGAATATTTTGCAAAGCATTTCTGTTAGTTTGTTTTCTGGTGTTATTAGATTGCGTTTAAATTGGATATATTTTGGCAGTAATACATTTTTTATTTTTTAATTATATATACAAAAAGAACTTCAATGCTGACAATCAGGTTGAATGGAAAATAAATATTCTTTTTAATATTTGAGATTCTGGTCCCCCAACTCAAATGAGCCCCTCTCCCCTAAGCACAAACTTGACTAAACTCAAGCTAATTAAGCTGGCATAACCTTTGATATTAAGCAAGTTGACCAAGTTAATAAAAGGCTAACATCGAATCATTCTTTTCAATTTGCTTGGTAACTTTTGCTTTATTTCATGCATAATATATGCAACTAACCCAGAAAAGAATTGGGTCTAAATTTACAAATCAGTTGATATTGGATGTAGCTTTATTTAAAAAAGAAAAAATTACATCTCAGTTCAGACCTTGAATTGAAAAAACAAGAATTGGTTTGCCTATGTAATACTGGTAGCTGTTACAATGGGTATATTATATGTCAAGCAATGAATGTTTGTATTCCTACTATTCAGTTTGCATTTGTTTTACTATTTTTCTTTGCATTTTAGAGAAGAGAAAAGCAAGAGCCTCCATTGCCAGGATTCCTTCAGAAACAAGAGAACCATCAACTGTTAGTGGATGTATGTGTGTTTCTATATGAGCTTTATGATGTAATTTGTGAAATCAAGGATTACTTTTCTCTAGGATATGAAAAAATATTAGTTTCTCAACCTACTTGTATCAGCATTGGTTACATGGAAATGTCTGTGTTTTAACTTGAACATTATTTGGTTCAGTTCGTACCTCATAATGGTGCCCTTTGTTAACAGTTGAAAAGATACCTTGTCGCTTGTAATCAAATTTTTAATATTTTCCTTTTTAAGCGTGTTGCAGAATGTAGATAATGTTTGAGAATAACTTTTGCATTTTTTAAATGTTTCAATGCAAAAGCTTTGCAAGGCATTGGCATCCTTGCATAGATACTGGGAGGCATTGGAGATCATTAACAAAACCCTGAAAGTGGCACATGATGATATCATCTCAAATCAAAGGAAGGAGGAGCTTAGATCTTTGGGTGCACGTAAGTCTATTTTTATCGTCTCATATCAAATGTGTCCCTGTAAATCTATTTTACCCTTCCTAAATTGAGAAGAGGGCTGCAGCTCAACTTCTTAAGTCGATGAAATATTTATGGGTGCTTATAAAGCAGAAGGAATTTCAGATGTTCATCACCTCTAATTTTGTTTCAGAAGCTACCAAAGTATTTCCTTCATACTTGTTCTTGTATTTTGGGAAAAGAGTTACCAAAAAGGCACTTGGACAGCTTTTGGAAAAATGTGGAAGTGAAGCCCATAGATGATGTCTTGTTATGAACATTAATCTGCCTAACATTTCCTGTATTTTGTTGCCAGAGGACTTGTTAACTTTTGTTTTGTCGGGGTTACAAAATGAAGCTGCAATTTGCAACAAAAGTGTTGGTAACCTCAAAATTGTAATATTCTTCCCCCTTTTTTTTTTTGCAACTCTGTGCACAGAAATAGCATATGGTATGACTGATCCAAAGCATGGTTTTGACTATGTCAAGTACATAGTGCAACAACAACCCTATAGGAATGCCGCTTGGAACGGCTACTACAAAGTTATTTCAAGGTGACGATTTAAACACCCTTTTTTGTTTTATATAATAATCGTAATAATTATTGTAAAAATAAAAAAGAGTAATAACATGAAACAATTGTAGTAATTTCACACTACATAGTTCGTATAGCCCCACAAATTGTGAAAACTATGCATTTTACCTCTCTTTCCCACTTAGTCCAAATTGTGAAAACGAGTTGTGGACCTGGTGGTGGATATGCTGGCAGGGTTCTATTAATCTGATATCTTCTTTTCTTTGCTTTTATTTTTCTATTTGTCAGATTAGAGGACCGATATTCAAGGCACAATAAGTTCATACGGAATATGAGGAATACAAGGAATGATTGCATACAACCTATTATAATAAGTGGTCACCAATTTAATTCTCTTAGCCAGCATCAAGTGGCCACTGCTGACTACTTGGAGGCATATAAAATTCAACCTGATAACCCACTTGTTAACCTTTGTGTCGGTAATTATATAAGCTTTAATTATTATTTTACTAAAAAGAGTATTTCAGAATGTTGATTTTTTCTTGTTGTTGCAACATTATAGGTACATCTTTAATTAACTTAGCTCTTGGTTTTCGGCTTAAGAATAAGCATCATTGCATTCTCCAAGGATTTTCCTTCCTTTACAAGTATTTACGTCTTTGTGATAACAGCCAGGTATCGTGTTAACCTAGAAATTTTTACAGTGACAGTTACATTTGTTGTTACTTGTATCATTTTGGTCCTTTGGAGATGTTGTTGGCAGCAAATTTCTCCTGCTGCTATACCATCTTCGTTAGCGCATGAAAAAAATTGTAATTCTGGCAATGTCTTCTCTTACAGGAAGCGTTTTACAACATAGCTAGGGCATACCAGCATGTTGGATTGGTCACACTTGCTGCTTCCTACTATGAAAAGGTTTTGGCAATGAAGGAAAAAGATGAACCAGTCCCTAAGCTTCCTTATGAAAAACCAGTGCCAGATCAGCAAGTTGCCAAGTCAAATTATTGTGACCTACGCCGAGAGGCAGCCTATAATTTACATTTGATATACAAAAAGAGTGGTGCAGTAGATCTTGCCAGACAAATATTGAAAAATCACTGTACTGTTTAGAGATAATTTATCTTTAGTTCTATTAACTAGTGTGCCAGTGTCTACTAGAAAGTTTAACCTGGTCTTGGTTGGTGCTTGTGATGAACAAAGGTGCGATCCTAAAAAGCGTTCATCTTCTTCGTCTTCTTCAAAGTCTTTATTTCCAAACAAGTTGGGGTAGGCTAGAAATGCATTCCAACTAGATTCAGAAATATAGGAACTTCTCAGGAGGTCACCCATTCTAGTAGTACTCATTTCTAATTCGTGAGGGTTTTATTTCCATAAATGCTGTTTTTTTACTAGCTTGTCAAGCCTATTACGAACCCTTCTCCTTTTTTTCTGACTTGGAACGGGTTGTGTAGAAACAACACGAAACTACACAGGCAGAGTTATCCTAAAAAGCGTTAACATGCATAATTTAAGCTGAGGTTAGTTGTTTCTTAGTATGAGTATAGGAGACACCATCCTAGATGGAGGTTATATATTTTATATTTAAGAGGATTAGCTGTTCAGGCATGGCATTGTTGCTCCAATGGGTTCTTTTGTTATACCATATGCTTCTTATCGTTTATTTTGACATCTCATTGCTTATCCACCACAGACGCTCTCAGATGAGAAAAAATTGCTCAGACCAAAGGGGTCATGCCTGTAGCTGCCCAAAAAGAAAAAAATAATAATTAGGATTCAATTATTATATCCTCAGAAGTTTATGTTTCAATTTGTAAGAGCATCTATATTCTTGGTATTATTAGAGTTTCTAATTTGATGTAACAGTTTTTAATCTAGTTTCAGAAATGTGGAAGAGTTTCTTATTTAGAAACTATACAGTAAAGTTTCTTATGTTTATAAACTATGTTGGTCAAATAATTGGTTCAAATTGTTTCTCATTTTTAATTTGTTACTGATATGACTTAATAAAAATTATAAAGTTAATTTCAGAAATGTGAGAGTTAGAAATATTAGAGATCTTAATTTCTAAAAAGTAGTAATATTTAGAAACTTACTTGAGTTGCTGAGATATAGATGCTCTAAAGTTTTATCAAAGATCAACTAGTTTTATAAATGTTAATATTGAACAGCTTCTTTTTGTTTTTGATAAAAGAATAGCTCACTTGTAAACTGATGGTTCTTTTTTTTTCCAAAATAAAAAAAACTAAATATTGTTCCAACTTTGTGGGGGAAGTACCTTCTACGTTTTCTATTTTTACACGATTATGGTTTTACGGTGATGTTCCAGCATGATCTTAATTTTTACATACATTAAGTAATTTTTTTTAAGGATACCGCCAAAGATGTATTGAATATTGATATATATATAAACATACATCAAGTATTTACCTACATAATATTTATTTTAAGTTAAATGCAAATAGTTATATACATGAGACTACAATAGACATAAAATACATGATACGTATCCTCTGCATTAACTCAATTTGGAGAGACCGGACTGTGGTCCCGGTCTTGAAGAAGGGAAATATTGAGACCGGACCGTGCTTCCGGTCTTGCACATTGTGAATCTTCTGTGGCGAAGTACGCACTAATGAATAAAAATGAATAAAAATAGGTGAGACCGGAGGGGTGTAAAAATGAATAAAAATAGGTGAGACCGGAGGGGTGTACCGGTCTTGAGGAAAGAAAATTGTTGAGACCGGAGGAGCCTCCCGGTCTTTATGGTTTTTTAAAAAAAAAAAGCAATCATGCTGGATTCGTAAAAATTATTTTCTTAATTATGGTTTATCAAAAAAATTCGATGTTATAGGTTCCATAAAACATTGATAAAAAGTTTATTGTTGGTTGGAAATATCCAATGTTTTTATATTTTTATTAATTTTATTTGCTTTAAATAAATTTATTCTGGTATAATTTAATAACATTTTTTTCACTTGTATTTAATATTCATATTTGAAATGTTTGACACCCAATTTTACTCAAAAAAAAATATTCATATTTGAAACTAAATTTTCACATAACAAATTTTGGTAATCATATGTTAAAATCTTTGCCCAACAGATGAACTATCCACAAAATATCAGATGCAGCATTGAGCAAATAAAAGAAGTTACTAACTATTAGCAATTAATTACATTTGTTTGATAAATATCAAATTATTAGAGTTTCGATAAAAGAAGTTACTTTGGACTTAAATACCATAATCCATACTTTCATTATCAATATTCTATCAAAAGAAAATCTCTATTTATTGCCAGTTAGAGAGAGATGGAGACATTAAAAAAAAAAATCAGAAAAATCAAACAGTGAGCTCATTCTTTGAAATTATAACACCATCACTGTCAGCATAAAGCCACTCCCCTGGAAAAATCAAGGTACCACCCATTGAAACTGGTATGTTCTTCTCCCCTATGCCTCTCTTATTGGATTTGAGAGGGTTAGACCCGATAGCACGCACACCGATGTCAGTAATGTTGATCTCATCGACATCTCTGACACAGCCGTTAACTATAATGCCGGCCCAGCTCATGTTATGTGCCAGCTGGGCGAGGTTGCCACCTAGTAAAGCACACCTCTGACTGGCCCCACCATCTATCACTAGCACTCTCCCTGAAATCCAGAATAAGAGGTAAACATCGGAATTGATCAACATTGCAAATTTGCAATGATACATCTTAAGAGCTTCTGTACATTAGGGTTTGTGTTTGTGTCAGATAAACATATAATGATTAAAACTGGTTTGGGTTTGAAATTTGAGTCCACGGCACAGATGTGAAAAAAGGGCAAACTAAGCTTTTGTGTTCTGGTTACGGCTATTTCATTTTGTAGGCTATCATTTGGGGGTAAAACTGTTTTGGAGTTGTAATTTCGTTTTGTTGGGTATTAAATTTTTTGATTGGTTCAACTGTTAAATATGTAGAGACGAAAGATGTTTTATGTTCTAGTATCAAGCGTTACCTTAGGGGGCTCAGTACTGTATAGTTTAGCTATGGTTTAGGCAGGGGCAGACCCGGTAAGGCCCACAACTAGATTTTGAAAAATAATTTTGACCCGTGTATTTTTGGGTTATTGCCTTGATCACCCCTTAGACCAAATTCATTTTCTTCCCTTCCCGGTGCAACTTATTTTCTTACCTACCCCTGACCCAGTTTCCGGCTTCGCCCCTAGGCTTAGGTTTTGATAAAGTTAGGGTACTAAAGAGAAATCAGACATTGTCAGTAGTTTTCTTTCTTATTCTTAACTTGATTTTTGCAAAGTCAGGTCTTTAGTCAGATACCGATGGTTATGACTAAAAATGGATTAGTTCTGACATACAGTACCACCAAGTACAAAGTCAGAGATACGGATACCAGTATATACTCGACTCTACTGATAAATCACAATCTAATAAGACAGCAATTGGTTGGTTCTTCAAAGTATCACCAAATTTGAAGAATCATGTTGACAATTTACCTTCTCCTTTTGTTTCTAAAACTTCCCTGACAATCACATTATCCTCAAAAACTTTCAGAGTGACAACTGGTCCCGAAAAAATGTGACTGTGCCCGTAAATTTTGAATATCGGCTCAAGGACTCTCACTTCTCCACTTTTAACCAAGCGCTGGTTGGTGTCGCACAGCTCGGCAGTTGCAGTAGATGTCATGTTAATTGATCAAATCAAAACCTATAAAAAGAACAAAACTGGAAAACAATTGTTTAATTCAAAACCAAATTTGTTAAGTATTGAGATTAGATACGGCATGGAAATATTATTACAGGGTTTACAGGGGTATATGGGGAAGTTCTACTTTCAAAAGGCTTTGGAGGGCATACAGATTTTCAAAGAAAAAAAAAAAAAAAAAAAAACCTTAGTAGTGTCTTTCTTTTAAACAAACTCAAATGTTTTTGTTAATAATACTAAATATGAAATATGGATTAGCAAAGAACAAATCTTTAGTGTGGAGATGGTTCTTTGATAAGAAATTGCAACAGCTTATTTTCGATTCACAAAATACAAAAAATAATAACAAATCAAGCACCTCCGACTCTGTAGAAAAGAAATTCCACTTACTGACAGCACAGAAATTCCGAATTCCAGCACTAATTTTAAGAGAATTGGGAGATCGTACCTTGAGAAGTTAAAAAGGGGGAGAAGAAGAGAGAAGCAAACAAAGAAAAGAAGGGACATGGATTGGGGAACCGATTGAATCCTATATAAAGCACTTTTATTGTTATTTTCTGGCACTAACGGTTGAGACCTCATCCTCTCCCCTGCGGTCACTTATCTATCTGTGTAAATTTCTAGCTAAATTTTAGTTTTTTAGTTTTTTATTATGTGTTTAAGTGTGTTTCTCAGAATTTTAGAACGGATCGATTCTGATTTCTGAGATAACAACTATATCGATTATATATATATATATTTTTTTTGACGTTTACCATCACGGGTCCGGATAGTCTAAAGTAACTCAAATTTTGTGTTTGGATCCACACCGTTCAATCAGAATGTGGAATCCACGGAACCTCTTTAATATTCGTGCCAAAGCAGATCGCACGGTTTCAATTCAAACTCAAAATTTGAGTTACTTTATAGGATATGAAGTTTTCCTGGACCCTGTGTATGTTGATACAAGAACAGATTAGGCCCGGATTTCAGTCATTCGGTTCTATCGACTTATGAATAGACCAGGTCCAGAATACAAATTTCTGAATAACTGTCGTATCGTGTCGTGTGCCGTGTCCGGCAGAATGTTGGCCCACTCAGGATTGTTTTGGTGGGGTAGGGTAGTGACTTTAGCTTCATGCAGCGCAATAGCGCATAGACTGTAGAATCAA
Organism: Carex rostrata; assembly: GCF_964058835.1. Taxonomy (NCBI): domain Eukaryota; kingdom Viridiplantae; phylum Streptophyta; class Magnoliopsida; order Poales; family Cyperaceae; genus Carex; species Carex rostrata. The sequence goes on from NC_135952.1 coordinate 1,511,228, forward strand.
AACTGCGTTACAAATAATTCGTGCGCTGCATGAAGTAAAATATGCTCTGTAAAAATATTTACTCGGGGGGTAGGCTCACAGCTTTTACTACAGATATCCTGTGGCACTCCCTCGTGGAAATAAATCTGCTGTTATTTGAAAGGAATAACATCAACATCTTATTAGGATTTCAATCGTTGATCTTTGTTAAGATTCGCGTCTGCAAAAATTTGAACGGTTAGAATCGGAATAACAAGTTCGTGTTATTCCTTTAATAACAGCAGATTTATTTCCTTCCCTTGCGTACCCTGTTTCCCCGATATGGTTTTATTTATGGTTTAAATCTAAAGGTCCAAAATCGGAATAACAAGAACTGTGCTGAATTTAATCTAAAGGTCCAAACAATTCAAAATTTCAATATGGTTTCATTTAATTGGTTTAAATTTCGTTTCTTTCATAAATTCAAATCGAAAGTTCGTAAATTTTTGTAATTATATTCGTACATATAATTCATATATTTATTTCTCAATTTAAGATTCTAATAATTCGATTTTCTTTTATATAATTATATATATTCAATTAATTCTCTAAAAATCCTAAATGAACGAGTTTTATAAATTCTATATTTAATTTGTACGAATAATTTCGTATAATTATACTTTTAATTAGAATTCAATTATTTATTTATTAATACAAATCAAATTTTAAATTTCTTTTCTAAATGATTCAATGGAATTGTAACGAATTTTTGATTTATAACTAATTATGTATTTCGAAATTTTAGATTCGTTTTAATCGGTCAGATAATTTCTGAACGATCGTTAAATTAAAAAATTTAGATTAAAAAGGGCCGGACCGCGGATTTATTTCGCTTTTCCGAATTTTTATTCGGAGACGCGGATTTATTCTGCTCTTCCGAATTTTTATTCGGGAAAGCAGATTTATTCTGCTCTTTCGAATTTTTATTCGGGGACGCGGATTTATTCTGCTTTTCCTAATTTTTATTCGGGGACGCCGATTTTTTCCGCGTTTTGGAAATTTTTAAAATTTTCATGAGACCTTGGTTATTTTTATTAAAATATTTTTAAAAATGAATAAAAATAAAAATGTCGGCCGGTTTCCCAACGAATATGCATCCTCTGAGTCTGAGATATCTCATATTTTGCGTGACTTTTTGGAAAATGTTAACCGTTCCAATACGTCCTGCGCGAATCTCAAAGCTAAAATAAAACTGGCCCCCTACGTCACCCCCGAATAGGCACCGGACACGCCGGTCACGCAAAATACGAGATATCTCAGAGAACACGCACTCGTTCCCGACAATCGGGTATAAATCTTCGTAGATTAATTTGCATCGAACGAACCCGATAACATTCTTTAATTTCAGGTTTCGTCTCTCGCTCTCTCGATCGCAAGCATGCGATCATCACTCCTCACAAGAGATCGACTATCCTATCTCCAGCTAAGATTGGTTCTCTCCCGTTGCTTCTCTACTGGAGAGAAACGGGGATCCGTTTGGAGCTTTGGAGACAACAGCAATGGCGCTCTCGGGCTCCCTGCCCTCTCCACCGATGCCTACGAGCCCACCAAGGTCTACTGTCTACACTTCCACACTTTCTTCACTTCTATTTTGTAATTTACAAAATGGTCCCGCTAGAAAAGAAATTTCTGATAGGAATAATCGCAATTTACATATAGGTCCCTGAACTTCCTTCTAATATCATACAAGTGGCGGCGGGGCATTATCACTCGCTTGCTGTAACTGCAGATGGTGAAGTCTGGGCGTGGGGCCGCAATGAGGAGGGCCAGCTTGGCAGATGCATTGATTCACCGAGGTTACAACTCCTCTTTCCCCTTAATTTTTCAAGTATGGTTTCCTGTATAAAACATAAAGTATAATAGTGTGTAGACCAGTTTTTTTAAACCCAGTATGTTAGTGAAACTGTAAAAAACAGGGGTAGTTTGGGATAAAAAAATTGACAGAGCTGTCTTAGCTTCATGCAGCACAGAAGTTATATATTTTTCAATTTATCTCTATTACCTTGCGCTGCGTGAAGAAAAAGTAGCTCTGTCAATATGTTTGCCCGTAGTTTGTCCTTTCTTCTTATAGAGTGAGAAAGTGGAGATATTTCCTCATTATATAGAGGTATATGATACATTTGGAACTCCAAAGTTGATTTGATGAAAGATAATCTAATCTGGCCTTTTCTTTTTACTTATTAAATATTTGTAGAAATAGTTGGAGTAAACCCGAGAGAGTGAGAGGCTTGGATGGCATTGATATCCGTGCAGTCTCAGCATCTGGTGTTACTTCTTCAGCTATTGGAAATGATGGTTCATTGTGGGTGTGGGGTCGGTCAAAGCGTGGTCAACTCGGCCTTGGCAGAGATGTAATTGAAGCAAAGGAACCTTCTAGGGTCAAGCCCCTTGTAGGCTGTGATATAGTCAAGGTATGTTCAAGTTTGTGCTAATCAATACTGTTATCCTGATTACTACAAAAGGGTAAAATGGTACTAAAATTATAGGATTGCAATAGTTTACATGTACCATACTTGTAGACCAGACTAATCTCTTTTTTGCATCTCGCCTGTTCAGTATGTGTAATTGCTAGACTAGGATCCTAGTTAGAGAACCCACTGGCTTGTTTAAATCTGAGCCTGATCAGACTGAATTTTTTTTTGTAAGCCAACTAGCCTGACTTGACCTAAATAGGACCAGAATTTTGGAACAAAGTGTAACTCAAATGACCCATATCTAGTAAAACTTGACATGATTAGAGAACCTGAGATGATGCTCTAGAACTTATCTCTCTGCTATGAAATATATAAACTACATATCCAAGAAAGCCCAGCATTGCCTAACCTGATCCAATCTGACAAGACCTGACCCAACTGATGCCAGAACCCATGCTAAAATCCAATATGCCATTTTCCACCTGTAGTAATATTCTTCTGTCTTTTATCCATTTTTTGAACTAAAAAAGCACCAAGAATTGAAGTTGTATATTCTTTTAATTCCTAAATAATACATTTGACCATACAAAAAAAAAACTTTAGTTTCATGGATATGGTATAACGATGATTGGATATAGGTATCTTTAGGGTGGGGTCATGCATTAGTGGTGACAAGAGAAGGAAAGCTCTTCGGTTGGGGCTACTCAGATGAAGGGAGATTGGGTCAAATGGCATCCATTTTTCACTCAACCCCCTCTATATCTGAAAATCTTGCAGGGTTGTCAGATGTTGAGAGAAAGACGCCTATGTTTGAATTGGTAAAGGAATTAGTTGAAGAGAGAATTAAGCGAGAAGATAATATGCCCATAATTTGGGAGCCTTGCCTTGTTAAGGAAACGAGCGATGTTACAGTTTCTGACGTGTCATGTGGTCTTGACCATTCTCTAGTTCTATGTGGTGAGGCCTCTCTCTCCATCTGTGTAGTGAATGAATTGCAGTTTGCCCTTGCATAATAAATGAATAACACTATTTTTTTTTTCAACTTGTTTTGTGTTGTATTAGGTGATGGCACACTATTAAGCGGAGGGGAAAACACATATGGCCAATTGGCCCGCAAAACTGGAGAACCAAGTCTCCTCCCGGTTGATGACATCAGCAGCTTTAACCCAGTCTCTCTGGCATCTGGCCTTGGCCACTCTTTAGCACTATGCCACAGTTCTACCACCGAAAAGAACACTAGTTATAAAACTGTCGTTCTCTCATGGGGTTGGAATATAGGATCTCAGTTAGGTCGCAGTGGCAACAATGAAGTCCCAGGTTTAGTTGAGGGTTTGGAAGGAGAACACATTTTGTCGGTCTCAGCTGGACGTGTCCATTCCCTTGCCGTAACTGCAGAAGAGAAGCTGTTCATATGGGGTTCTGGTCGAAATGGACGACTGGGATTGGGGCACTCAATGGATGAACCGGAGCCTGTTCTAAATGAGAGTTTAGAGGGGTTTAGGGTTTTACAAGCTGTTGCTGGGTTTGACCACAATTTGCTTCTTGTTGCAGACTAGTTTGATTAGGCTTGGGATCTTTTTCCCATGTCACACTGGCATTTACCAGACTATTAGTGGTTGTGATTATCTTTCTGGTAAAAGTGTCTTGTCTCATGTTGTTAATTTTTGGTTATATTTTTAACACTTGCACAAATTTTTTTTGAGAAGTAGAAGTGGACTGAGGTTTTCTTTCTATGCGGCATGTTTCATAATTATAGGAGCCAGTGTAAAAAATTATCAATTCATATTAAACATTTGCATGATATTATGTCAAGACTACAACACCAGTGAATGCAATTGTCAACGAGTTAAAGTCAGCATATTTTCATATATCCGTATTACTGATTTTCATTTTCATGAATCTGTAGGCTGTTGTTACCTACAATACAAAAGTATGGATTGTGATGAACTTGTACCGTCAGGTGGCGCAAGTGAACAGGTTGGAGTGTTCCGATTTTGGTGAGCTCTGATATTGGGTCAATTCGGTGTTAGACCTAGGTTGTTTAGGATTACATGTCCTGATAACAAATTAATTTCTAGTAGTGGGCGATCCTTTTTTCTAGTTGAAACTGAGTCAAAAGTCATTGAGCATGGTGATGTGTGGTGCTCTATGGTTGCACTCGGGTTTAGTTTTAACCGCAAAAGCATCAGCTCGGGTAATGGATAAGTTCGGATTATGGTCTTGTCAGGTTATGGGTGTGGATTTTTTGGGTTTATTGTCATGTACTACAAAGAAAATTAAGTTGGGTTTCAGCTGAACTGTTTTTGTATGGGAAACAGGCATTAGCCGACCTGACGGGCTTCATCGTATTGTTATGTGTATGCCAAAAATATTTGGCTGAACAAAATTTATGTGTATGCCAAAAGATACAGTTAATTTGAAAAAGTTATGCATTGGACTTTCTTTCAGAGGAGAAAAAATTGTAATGAAAAATTGATTTAATAGCATATATTAACACAAGTAGAAGTCTGCAAATAAAGTTACATGTCTCCTGAGAATTGCTTCCTGCAAATCATATGATACAAACAATACAAGCCTCCACAAAGTGTAATCACATTAACAGTACAAATCGACAAATCAGCAGATACCAGAACTGTAAGCTCTTCGGATTGTCGACTCTAACCTTAGTGGAAGCTGAGTCTTGTCAACACATTGTTGTTGAATGGGTCGGCCAAGTGGTCGAGCAGGTTCTGGTATGGCCCGTCGCCAGTCACAAGAGCTTGAATAAAGAAACCCAAAACTCCCAACATGGCAAGTCTCCCATTCTTCACCTCCTTCAATTTCAACTCGTTCAAGGACTTCTCATCCTTCCCGAAACCTAGTGGGTTAAATAAGGGTCCACCAGGGTATTTCGGGTCACCGGACCCACCCAAGAACTTCTCTAACCCAAGGAAGTATTGTTTCCCCATTGAACCAGGCTTGGCCCAGTCCTGGAACCGTCTGTGCTCAGCAAAACCCATGAGAGCCAATTCCAAAACAAAGAGCGTGTACGGGTCGGCCCAGTAGTTGTATGTGCCAGCAAATGGGATGACACCTGTCTTGAACCAGGGCAAAGCAGTTTCTTCTGGTATTAGACCTGCCTTGCCTAGAATTTCTGGGGCAATGGCGCCAACTACACCTAGCATAGCATACCGACCGTTGATGATTTCACCATATGCTAGCCACTTGGGTTCGATGAAACCTCCGGTGCCCTCTGGGTCAGAAAGGCCCAGTGGGTCGAACCCGTAATCGCCTGGTAGACTGTAAAAATATGAGTAAGCAGTGATGTTAGTGGGTTTTCAGTAGGATACTTGAAAGTTGTATTTCATTGATGATATTTCATGTATGTTACCTTCCATCTAGGTAAGACAGGGACTGCTTCGATGCGAACCATAGCTGCCTGTTTGTGTTTTGCTGCAACAAAAAGACCAGTCTCGCTTTTGTTAGAATTTGTCATGCCCTTTAATCATATCTCTTGATGTACAAATCAAAATCAGATATTTTGTAAAGCATTTCGAATAACCGAATCGATCCTTCTATCAATTGATCAATAAACAAGGAAATTATTGCATCCTAGTTCAACATAACAGTTGGTTCTGATACTTAATTAGAGATCAATTAGTCACTATACATTATTGAAACCAAAGAGCAGGAGCAAAATCAGAAAATTAAGATGGGGGCTAATAGTATAATTTTTTAAGGACAAAACTGAAACTTTTAAATTATGTTGAACCTTGACTGGAGGTGTAGCGGTTGCCCTGACAACAAAAGAAGCTCTTCTGGTGGTAGAAATTGACCTAAATGGCCTCCTTCCAAGCAACTGCCTTCCAGCCTCCACTGAAGAAAGAATAGCTTGTGTTGCCATTTCTCACCTTTCTTTCTCTTGATTTTTCTTGGTACTAAATTTTAAAATTAGTGTGTGATTATCACTTGCAAGTACGAAACAAATATGGACTGCAAAGGAAGGAGTGGGCCCCAGGAAATCTAACTCTGGAATGAGGTTGAAGCTTGTGAGATTAACCCTGAATCTGAGGAGCCATTGGAATTGTGACACGTGGAAGGAAGGCTAGATAAGGGAGAGAATTGTTTCATTCTGGCCTTGAGATTTGGGTTGAGTTGGGCCATGTATTTGAAACTTGGCCCTCATTGGTTGAGATTTTTTGGAAATCCTGTGGATAGTAGAGACGATATATTTTGATTAAATGTACAAAATCATGGATAGAGAAAGGGGGGGGGGGGGGTCCGGATCCCCTAAAGTAATCCAATTTTTTAGCTTAGATTTGGACTGTTCGATTCGAAATCCACATCAATTTGGTCCTACGTAAAGCGCACGGGGCCTCAATAATCTGATAGTTCGATTCGAATATGATGGTCCAGATCTAAACTTAAAAATTAGATTACTTTGAGATCCGAACTCTAGGGGGGTGAATTGATACTTTTAAATAATTATTCCAAGTAATGTAATCGGGAGCGGTCCAATGCGTATCGGATCAAGTTCGGTTTGATGTTATGTCAGAGTCATGTGATGTGAATTAAGATTCACACAACCAACTTAAAGATTTGTTCGGATCAAGTTTGCACGAATCTTGATGTAGATAAATCTTTTTTTTTTTTCCCTTAAGTATTTGTAGATCGTTTTAAAGAAACAAAATTTGAGAAAAATTAAAATATTTTTTTCACCACAAATTCAATTTTATTTTCCAAGATCAAACGTCCAGTAGTATGGTTATACATGTAAAGGACTATTTCTTGCATATAATTGGAGTTAATATAAGCCATCAGATATTTAAATCTATTGTAACTTCTATTTTCTAATTACTTCTTAATGATTCAGAAAACAACCACTCAATCGAAGCTCATAAAACATTCGCCTAAACATTGTCAATAACCAGGTTCTTACAAATTGATATAGAAAATATTTACAATATGATATTATAATTTATTTTTCCATATTCTAAAGTGAACATCCCTCTCCTATAAAACCTTCCAGAAATCAAAATATTTACATATCAGTACGTTTTGCTTCTTTCCCGTTTTGAGTATCCACTATTCCTATTTAGACTACTCCATTTAGGGGTGTCAATGGGTACGATACGGGGAGAGTGGTACCATTTTCATACCCATACCCACTAAGAATTGACCTTATCCATACCCTACCCATACCCGTTAAGAATTTGTCTTACCCTACCCTACCCATACCCGTTATGATTAACGGGTAACGAAACAGTAGTGGGCGAATAACGAAAATACTAATATAATGGTTTGGACAGCATATGGTCAATTTTGTCACTTGTTACATTTTTTATTTTAACATTTCATTCCATCTCATTCAATTATTAAATATATATATTTATAGTATAACCTTGAGAAAGCTGACATGCAATGCAAAATTCAGACGCTAACACCTGAGCTGACATTAACGGATTACTTATTTGGACCAAACAATACATTATTGCCAGAAAATAAGGTGAGGATTACTTATTTGGACCAAACAATATATTATTGCCAGAAAATAAGGTGAGGATATATTTTCTTTGAAATATGGAATATTTTCATTTGTAGAATTGAGAAAAAGGTAATAACGATGAATAAAGAAGAAAACAAGGAAATAAATTCGTTGATATATATGTCTCCAGCGTTGATATAGGCATACAACAATATGAAAAGAAGAAAAATAAATAAATTGGATTACCCGTTACCCAACAGGTACGAAATAACCTTTATCCGTACCCATACCCGTTTATCTAACGAAAAAAAATCTTTACCCGTACCCGTACCCATACCCATACCCAATAAACTAACGAAAAAAAAAACCTTACCCATACCCGTCTTATTGAATACGATACGGGTAGGGTAAACGGGTAAACGGGTGTCATTAACACCCCTAACTCCATTGCATTCGATTTCATCAATCAAGTGTCTGAATCCTCATTTCATAACCATGACTTTAACCAACTCAAATTTTGCTATCAAAATCCATATCGAAGTTGAGCACTTTATACCATGTGTTATGCAAGGAGAATGGTCATCTCTTGGAGATGATAGTATGCGACAAATGCTGGATGGGGTACGTGCCACGTTACGTGTATCTCAATCACTAGGGAGGAAGCAATGGATCCTGCATGTAGCATGGGGAATTCATAATGATTTTTGTGATGTGATGAAATAATAGAAATCATGAGTTCGAAATAAAATTTCTTATTGAAAATTCTGATCTGTACATGAGTATTAGATGGCTCTTAATTTATATATATATATATATATATAGAGTTAGGCTGGGGTGCTATGGATAGCATAGTGGCCTCTATGCTACGGCTCAATATTCGAGTTTTCAAAATCCAAACGGTCGATCCGAACCGTTCATCTTATTCTCCATATTAATATCTGCTTGGAGACCAAATTTTACATTTTTCTAAATTTTTTTACTATTTATTAAGTATTTTACAAAATTGTTGATCCAACGGTGGCTGCACAAAACAGTAAAACCGTTGGATTAGCGATTTTCAAAGTGGCTTAATAAATAGTAAAAAAATTCAGAAAATTATAAAATTTGGTCTCCAAGCAGATATTAATATGGAGAATAAGATGAACGGTTCGGATCGACCGTTTGGATTTTGAAAACTCGAATATTGAGCCGTAGCATAGAGGCCACTATGCTATCCATAGCACCCCAGCCTAACTCTATATATATATATATATATATATGAGATGGGCTATGGTGAGCCATGGAGTAAAATGAGTTGGTGTTTCATGGCACTATATTTTTATTTTGAAAATCCAAACGACTGATCGGAACCGCTCAACACGATTTCCATATTGAAATGTGCTTGGAGACCAAATTTTACATTTTTTTACTATTTATTAAGCAATTTTGAAAATCGTTGATCCGATGGTCCAGAAATTTTTACTGTTCACATCAAAACAACCATTTTCAAAATTGCTTAATAAATAATAAAAAAATTCCAAAAAATGTAAAATTTGGTCTCCAAGCACATTTCAATATGGAGATCACATCTAACAGTTCAGATCAGTTATTTGGACTTTCAAAATTAAAATACGGCGTGGAGTACAAACACGTTTTACTCCATGTCTCACCGTAGCTCATCTATCTATATATATGGTGAGCTTAACTTCAAAACTCATCAAATCAATTTCAAATGACGAATCCGAACCGTTGGAACTCGCCTATCTTACGTGTGATGTGTCTACATGTGAAATTTTTAAACATTCGAATTAGTTTAGTATAAAGTCAATCGGTCAAAATTAGAAGGTTAATAAATTAACTTTAGTGCATTCATTTTTTGAACGATTTTTGACCACTTGACTTTATACTAAATTAATTCGAATGTTTAAAAATTTCACATGTAGACGCATCACACGTAAGGTAGGCAGATTTCAACGGTTCGGATTTGTCATTTGAAATCGATTTGATGGGTTTTAGAGTTAAGCTCATCAAACACTTTGGTGAGCTTAAGAGCACCCTAGTTCTACTCGTATATATATAGTAAGGCAACACTACTTCGCGAATTAAACAAGCTGTTTTAATTCGCGCTCATATCTCTATTTTCAAAATCTAAATAGCCGATCCAAATTGTTAGATGTTTAATCTATATTAAAATGTGCTTGGAGACCAAATTTGAAATTTTTTGAAATTTTTTTACTATTTATCAAGATGGTTTGAAAATCGCTGTTTTTTAATGGTGCAGAATTTTAATAAAAACAACGATTTTCAAACCATCTTGATAAATAGTAAAAAAAATTCAAAAAATGTCAAATTTGGTCTCTAAGCACATTTTAATATCGATTAAACATCTAATGGTTTGAATTGGTTATTTGGACTTCAAAACTAGAGATATGAGCGCGAATTAAAACAACCCGTTTAATTCGCGAAGTAGCATAGCTTTACTCACACACACACACAGATATATGTATATCATGACAAACATATTTTTTATTTACTCATTATATATGGCCATTACAAGCATCAAAATAATGCATTAAGCATATATTTTAAAAAAATTAAAAACAAGACAATTGACTTAGATAAAAGCAACAAATTAAGCCATCCAGAAAAACATAAGTTTTTTCTTAATAAAAAAACAAAATATTTTTTTCAAAATTTCTTTTTATTTAATTTCAAGAAAATTAAAGAAAAAATAACAAAAGTAATTTTTAATTTCAATTAATAATTACTAAATTTATGGGAGAATATTCTAAAACGAAATACAAATAAGTATGAAAATTTCTCTAATATGCTAAAAACAAATGTGGACAAAGTTTGAATTTTCTTACTATATATATATTAAGTTGTTTCTTTTATTTTTTAAAAGATTCTGAAAAATTTGCGAATTAAAGAAGTAGAATAAATTGAAATAAGGAAAATTGATGAGGGTCAAGTTGTCTATTAATTAGATTCTTTAAATTTTGCTGTGCTGATAATAATTATTTTAGTGTCGATATCAACACCTTTACAAAGATACATGAGCCCTAAATAAAATTCGGAAAGATATAATTATTTTTATTTTTATTTTTATTGTTGAAACTATAAAGGACGAAAAGAATGAAACGAAGGAAACAGAGAAATAAAGAAATAATTTAATTGCAGGAATCAAAGATAGTTATAAAGAGAAATAAGAAAACAAAATTCATTCAATTTTAATTGTGACAAACTATGTAACAGTCTGTGTGGCGAGTATGTTTTTAACTAAATTTAGACTTCTGCACATAGAATAGATGTATTTGATGAAAAGAAGACAAATTATGTAATCGGAGAGTTGATATTCAATTCAAAAATTCATCTTCTAATCTCAGCCATTGACTGATCAGGACAACTACGTGCATAATATAAGAATTGAGATGCTTGGAGACAAAATTTAACATTTTGTGGAAAATTTTTACTATTTTTATAGAATTTTTGAAAATAGTTATTTTTCAGAAAATTATGGACCATAAAAACCAGCGATTTAAAAAAATTCTAAAGAAATAGTAATATTTTTCCAAAAAATGTAAAATTTGGTCTCCAAGCACAATTTAATATGGAGATCAACTTGAATGACTCAGATTGTCGTTTTTGAACTTTGAAATCGCAAATATAGTATGTCTCAAATTCTAAAATTTGGTCTCCAAGCACAATTTTAAAACATTTGCTTTAGATCATGAAACACCTTAGCCCAACTCTTTCTCTCTCTCTCTCTATATATATATATGTATGTATGTCTCAAATTCTAAACAAATATAGTATATATATGTTCTTATATTATTCACGAAAAAAACAAAAATTATAAATTGAATTATTTATTGACTATGTAGTTAGCTTGCAGGTTGACTTGAGGAAAATTCGGTAGCTCCTATCATGCTTCTCAAAAAAAGACTTGAGGATAATTCACAGAAAAGAAAAATCTAAAGTGAATGTGATTTTGCACTTGGTTTGCTATTTGAAAGCGGAAAACTTAATTAGTATTATTTGATTCACGATTGACACTAAAATTAGCTCATTTTAAACTTTAATTATGCATTTTATTCATTATATTTTTTTTAATAAACAAGTAATTTCAAATGCTGGCCTATGCATGTGAAGTACTGATCCAGCTTGAAAATTAATTAAGGTTATGTTTAGTTGTGAAGTGGTGGAGTAAATCCTGTACTCCACCTTTAAGTAGTCAAATGAGGATCCACCTCCTCCTATACCCTATCACCTTTCTCCAATCAACTATTCTTCGCTCCACCGCCGCCGCCTCCCCCTCCCCCTCTGGGGGAGTGGGGTGATCCATACCGCCAGGTTCCTTCTCTCTGCCTTCTCAACTCCTATTCGTCTCACTTCTCCACTCTCTTCCATCTTTGTCCACCATCTCTTCTCATCAAGAAACCATAGTCGCCATCAAATCCTACCTCTCCTTGTCCCCATCTCTGCTCCAATCCGTCAAAGAAGAGATATTTGATGATAGTAGCCTTAGTCGTCATTTCTCTCGTTATCAGCATTTTTTTGTCCTCCACCACTGTTGGAAGAATCACCAGAGCATTAGCGACAATAGCCCTAGTTGCCATCCCTCCCATCTCCTAACATTCTCACCTTTGCCGATGTTAAAGGTCATAGTGTCTACCACTAAAAGAGGGGGTTTGTTTATTCTGTTGTTTTAGTTGTTTATTGTGTTGTTAGATGTTAAGATTTAGAAGTTGATATTTAGATCTGAATGTTTTTTTAAATGCTGATGTAGTTTAATGTGTGCGATGTTCGAGATGTAGAACGATGGATGTAATTTTATATTTTAATAAATAAAAATTATACTTGGCAGCCACTGTCAAGAGTTTCAAAAAAGAGAGTAGCCAAACGAGAAGTAAATTTAAAGGAATAAGATGGAGTAATATTTGACTTAATCCAAATTAAGTTATTCCACCTCTCTAGATTGAGCAACTTACTCCTGTGAGTCTCGCAATTAGAGTAACACCATATTATAATTTTCTCTCTTCATGAGCTTACTCTTCCTAGCTCCAACCAAACATGATTATTTTAATTTATCTTAGCTTGAAGTAAAAAATTTAATCCAAATTAACTTTACTCTACAACCAAACATGACCTTTAAAAATAAATAATTGGTTAAAAGTTATACATGCATATAGATTCTAGTAGATTGTAGTAGATTCCATAGGCTTTCACAAAATTATAAAAAAAAAATCTTTACTTAGCCTTTAATCTAGATTATAGGTTGATTTTTGCGCTAGAGCCTTTAATATCTATTATTGCACAGACGATCTGACATTAAAAAAATGTTTCTTTACCTTTTAAGATGGTTCAACCTAGCAATTAACTAGGCGAGATATTTCTTTTATAAATTAAGTAAAATGGAGGACAACAGAGATCGAGTAGATTTATAGCAACTAGAGATTAATTGATGCATATGACTTAACCCAAGAGTTGTTGCTAGCTGTCGCAGTTTGGCAGCCAGTTGTCACTAAATAATTGATTCCTCCGTATGTTAATATATATATATATATATATATATATATAAAGAGACATATTCATTCGATCATAGAAATTAAAGTAAGAAACCAGAAAACTTAAATCAAACTATCAAATGTCGATCATATCTATAATGAAGGAAACAAAAAGAAATTCCTTGCAAGTACGTACCTTATACACTTTCACCCAACTCCTCCTCCTTTTCCTCCAATTCAAAAATATTGAATCTGCAAAGGACACCATAACTATGCCCGGTTGCCCACAGAACTGTGGTGCAATTTCCATCCCTTACCCTTTCGGCATTGGGCTGAAGTGCTCTCTGTCTCCAAAATTCAATGTCACATGCAAAGGCGAATCTAGATCTACTCCATACCTTGGTACTTTTGAGATTCTGAATATAAGCCTGTTCTTGGGCCAGGCACGTCTAAGGAGCCCCATATCTTCCCAGTGCTACAACAACATCACAAACGAAACCGATTACACTTTTTGGGAGTCTGCTTGGCCGACACTAGGGGGGTTCAGTGGCAAGAATCTAGCAAGAAATGTTGTTGTTGGGACCAAAGCAATGACAGTAATGTATTTTGGTGATTCATCTTTCAATTTTAGTGAGAACGAGACAGATAAGCTTGGGGAAACGCCTTTCACATTTAACCACGAGAAAAATAAATTTGTGGTCATTGGTTGTGATACATTAGCATATGTCACTACTTTTAAGGGTACTGATCTCGGTGTTTCCAATAAGGGAGGGTGTGTATTGGTGGTTGATCACACAAAAAGCACCACTGATGGGTCATGCTCCGGAATTGGATGCTGCCAGACAGCTATCCCCAGTGGAGCGTTTGGCATGGGAGTCTGGTTTGATGAGAGGTACAGATACTCTGGGCTTGAATGTAGTCATTGCAGCTTTGCTATGTTGGTTGAGGAAGCTGAGTTCAAGTTCAAAACCACTTACCTCACCACCGATGAGTTGTCTGACACTACTCTACCGATGGTGATTAACTGGGCCATAGGAAATAATAATTCATGCGGCTATGCATGCAGAAGCCTTAACAGCCATTGCTTGCCTGCCACTGCCCGTAGTCTGGAATATCTCTGCCACTGCAGCTGTGGATATGAAGGCAATCCTTACCTTACAGGAGGCTGTCAAGGTCTTTCTCTTTCTCTTTCTCTTTCTCTCTCACTCTCTCCTACTCTTGCTCTCTTTGTTTTAATTATTTATAGGCATCTTAGATATTATGGTAAATTTATGCAGATATCGACGAATGCGCCAACCAAAATGCATGCTCAAAGAGTCAAAAGTGCCACAATTTTGAAGGTGGATTTCGGTGCTCTTGTCCTTTCGGTTGGCGTAGTAATCATAAAAATCCAAGAGAATGCAATCTCAATATCGCACTAGTTATAGGTATGTTATAACTTTTTCAGGATAAATAATTAACTTTCATCAAGTTTTGAATGTTGTTACAACTTGCAACATCGCACCCATAGAAGTAGAGAGCAAGGATTGGTTTTCACTTTAAATTAAAAATGGGTACAGCTCGCTGAAAATAAAAATATTGCCCACTTAGTTTGAGGTGGCAAAAATCTGATCACAATATATAAAACCATCCTGTCCACTAGAAATTCAAAACTTAATCGTATATCTATCCAATTTTCTTGAGAAGTCACTCAGCGAAAGTCTTAATTAAAAAATTCGGCCTCAAATTAACTTTCCAAGTATCAAATAGCCATGCCCTAAACCAAATTAGAAACACCAAAGTCTTAGCATGATCTCTCCATGGTGCCTGTTTAGAGTCGTAAATTTCACAGTTATTTGGCATAGTGTAGCATTTGGAGACTGATAACTCTATGGGCCAATTGATCCTGCTATTTAGAACACGGGTTCTTAATTACTGTTTTGTTCCAAATACTAATGATCCAAATGACATATCGTTATCTATATCACCAAAAAAAAATATAACCACGTCAACAAAAAAGTTTACGTTAACAACAGATCATTAACATGATCAGATCATTATTTCTTTTTCTTTTTTGGATTGAGTGACCTAATTACAATAAAATAGAAGTTCAGTTACTGGTACGACCAACATACCTTGCACAATAGTTATCTTCGTAGGTCATGCTAGGTTGCACTAAACATAAAACAATCGACAAAATAGGCATTTTTTTAATAAAATAAAATGATGGATAATAACTTGCTACATTTTTATTCTAACATGCTTTGTTTATGTACGCAGGTATGACAATCATGCTGGGGTTTGTAATTGCCTTTGGCATCACTTTATTATATGTTGTTATAGCCAAGCATATCAAACTGTTCGAAAAGAACAAAAAGGAAAAATTAAAACATAAGTTCTTTGTTCAAAATCAGGGGTTGCTTCTCCAACAACTAATTAAAGCATCCCCTGAAGATACAACACAAAGAATGAGAATCCTTGGATTAGATGAGCTGGAGACAGCAACAAACAATTTCAATAGTGCACTCATTATTGGCCGGGGAGGTCATGGGGAAGTTTTCAAAGGTATTTTATCAGATCAACATGTTGTGGCCATAAAAAGGTCCAAAATAGTTGATCAGGCCGAAATCCACCAGTTCATAAATGAAGTGGTCCTTCTCTCTCAATTCAACCATAGAAATATTGTGAAACTCTATGGTTGTTGCCTAGAGACTGAAGTTCCATTGCTCGTTTATGAGTTCATTTCAAATGGAACTCTTTCTAATCATCTCCATGTAGAGGGAAACTGTTCCTTGACATGGACGCATCGGCTGAGAATTGCTCTTGAGGCTGCAAGAGCAATTTCGTACCTGCACTCATCGGCCTGTATATCGGTTTTTCATAGAGACGTAAAATCATCAAATATTTTATTGGATGATTATTTAACAGCGAAAGTGTCAGATTTTGGGGCCTCAAGATCTGTACAAATAGATCAAACGGGCGTGACTACATCTGTCCAAGGTACATTCGGGTATTTAGACCCCGAGTACTTTAGAACTGGCTGGTTAACCCCTAAAAGTGATGTCTACAGCTTTGGTGTCATTCTAGCTGAATTGCTAACAAGACAAAAAGCATTAGTCTCCTCTAGGGTGTTTGAAGGGGGCAGTCTCGTTGAATATTTTAGTTCTGCTATGAAAGAGAGCCGTCTCTTTGAGATTTTGGATCCTCAAATTGTGAACGAGGGCCAGCGAACAGAACTCGAAGCCGTTGCCAAACTTGCAGAAATGTGCCTTAGAATGGGAGGAGAAGAAAGGCCTACGATGAAGGAAGTGGAGGTACAGCTTGGGGTCATGTGGCGGCCTAACCAACAGCCAAAACAATATCCATGGAGGTCTGAAAGTTTGGAGGATAGGCAACTTATGTTATTTGAGGAAGGTACAACGTCCATCCAATGTAGTTTTGAACAAGAGCTACAGTCATAATGAGCTCTTTTTGTTGTACTAATTCATATGAGTAATTATCAAATTTTAGTTGTTTCTATTATATTTGATAATGATGCATGCATGCATGTGTGTGCTGGGATTTTTAGGTTATTTGAATTCTCTGATTCATGTACTGTGCCCTTTTTTTTTATTTTTTTATGCAGTGCATGCATGTTTTGATTAATTCTAGCCTGTTGATTTAATTGAAGCCTAGCTATCAACTAACAATTAGACATGTCATGCATGAGTTGATATTTGATTCCTTTAACTTGATACTTAGCTAGTGTACGTGATCTTAATATTAATCAACACCAGATTCTATTATTCTAATTATGTTGATATTTGATCGAATTAATCGATCATCAGTTGAAACTCTTTATGGATAAATAATTGTGAAACCCGTGATCCTCTGTGGCGCATCTAACTATATATATATACAGTACGTAATCAGGAAGCTCAAAACATATGAATCAACTAATTAATTAGCTCAAGGCTCATGAGACCTCATCATACAATTTCAATGACTTTGCAAATATATTATTATTTTTTGGTATTCTCATAAATATATGTTGTGTGACCTCTCAATAGCATCGATCAGATCAACACCTTATGGAATGAAAGCCAGTATACTTTCATGTCATTTAATTCAGAGAGAGAGAGAGAGAGTATGGCTAACGCGCTTCCTCTAGTATATCAACAATATGCTTCCGGTCTCTAAAATCTAGCGAACCGGCTTCAAATGACAAATCTAAACTGTTCAAACCAATGTCCTTAACGAGAGCTTTGTTTCCATATAAAAAAATTTAAGTTTCGAATTTATTTACTATCAAGTCAAGCGGTCAAAAGATGAAGGATTTTATGCTCATTTTAACGGAAGCATATTGTTAATATACTAGAGGAAGTGCATTAGCCGTACTATATATATATATATATAGAGAGAGATGGGCTATGGTGCATTGCAATGCATGAACCCCCTTATGCATTGCACTAGAAATCATGGATTTAAAGTCCAAACGACCGATCCGAACCGTTCATCTTGTTCTTCATATTAATATGTTCTTGGGGACCAAATTTTACATTTTTTGGAATTTTTTTACTATTTATTAAGCAATTTTGAAAGTCACTGATCTGATGGTCCAGAAATTTTTTACTGTTTTTACTGTTCACAGCAAAACAGCAATTTTCAAAAATGCTTAATAAATAGTAAAAAAATTCCAAAAAATGTAAAATTTGGTCTCCAAGCACATTTCAATATGGATTAAACATCTAACGGTTCGGATAGTTCGTTTGGACTTTAAATCCGTGATTATAGTGCAATGCATAAGGGGATTCATGCATTGCAATGCACCATAGCCCATCTCTCTCTCTCTCTCTCTCTATATATATATATATATACACATAGAGAGAGAGGGGGGGGGGGGGGAGGTTGGCTAATATCAAATCGATTGTTCCTGAGGTCCCGTGCAACTAAGTTGATTTTTAATTTTCAAAGTCCAAAAAGTCAATCAAAACTGTTAAATGTGATATCTATATTAAAATGTGCTTGGAGACCAAATTTTAATTTTTTTTTACTATTTAATAAGCCACTTTGAAAATCGCTGATCCAACAGTGCCTTCTGATATTACTGTTTTGTTAAGCCACCTTTAGATCAACGATTTTCAAAGTGGCATAATAAATTGTAAACACTACTACAAAAATGGTCATTGTACACTGCACATTCTACACGGATTTGATAATTTTACCTAAAAACTGTGGAGAAATTCTAATTTTTTCGAAGCCCGAAATATGTGTGGGATCTCTACATGGATGTTTACTAAAGAATCAGTGTAGAAAGCCGTGAGAGAGCTACACGGACGTTTATTAGGAAATGTACACGGATTATTATTTAAATAACAGTGTAGAAAGCCTTGAGAGAGCTACACGGCCGTTTCATAAAAAGCCGTGTAGAAAGGTGTCAATTATACACGGTTTTTTGCTTAATTAATAGTGTGGAAAGCTTTTAGAGAGCTACACGGACGTTTAATAAAAAAAGCCGTGTAGAAAGGTTATTTTAGGGTTTTGGTTATTAAAGGGCGCACCTTTTCCATCACCAAGTTGGTTATATAAAAGGCCTTCTCCTTCCAGCGCCGATTTTATCAATTCTCTCTCTCTCTATAATCTGATCATTTCAAAGGCGGATGAAGATCATGTTGTAATAAAGAAAGAGCTGATCGAATAAAGAGTCGGATGAAGATTTTCAAGAAAAAAGGAAGAGGTGAGATGAAGGACCTTCAGAGCCAGACGAAGAGCCGGATGAAGAGTCGAATGAAGAGTCCGACGACTCTTCATCCAACTCTGAAGGTTCTTCATCCATCTCTTCCATTTTTTTTGAAGGTCCATCCAACTTTTTATTTTTAGCTAGCTCTTTATTTATTACAACATGTATCTTCATCCTCCAAAAGAAAAGAACCCTACTGGATAATTTCAGAGCCGGCCGGATGAAGAGTCGGATGAAGAGTTGGAGACCTTCAAACCGGATGAAGAGGTGGATGACGAAAGACCGTCAGAATCGGATGAAGAGTCGAATGAAGAGTTGGACGGTCCTTCGTTTGGCTCTTTATTTGACTCTTTATCTGGCTCTGACGGTCCTATTGATCAATTTGTACTCTTCCTCTCGCAGTTAACAATTGGGTGGAAATTTAGGTTTATTAATTATTTCGGATCGCAAATCTATAGAGATGAGCTACTGTTTTTGGAGCTCATAAGATGACCGGTCCGATATAATTGATAACCTACATCTCGAATTCCCATGCGAATTACTTCATTTCCCCAATTAATTGGTCTGATTTGTGCGCTAAAGTGTTTTTGGAGGATAATTTCAGAGCCGGATGAAGAGTCGGATGAAGGACCAGAGCCGGATGCGGAGTCGATGAAGAGTCGGACGAGATCGTCCAACACTTCATCCGACTCTCCATCTGATTCTGAGGGTCCTTCATATATCCACCTCTTCCAGTCCTTAATATATTTTTTTAGTTTATATGGATTTAACTTTTGTAATTAATGCTCAATAAGAATTTGTAATTTTTGTATAAATTAGTGTTATTAAATTTTTTGTTCAAATTGCTATATATGTTTTGGAATTCTGGATTTTAAATGTCTTCCTCTGTTTTGAAAATTGTTTGTTTTGCTATCTGAAAAACATTAAAAAAAAATACAATGCTACACGGACGTTTAATAAAGAGCCGCGTAGAAAGGTAGATAAAAAAAGGTTTTTTATTTTAATTAATAGTTAAAAAACAATTCTACACGGCTGTTTATATAAAAGTCCGTGTAGCTCTCTCGACTTTCTACACACATTTGGATTAAATGTCTGTGTAGAAAGGTTTAGGGTTACAAAAAGCTTCTTCCAGCTAGCGTCGTTTTGATCAATTAATACTCTCTCTCTCTCTGTATTGCATTGATCTGATTTCTGCGCACAAGGATCGAGACCGGAGCTGAGATCTTTGAAGTTAATTTGCATTTCTCCTCTCTATCCTGCTAGGTTAGTCTTCCTCTTTTCTGTCGCTAATTTTCTGGTACTTATTATTGCTTAATTATTTAGGTCAATTATTTATTAATGCATGCATGCTTGATCTGTTTAGGTAATGTAAATAATTAGTGTATTGTGGTCCAATAACCGACTTATTGATGCTTTTAGGTCCATGCCCGTTCAAAATTAATCCAATAGGGATTAATTTTGGATAGTCCCCCGTTTGGGACTGCTCTTTGAATATTGTGTCTCATTTAGGATGTGAACACATATTAGCGGGATTTAATTAGTGTTTGAGAAAAGCTCGATAGCATTTCTCCTTATTGCTCCTATGAGTATGTGGTTTTACGCATACTTGGGGAGTTAAGGGGAAATGCTGCCGAATTTTTCTCAAGAACTAATTAATGTGTTCACATATGAGGCATAATATTCAAGGAGTGGGTTAGGATTGTAAACCAGCCCCTTTGTAAGCCAAGAAATTGTTCGACCACCATGATTAATTGGAATCATTCATTTAATTTAATTTACAGATGGATCGGAGTTGGATGTACGAATTGCGATGTGATAGTGCAGAATATTTGGCTCGCGTTGATGAGTTCATAAAATGTGCTGAGAGTTATAGAGTGAAGACAAAGGATAACGACATATTGTGTCCTTGTAGAGATTGTAGCAATTTTAAAAGATTTGGGGATTTGGAAGAAATTAGAGCTCATTTGATTTGTCGGGGATTTCAGAAAAGATATACATGTTGGTTTATGCATGGTGAGAAAATTGGGGAATGTAGTGCTACCAATAAAAATTTTGTTTTGGAAGACAATGATGATATTAATGTAGAAGTTGTTGATAATTTTGAGTTTCATTTCAACGATGATTTTGAGAATGTCGAAAATTTTAATAATGTTCTTGAACTTGATTGCAACGAGGGTGTTTGTGAGATTATTGATGAAAATGTAGAATACGATTTTACTGAAAATCTAGAGGACATGTTACATGATGTGGAAGATGAAATTAGTGATAAAAATTATAAAAAATTTCAGTATATGTCTAATGAATCTAAAAAGCCATTATATCCCGGGTGTACTAAATTTTCGAAACTGTCAGCTGTGTTGAAATTGTTGAACTTAAAAGCAGACAATGGTTAGAGCGACAAGAGTTTCACGTCCTTATTAGAGCTTTCACGAGAAATGCTCCCAGATAACAACGAGTTACCCTGTACAATATATCAGGCGAACAAGTTGATCTGTCCAATGGGCTTGAAGGTCGAAAAAATACATGCATGTCCAAATGACTGTGTATTGTACAGTGGAGAGTACGAGGCCATGCATGTTTGTCCTAAATGCGGTGTTTCACGGTACAAACGTAAGAACCAGGACACTGACGATGGTAACGATGAAGGAAACAAGGGCCGGACTCCGGTTAAGTCGGTGTGATATTTTCTGATAATACCGAGATTCAAACGGTTATTTGCAAATCCCAAAGATGCGAAATTATTGCGTTGGCATGAAGAAGAGCGCAAAAGGGACGGTAAACTAAGACACCCGGCTGATTCTCCTTAGTGGAGAAACATTGATACAGATTTCACAGAATTTGGTGGCGAATCAAGAAACCTTAGGTTAGGGGTGAGCACAGACAGAATGAGTCCGTTTGGAAGCATGAGCAGTCGGCACAGTACTTGGCCAGTTCTTATATGCATCTACAATCTTCCTCCTTGGTTGTGCATGAAACGCAGGTATATAATGATGTCATTACTAATCCAAGGACCCAGACAACCCGGAAATGACATAGATGTATATCTGGCACCATTAATTGAGGACCTCCAAAAATTGTGGAGGGATGGCGTCCGGGTGTGGAATGCGTACGGCAAAGAGCAATTTAAACTGCGGGCCATGGTATTTTGTACCATAAATGATTTCCCCGCGTACGAAAATTTATCGGGCTATAGTACTAAAGGAGCAAAACATGCCCTATTTGTGAAGATGACACGCAGGTGCTGAGGTTGAAAAATTGTAAAAATAATGTTTTCATGGGGCACCGCAGGTTTCTTCCTATTAATCACCCATACCGTAAGAAGAAGAAAGAATTCAACGGGAACACTAAGCTTGGAGTGGCACATCGTCCGTTAGATGGGAAGGGTGTCTTCATGCGGGTTAAAAACCTTAAAGTTGTTTTCGGAAAATGTGTCAAAGCAGCACCGAAAAATATTTGAAAAAAGAAGTCCATATTTTAGGAGCTACCGTACTGGGAATATTTAGAAGTGAGACACTACCTAGATGTCATGCATATTGAAAAAAATGTTTGCGACAGTCTGATTGGCACATTACTGAATATTCCGGGGAAGACGAAAGACGGTATCAATGTTTGAAAAGACATGGTAGAAATGAAAATACGACCCAAGCTTGCACCGCAGGATAAAGGGAGGCAAAAGGCGTACCTTCCCCCTGCAATGTGCACAATGTCGAAGACCGAGAAAACAAGCTTCTGTAAATGCCTTTATAGTATTAAAGTCCCATCAGAGTATTCTTTGAATATTAAGAAGCTTGTGTCAATGAAGGACATGAAATTGATTGGTCCGAAATCCCACGACTGTCATGTTTTAATGACACATATGATTCCTGTTGCAATCCGGGGAATTTTACCAAAGCCCGTTCGGCAAACCATCACGAAGCTTTGTTTTTTCTTCAATGCAATTAATTCCAAAGTGATAGACCCGCTAAAATTGGACGCTTTGCAAAAGGAGGTCGTCGTCACTCTTTGCCATCTTGAGATGTATTTTCTGCCATCTTTTTTCGATGTTATGGTTCACCTTGTTGTTCACCTTGTGAGGGAAATTAAGATTTGTGGTCCCGTGTTTCTGCGCTATATGTATCCATTCGAGAGATTCATGGGTATTTTGAAAAGTTACGTAAGGAACCGGCATCGACCCGAAGGTAGCAATCGTTGAAGGATATTCCACGGAAGAGGTGATTGAGTTTTGCACCAACTACATGACCAGTGTGGGTCCCATTGGTGTTCCAAAATCTTGATACGAGGGAAGGCTCCAAGGAGTAGGGACTATTGGGTTGAAAGCCATAGTTGCTGATAGAGATGAACTGTTAAAGGCACATTTTATTGTACTACAGCACATGACAGATGTCACTCCCTATATAGATGAGCACATGGCAATCCTTCGACAACAGAACTACACGAGAAGTCAGAAGTGGATTACTGACGAGCATAACCGTTGTTTCGTAGGATGGCTGAAAGAAAGAATGAAGTCACACTCCGAAATGTCGCCCGTAAGTGAAACGGTTAGATTGCTGGGCCAAGGACCCCAAATGGTTGTTAGAACATTCCAAGGATACGAGATTAACGGATATACATTTTACACTAAATTACAAAGTGATAAGAGCACCATGCAAAATAGTGGGGTGACGTTGGTGGCGACGTCTTAAGAATTCAGTAGATCAGGGGATGTCCGGCCTGTAATGGCATCAAAGTCATATTACGGTGTTATTAAAGAAATTTGGGAGCTCGTTTACAATGCTCACCTCAGCATTCCCTTGTTTCGGTGTCAATGGGTCGAAGACCGTGGTGTTAAAGTTGATAACGACGGGTTCACACTCGTTGATTTTAACAAAGTCGGGTATGTTGATGATCCGTTCATACTCGCCAAGCAAGCAACCTAAGTCTTTTATGTCACTGACCCGAGTGATACTAGGTGGAGCATCGTCTTACCTGGAAAAAGAAGGATTGTTGGGATAGAAAACGTAACCGACGAAGAAGAGTACGACCAGTTCGATGAGATACCTCCATTTTGTGCCGATGTGCAAGCTGAGATAGCAACAATTACTGAAGAACAAGACGAAGCAAATTACATGAGATCTGACCACAGTGAAGGACTATGGGAAGATGTTCAAATAGTGGA
Source organism: Carex rostrata (assembly GCF_964058835.1). Classification (NCBI taxonomy): domain Eukaryota; kingdom Viridiplantae; phylum Streptophyta; class Magnoliopsida; order Poales; family Cyperaceae; genus Carex; species Carex rostrata. The sequence continues at coordinate 1,535,463 of NC_135952.1, forward strand.
AAAAGAGAGAAAAAGGAAAAAAAAAATCCAATGTATAATATTTATTCCTTTTAATCGTGAAAACTTTGATATTTCTTGTCTATAAAAAAACAACGTATAATATTTATTTCTTTTATAATATTTCAGAGATGAAGTGCCGAACGTAGAGTCAGGCCATAAGATCACTTAAGGTTAGTTCTATAATCTATCTCTGGATATTAATTTGTTTCTCATTTTAGTTTTTTTTTATCGATCTCAATTTTTTTTTATATCAGCCAGAAGATCCATCTATGTATTAATGACTCGAATAGAAAAGCAGAGTTTATTTCCAGTACTGATGAGAGCTTTGGATGACTGTTGATACGGGCTATGTGAGGTAGCAGGCCGTATGTTATAATAGGGCTGAACTGGGCTCGTCTTGCTAGAAGTCCCAGGCCGAAAGATGATCAACTCGGAGAAATCAAGGGATGATCTTGGGTCCCAAATTCCGGAAGTTGATAGATTACTTCGGAGATGAGGGAACGAACCTCGGAGATATCGTACTCTTTCCTATCTGATATCTCGGAGTGTGTGTGTATGTGTGTGTAAGAGAGTGAGTGTGTCTCTCTTGGTTCGCCCTTTCCTTGTGGAAGGGAGGGTCTTATATAGTATGCCCTACATACCGCCTTTCCCTTGCCAGGGTAAGGCAGAACGTGGGTTAGTTGTAAAGTGGTGTGATCAAGGCCACGTTCAATCGTGTGATCGTGGCTTATACGGGGAGTGACAAGGTTGGTAACCGACGTGGTTGCCAGTTATGGGCAGTTATTAACCTAGGGGTGATTTTGGGATTTATGTTCCGGGATGTATGCTGTCTTGGCCGTAGCTGGGCCGGCTTATTATGGGCTTCAATCATGGACTTTGCATTATATTTCGGGTTGGCCTCTCAGAACGAGGTCCTAATCCCGGCTTTGTCATGGTCCAGATTGAAGCTACATGGGCCGTGGAACATGGCCCTATCATTAGCCCCCGAAGTCAAAAGATATCTCGTACAGATGCTTTTGACTTGGAAGTCATTCATGATTAATAATAATAAAAAAAAAGGTATCCCGGGATAAAAAAATTACTTTTCCCTGCGTGCATTAACGATTAAAAAGTATCCCGGGATAAAAAAAGTTATACCCGGGGGATGCCATGCTTCTTTACATTCCAAGCATGTAAACATCTGTTGCCGCTTGCCCAACTGTTTGTACGTCGGACAGAAATTTGCCTTACCTCGGGACAAAATGGTGTTGTCCGAACTTTCTCCAGGGTGGATGCTCATGTTGTGTTTTCTGAATTTAGTGGCATATATCCAAAGATATTCTGAATATATATATTAGTACGAACGCGGTAAATGTATTATTTTACATGTATTGTTTTACATGTATTTAGTGCGTGAATTACGAGCAAAACGCGGAATATATGTGGGATGGATTTTTTTTTTTTTTTAGACGTAAAGTTATGTAAAGCAAAAGATTTCATTGAATAACTGAAACATCGTACATATTCATATTAGCCCACAACAAAAGTAAATAGGTAAACCTATTAGCCTACAACAAAAGTAAATATGATTACGCCCAGCATACATTTCGGTTTCCATGTTCGGCAAAGAGGCGAGTGTGATGTCGCTTTTGCACGTTGACAAAAATCACACCCGACGAGATGGTCCTAACAGGGGAAGGATGCATGTAAACATGCTATTCCTCCAGGAACCAAACTCTTGGAGGAGCTGGACATTGCCAAAGGAAATGTCCTGGTTTGTGGGGGTCCTCCCTAGCAATCCATCGCAAACATGAGGTATGGGCCTTTTTTCCATAGTGCCAACAAGACGGTAGGCGGGTTCCGACGTCTAACTTCCTGCATACCTCGCAAGTAGTCATGGAAACACCATACACATCTCGCGGACCGGTGTGCAGGAGGTCTTCGTCATCCGAGCTACTTTGCTCGAGCTCGGCCCAGTCGATGTCGTCCTTCTTGGGGGATTGTGCCAATTTTATCCCCATCTCAATGAGGTCATATAGGGTGAGCTTCTCGTTATCGATAACCCACTCTAAAGTCTCAGGGTCCCAATATTGGAATAACCTCTGTTTAATTGCCGGGGTTATTCGGGCCCTAAGTCCGTTGGGAGATAAAGTGGAAGAGGTGGTATGGGGAAGCCGCGAGGTAGAACCCTCGGGCTTTGTCCCAAGTAATTTGCATTTAAGGGCTAGGGTTGAGTGGGGAAGAGACCCCACTGCTCTATTTATAGAGACAGCTCCAGAAAGAGCAAATTGAGCTAAAACGTTACAACGTTTTCTAAAAACATTACAACGTTTTCTAAAAACATTACAACGTTTCATCTTGTAATGCAATTTTAGGTTTTCAATTTTCTGACAGCTCAGCTAATCGATTCAAAACGTTACAACGGTTGTAAAACGTTACATAACGTTTTGTTTTGTAAAATCTTGATCAAAAATAGGAATTGTTTGAAGGCTGAATTTAATTAAAACGTTACAGAAAACGTTATAACTTTTTAAAACGTTACAGCACAATTTCTAAAACGTTACAGAAAACGTTGTAACGTTTTAAAACGTTACAGCATAATTTCTAAAACGTTACAGAAAACGTTGTAACTTTTTAAAACGTTACAACATATTTTTTTGATTTTTTGCCTTTGATCAAGTTGTTTCACAGCGTTTTCTTAAGGTATAATCGTTATAACGTTTTACAAACGTTACCAACGTTTTTATCCTGTTGAAACAACATCAAAAACACTTTACCAAGTTTAGATTTTACAATTTACATTCTTGATAAGTCTTCATGATTTCTTCAGTTCAAGTATTCCATATTGCAATTCCATTTGACTTAAACCTGCATAATTCTAAAATAGAAGAAATCGTAAAATTCAATAGTTGTATGTTTTTGCAAATTAGTCAAATAGACTAAAAAGATTATTGCTAGAACAACATGTTCTTGATATGCTTTCAGAATGCGGGTTGTTTGGATGCAAACCCGTTGACTCACCGATGGTCTCTGAAACCAAGCTCATGCCTGATGACGGAGCACTCCTACATGATCCTGAGAGATATCAAAGATTGGTCGGGAAGCTAAATTATCTAACAGTTACTCGACATGACATTGCTTATTCAGTGAGTGTAGTGGGCCAATTCATGTCTGCCCCGCACACTACACACTGGGATGCAGCTATTCGGATCCTTAGATACCTCAAGGGATCTCCAGGTAAAGGACTCGTATATTCTGATCAGGGACATAGTAGGATCGCAACATTCATTAATGCCGATTAGGCAGGTTGTCCTACTAGTCGAAGGTCCACTACTAGATATTGTGTCTTCTTTGGTGGTAACCTTATATCCTGGAAGAGTAAGAAGCAGACAGTTATATCTCGATCCAGTGTGGAGTCAGAATACCGCGCAATGGCAAACACATCTTGTGAGCTAGTTTGGACGAAGCGTTTACTCAGCGTGCTAGGTGTTTGCCATGATGGTTTGATGAGGCTACACTGTGACAATCAAGCTGCCATGCATATCGCCAAGAATCAGGTCTTCCATGAGAGGACCAAACACATTGAGGTGGATTGTCATCTGATTCGAGATCTTGTCATAGGAACATCCTCTTGTCCCCCATGTATTCAACTCACCGACATTCTAACTAAGCCTCTTCGCAAAGCCCCAATTAATACTATATGTAACAAGTTGTGCATGTTAGACATATACACTCCAACTTGAGGAGGAGTGTTAAAGATAGAAAGTCAGAGGCCTATTAGCTATACAGATTTAGGATTAGCTGTGTGAATATTTGTAGTTATTACTTTCCTAATTTTATCGTTTGTCTTTGATTATATATGTATGTAACGTTGATTAGATGAATATACAAAAATTATAACCTTTCCAAAACTTTTAGATTGTAACAAAAAAAAATCTTTATTAATGAAAATGTTGGTAGGCCAAGAAATCTTTATTAATGGAAATCTTTATTAATAAAATAATAATAAGCTTATTCGCTATTAATTGAACTCATTTGCTATGATATATGAATTAGTTAATCTGTATTTTGTTACTTTTTTTTAGTTGGATCAAAATCCTTTTTTTTTTTGTTATTTAATGGTTACAAAGTGTTCCCTAAAATTTAAGCAATGAATAATGAGGTCCTAATTATTTTAAAGGGGAAAAAACTACATTAATGAAGCTGCTAACAGTATACGAAATGATTGAGCAATTAGCATAATTTATTCAAGCAGCACCAAATCCTGTATAGACAAAATTCATATGTTAATTAAAAATATTTTAATAAATATATCATATATTATAATTATATTTTTAAAGATACAAATGCAAACAATTTTAGCAAATAAACTTTAAAAATACTTTAAATCTTTTTGTACAGATTGGTACATATTTTTTTTAAAGGAACCCATGAAAACATTGCTATAGCTGTAATTTCCAATTAAAAATAATTGTAAAGTAAATGTAAAAGAGTGGGACGGACAGGAAGATAAGAGAAAAGTGGAGTCCCGAAGGGTATTTTGTTTGTTGATTTGAAAAGTAGGGTATTTTATAAAATTTTCTATTTTCTTTGTTTCATTTCTCTTTTTTCCTCTATAATTTTGACAATAAAAATATAAACAATCATATATTTTCGAATTTTGTTTAGGGCTACTATATTTTTGTTAATAAATGAATAATAGATCTTGTACTGATGGAAACAATCTTATCTTTCCAATCTAGAAAAAAAATGAATAATATCTAGAACTTTCAGTACAGAAATGATCTATAGAGAAATATTCATTGTTAAAATAATTTCCATCAAGAATATATATGTAGCGAAAATTCTTATTTTAATTATTTAATCATATATTTCTCAATTTTATTTTTCTTTATATATTATTTTTCCTCTAAATCGTTTAATGATATATCTTACTTGTGGAGAAAATTAGATATTAAATCGCAATTATATTTCGAGAATTTTTTTTTCATATTATATTTGATCCATTTTATTTTTCATTTTATTGTTTCTTTTATTGTTATATATTATTTGGATTTACATTTTTTTTTCACTTGTGTCTTTTATTTTCATTTAAATATATTTATTATTAATTTTCATTTGTGTCTTTTAATTTTGTGTGAATGTCAAACAAAAAGATCTATTTATATTCTATTCAATCTTATAATATATTTTCATTGTAACACACGATCACGATACTAGCATGTCATGATACATTCATTATCGCTGCATGCATGTCTGTAAATCTAACAGCCATGCATTTTCGTCTCTGTCCATTAATTTACAAGTTACAACTGGCATTAATTCTTTTCACCTTTTATTTTTAACAATATCCTTCTTAATTTATATTCTCCAGAGTTCGATGCAGCCAGACACAGAGAGAGTCTCTCTGACTTTTTTTTTTTTTTTTTTAAATCATGGGTTGGAGATCAAGCCATCCAATATCTGACTTTCTTAATTTCTATTTTTAGGTCAAGTGACTTTCTTTTTATTCTCTCTATATATATATATATACACTTGCCCCGGCCAATCTCCCTCCAAAGGCACTGCCCCCATCCCCATCTAATATATATATATATATATAATGATGGATATGAAGCTGAAAACAATTACAATTGCATTTGGATGCGTCATGATTCTTATTTGCTGGACTGCCGAGGCTGAGTGTGGATGGCCTGCTGGATCGTCCTTCGGGTATGACTACATTATAAAACACACTATTAAAAAAACATTAACTACGATTGAATTGTGCTCCATTATTGAAACTCTTGATCTCAACGAAAAGGGGTGCATCTGCCGGATGTATCATAAATTAGGACCAGGAGTACCAAATTCATTGATGAGACAGTGCAAAGTCAAAGACATCCCAGAAGAATGTATTTGAAAATTAATGCTGCTGCGCTGCATGCATGCATGCATGGTTTCAGCTTAACTAATTCCTTGTATTTAATTTGTTCTTGTTTACTTCTCAATTAATTATTACATGTCTGGTGCCTAAATTAATTATTACAAGCTGACTATCTACAGCTAAAAATGTTACTTCGAAATTCATAAAATGTATATGTATGTTGTATATTTTGTTGAATTATGAATATATGTATGTTAAATTAATGTTAATTGTTTCTGTTTCTTGAATGTTGAATGAACATAATTGATTTCTACATGTTGTGATGTTGAAAAAATATTCATCATCGTCATGCAAATGTAAATAAAAAAGCTGGACAGATCACTCATCCATCTTTTACACGTTTTTAGAGGTAATTTTTTTTTCCGTTCAATCTAACCAACATTTCTGACGATTTGTGAGGAATTTTGCAAATCTAAAACCACGAATGTGTCTACACAATTTTAACTTTCAAATGAGATCCATGATGACATAATTTCGAGTTGTCAATTGCACAAATATTCATATCTTGTCACGCAAGTATTCATACCTAATATATCAAGTATTTATTCATATACATTGAAGTATTCATATCTAAGACATTAAGTATTCATTCGTATACTTCTATTTTTTTTTCAAAATTTGTTTTTATATCATTCCATGATGTCATCCTTTCGAGTTGTCCGTTGCACAAGTATTCATATCTCATCGAGAAAGTATTCATTCCCGTTGTGCAAGTGTAAATAGTTAATGTATCAAGAATATTACAAGCATATGTGCATATCTCGATTAATTTTACAAGAGCAGTCAAATAATATTGAACATTGCTTTATTGTTTTCTATTTAAATTTTATTTTTTGGAAATAAAAAATAATTGCCACATGTTTCACTGTCAAAACAAAAATAATCTATCAAATTTTACAGATCATGTAATTAAAATGTTACAAACAAAAAATAAAATAAAAATAATATTTAAAAGAAACAAAACATACTTTATTGAAGTAGTCATACATAAGATATTAAGTATTCATACATATACGTTGAAATATTCATATCTAAGATATCAAGTATTCATTTATACATCTCTATTTTTTTTTCAAAATTTGTTTTTCTATCATTTCTTAGTACTTCATACGCACTTCTCTAATTCACCATTTTTTTTAGATCTGACATGGTTAGATTGTATTAACTGTGTATGTTAGTAATTTAGTATTATATAGCTAGACACACGATTAGAAACCGTGCACATGCAATGTATCCTCCTATTCAGTGTTATAAAATGCGGTTTTCATGCGATATATGCGGAAGGCCACTGCATACCGCATATATGGTATACGACCACATATGCGGATTTTTATGCAAATTTATATATACAGATATTTTTTCATTAAATATTTAATATTAATATATATATTAAAATAAAATAGTTTAATATTTGATACAGTTTAATATTAAAAAGTTCGCTATGAACATTTAGTATTAGAATAAAATTAATATTAGAGATGTATTGCATAAGCATATTTATTTATTTATATATTTAATCTTGGATGTGGGAGTTACTGTAGTGATACAGTACTGCTACCGTAACACCATAACTTCTGTCCGTTGGATCTCCATTTTGCGGTTGATGCATGTCCTCCGTTTGATATCAAATCTGATGGTTCTGTTGGATCGCTTTCCTTGCTCTCTCGATATTTTCTCTCCGACTTCATTCCATTTCGAAAGTTCTGCGCACTCTCCTTGAGCGGTCCGTCCCGTCTCCTCTTCCTCTTAGGTTGTGCTCCAGTATCACCTCATTAAAGGGACGTGAGGGAAGGACACGAAGGGAGAGGCTACTCTCGTAACAGTGAAATCTACACCCCGAATCAGGGGTGACAGATTTCACCCAAAATTGCATTGGCTCTCCCCTCCGAATAGTGTGTGTTCCCCCTCGTTTCCCTTCGCTCCCTCTCTGATTCTCCTCTTCTTGTTGAAAATTAATTCAAATTGATTAGAGCATGTATGAATCAGTTTTTACAGGCATAAAAACTGCATGGGTTATTTTAGGCATTGGTTATTTTAAGCATAGTTATATTAGGACTAGTAGACATAGTGGTTAGTTATTTTTAGCATTTTGTGTAGTGGGTGCTTAATTTAGAGAGTTGTGGGTGTCTATTTTAGAAACATTGTATTGTTATAAATATTGTAGAACTCTATGTAATTGAGTAAGAGAAATGAAATAAAGCGTTGTTTCTATTCAGAAAAATATTTTTCTCTCTTCAATCCTTTGTATACTAGCACAAAGCAGTGCAGTATTGCTGAGTTTGTTCCAACACTTTGTAATGCTATGTAAATAGCAATATTATATTAAGGCACGATGAAATTAAATTATATATTTTTATTTCTTTCTTTCTTATTTAAATAGCTTAAAATAATAAGAATGCAAACTAACCACCTTGAAAATATTCTGATTGATGCTCCTACAAATTAACATATACATGTATAAGTTGGCAGTTATTTTAAATGAATCGATTTGACGTAAAGACGGCAGTGAAAAATCGTATCAATGATAATATAAAATAATAACTCCTAATTAATATAACCACCGCTAATTAGCGTAACCGTCCCTCAAGTAGCGACTCTTCACATATTATATAACCATCTATTATATCTCTTTCAATCTCTCCGCTTTCTGCATATCAAATAAATAAAAAAGAAAGAAGAAACCTTTCAGAACCCCAAGCTGCATCAAAACAAGTTCTGGAAATATTAAGGTATCCAAATTTGATGTTTAGTTTATTTTTAGTAAGTAGATTTAATAATTTATGATATTAATTTAATTGATAAGATTTCTGAAAATTTCATATATTTATTTTGTTATGTTATCGTTAGAGTTCTAAAATTTTATAAACTTGTTCAATTAGTTAAAAGAAACTTTTTAATAAAAGTTTAATTGATTATCAACTAGTTCTTTAATAATATTATAAATTGAATTAACGTTTGTATAAATATTTAGATTCACCAATGAGTTTCCAGAAACTTTAAGTTACTTCATCAAGATCAATTTTTATATTTTATTTATTAATTTAAGTAAACTATTGGATACTTGATAAGTTCCGATCGGTAGATAAATTGAGTTTCTATTAGATGGAAAATTTTCACCGATAACTCTAAAGATTTATTCACCGATAACCCTAGAACTATTTTTATTACAAAGAACTATATTCTAAACCTTATATATATTATCTTTAATCTAAATTTTTTGGTTTATTTATAATAACCTCTTTTTATTTTAAAACCGAAATTAATTTTTTCCATATATATCTATCCTGATATTCAATTCACTAGTGGAGAACGTACAATTAGTGTCGCCTCAAAAAGCCGACACTAATACTTTAGCATCGGTCGATTACAAAAAACCGACACTAATACAATTAGTGTCGGCTGTTTATAATTAGTTGACACTAATAACTAATATTTAGTGTCGGATTTTTAATTTTAGCCGATACTAATACTTAGTATCGACTGTTTATAAACAGCCGACACTAATAACTAATAATTACTGTCGGATAATTGTAAACAACCGACACTAATACTTAGTGTCAGGTTTTAAATTTAAGCCGATACTAATACTTAGTGTCGCTGTTATAAAAGCCGACACTAATTGTTCAAAAAAAATCATTTTAAGTCGCGCGCAAGCACCTCATCCAAAACGCGCCTAGGGTTGTGTACAGCTCCTTTCTCCCTCCGCACCTGTCTCCCTCCGCCATTTCTAAATCGCCTCAGACCGACAGCATCTCTCTCTCTTGCTCTCTCACTCTCTCGCCTCTCTGGACGCACCAACTCTCTCTGGCCTCAGACCGACAGCCCTCAGCATCAGCACCAGCATCGATCTTGCCAAGCTGCTAGCGCCGCCTCCGGTTTGTCTAGCTCCGGCGATCCTACTCATAACCCGATTGTAGGTAAAGTCATTCTCTCTCTCAATCTCCTCAATCCCGATGTATATCTGTGCCATTTAGTAATTTCTTCTCTCTATCTCCTCAATCCCGATGTATATCTGTGCCTTAGGTTTTGGTCGTGTAATGTTCAATTAACTTAATTTCTGGTGAAATGTGAATCAATTTTGCGATGATATAGCTTTTCTATACATTTCGAAGGTGTGGGCATTTGCTGACTCAAAGCGACAAGGTTTCCTTGGTTTTGGTGAATTTGTGACATCAATACAGGTGAAGCCTTCTTTCCTTGATTTTCTTATTTTGTATAGGTGGGGTTCAAATTCAACCTGCCTCATCAGCATCAAGTCAGTGGTTCAGCTCAAAATCGCATAAAAAGGTATCTCCAAAGTTGTACCATCTGATTGATGAATAAAAATCAACAGGTTTCTGACATTTTATAGAAAAATTAAAAGGGCAAGCTCAAGACAGTTGAGCTGTAGTACGTAAATAAACAACAAAACAGAAAATTAATAAAGCATGAAACTAAAATAGATTAAGCAAAATTTTCAGAGGGCTTCTCTGAAGAAAGACACTAAAGAAATTCCTTTGTACCAGTGATGGTCTTGTTCGTACCAGTGGCATCCTGTTTTGTATCAGCACGCTCAATTCAACCAGTATCTCTGAACGGTGCTTCCCGCTTGTTGTCAGTGTATTACTTTAAGTACCAAGCTATCTGAACAGTGAATTGATAGGTTAGGTCAGAACAGTGAATTGATGTCAATTCCTTCCATTGCCTCGTGCATAAGTGTGTTACAATGCAAGGCATACAAATACAAGTTTGGAAGCACATTTTTTAATATACCCTCTCCCCAATCATGTTCCCATAGTCTAATTGTGCAGCCGTCCCCTGTTGTCCATTTTACTGAAACATTAAAGAATTGTCTAAACCTTCAATCAGTTTCGGATGACAAACGGATACCCAATTGACATATTGACAAGGTTGTACTCAAGATTGTTTTGTATTCACTATTTGTATGTTTATGGACATAATTCATTATTTGTATTCACTATATATTTTTTTTTTCTAATCTAATGGGTGTGCCTTTTATTATTCAAATACACAGCTTCTGACAAGGGTTATGATTTTGAAGCAATCAATATTACATTGACTAATTTGATGGCAATCAATAAATGGGACCTCGAAAGGTAATTTTTCAAATCATAGACATTTTACACCACTAAGTTATTAAAGATGTTTAGTTAATTTGTTCAGTGAATTGTTTGTAGAATGCAAGGACCTGTTCATTAGATCCCTATTTATCTGTCACAGGAGGTCATTTTGGGGTTTTAGAGGTACCACTAGGGGCTTACATGAGCTAAGCTTAGTTCCTAGATTTATGAAATTGTGTGTCTTGAATAATGATAAACTTTGATTTTGTAAATGTGATATTTTATCTAGTGAGTGTTATTTGTAAATTAGGATGTGTTATTTGATATTTTTATTTCAGACGGCTTGTTTTATATATAGGCCAACAAAAATATATGGTAGCTGGCCAAATAATAAAATTTATTTTTTTTTGAAAAAAAAAATCTAGTGTCGGGTATTAGTGTCGGCTATTTAATAAAAATGCGCCACTAATGAGTATTAGTGTCGGCTATTTAATAAAAATGCGCCACTAATGAGTATTAGTGTCGGCTATTTAATAAAAATGCGCCACTAATGAGTATTAGTGTCGGATGTTTAATAAAAATGCGCCACTAATGAGTATTAGTGTCGGATGTTTAATAAAAATGCGCCACTAATGAGTATTAGTGTCGGTTATTTAATAAAAATGCGCCACTAATGAGTATTAGTGTCGGCTATTTAATAAAGAGCCGATACTAATGCCTTATTTTTAGTGTCGGCTATTTACAAAGTATTAGTATCAGCTCCATTAGTGTCGCCTTAAGTCCGACACTAATACCCATAAACAACTGATACTAATTCCAAGTTCTCCACTAGTGATTGTGATCATATCATTGTATTTATAATCTATTACATAAAATTAATTTTCGGTTATGTTGAGGATCAAATAACATAGGCAAACTATTATTTTTATCATTATGTTTCTTCTTGGAATACTAACCAGAGAAGATATGCAGTGGCTTAATTCAGGTCATGTTACAATAAGGAACGCAGTTGGCATTGATCAAACTAATGCTGACGGCTCATCTACATCACGGATGATAAAGATCACCACATCTACACCATCTGTTTAATAGCCCAACCGATGTGAAAGATTCAATCAAAACCAATGGTTCATTAAAAATAAACCAATGGCAAAGAGGTGGGCATCAGCGCTATCGGTTTTTTGAATGCCAACCGATGATAAAAAGTTCAACACAATTACAGCGCTGCCACTCATGACGAACGCCATTTGTGCAGAAGCACATCCGATGATTTAGGGGCGATGGGAAAAATATTTTTTGTAGTAGTGCATTGACCACAACATAAAAAAAAAAGATTGGATTATATCAAGCCTTCATGAAGAACAACTGGAGAGGCATTTAGTGAAATTAGGAATATCATGTAATTATGATTCTAGTTACCAGTTTCTTGAAAAAAATATTTGCATTTAGTGAGATCTCCTAATTATTTTAGCTTGATGTATATATGAAGAAATTTTACTTAATGTCATAAATTCGGAAAATAACAAAAACAGGCATATGTAGTAGTATCATACAAGTTTGCTAAAAATTCATTAATTAAAATATCTCTAAATCTTATTCCTTCAAAAAATTTGAAGCTTGGAAAACGGTATGATTGTTCAGAAATTAACATTAGATTAATTTCTAGTTTTTTTTTGTCCACTCTGCACTGAATTTTTTTATTCTTTAATTTTTTTTGTTTTTCTGTTGGGTTTCTCTAGTACATCTAAGGAAAACGATAAATATGCTAACTTTTCCGAGAAAAAAAAAGATGAACACCTAGTAAGGAAAAAAATCATTTAAAAATTCTTTCTATTAATAGTTTAGTTAGACATTATTTTTCAAATATTTGAGATAAGATTGAAAAATTAATAATATATTCATTCCAGGACACAAACATCACACAAGAGAAGGGCAAGACCTGATCCAAGTATACTCTCTCTAACATTATCCGGCCCAAATTGCTTATTGGGCCTGGCCCGTTAAAATATTTATACTTGATTGTAATATTGAATTAGCTAGTGATTATATTTTGAGTTTATCACAAATAAAATCCTGGCAATTGATGTTTATATTTATTTTACAAAATATAGGAATATCTAATTAGTGACGAATATCTCACTTTTGTAAAAAAAAAAAATCAGTGAGGAATATCTCACTTTTGTCAAAAAATAAAATATATATATAGAGAGAGATGAGCTACGGTGAGTCATGGAGTAAAATGCGTTGATACTCCATGACACTATATTTTTATTTTGAAAATTCAAATGACCGATCCGAACCGCTCAACACGATCTCCATATTGAAATGTTCTTGGAGACCAAATTTTACATTTTTTGAAATTTTTTTACTATTTATTAAGCAATTTTGAAAATCACTGATTCGATGGTCTAGAAAATTTTACTGTTTTTACTGTTCATAGCAAAACAGCAATTTTCAAACATGCTTAATAAATAGTAAAAAAATTCAAAAAAAAGTAAAATTTGGTGTCCAAGCACATTTCAATATAGATTAAACATCTAACGGTTCGGATTTGTTGTTTGAATTTTTAAAATGAAAATATAGCGTGGATTACAAACACGTTTTACTCCATGACTCACCGTAGCTCATCTATCTCTCTCTATATAGACACACACACCTTATCTACTGAATAAAAATATATTAAATATATCTTGATCATAAAGGTACGCATGTAGTTTGGAATTTATTCATACTTAAATTTCGCTTATACCATATGAACAAAAGGTTGAACAAGCATACAATCGCTTACAAAAATATTTATATTAAAAATGATTTTCATCCATATGATGTCAATAACTTTGATAAGTTAACGCCTGAATTAATTCTAACCGTCCGATTTGATAATATGGTTTAACTACGCTAATATGATATTTTTCGTTTGTAAAGGATTTTTTTTTTTTACATTATTTGCTTCATATTTTTTTTTTTTTAAAAAAACAACAAAGAGAAAAAAAAATGTTGCAAAACGAAAAGGGGCTAAACATAAACAAAGCACCAAATAAATTTGACTCCAATGCATCATTCTAAATTTTAAATATATCTTTTTTATAATTTTAAGGTACATAGCCTGAATTTATTCTAACCGTCCGATTTCCTAACATGGTTTAACTAAGCTAATATGATATTTTATCTTTGTGAAGGATCTATTTTTTTTTTATTTGCTTCATATTAATAAAAAGAGAAAAAAATTGCAAATAAAAAAATAACTGTCTAAAAATAAACAAATCACCAAATAAATTTGCCTCAAATTAATGCATCGATCCTGTACTTTTAAATAATTAATAAACGACAAATTTAGCCAGTAAATGTCTTTAATATGTAAAGGTATGGCACTTCTGACATAAGAAAATATCATGAATTGATAACGATATGCAATAATTCGCATTTAGTTGGAACCATTATTAGGCCATAATGCATGAAAGAGGGTGTCATTATTTGCTCATAGTGTGTTTTATCTACAAGCAATGCACATTTTGATCACCATCTCCTTTTTCTTCTTATTTCACTTTCCTTAAATGAATAAGTTTATTTAATTTTCTAACATTCAATATTTCCAATATATCATCAAAATACAAATTATCTAATTTGCATAGCTGTGTTGTGCTCCCCAGAGAATTTGGCGAGCATAACTCTAAAATCTATCAGATTAACTTCAAACGAGACGAATCAAAACCGTTGAAACTGATCTACTTTATGCGTGATGCATGTACATGTAAAATTTTGAAATTTATGAATTCATTTAGTACAAGTCAAGCGATAAAAATTATATAAAAAAAAGAAGATATTAAAATAACTTTTAAAACTTCATTTTTTTACATGTACAAAGTCATATTCTTCACCGCTTGACTTTATACTAAATAAATTTTAAAATTTTAAAATTTTGCATGTACACAAATCACTCGTAAAATTTCAACAGTTTGAATTCGTCTCGTTTGAAATCAATATAATAAATTTTAAAATTATTCTCACCAAATTTTTTATTGAACATGACACACCCTAACTTTACTCTATATGATTCATCATTTATCATTTATTAAAAGCTACAATATTTATTTTACCTTTATTTTTTTTCAAATGAACAGATAGCCCAATACAAGTTAGGTTGAGCAAGATGTGAACCCTGTCTACCACTGATATATTAACAGTGTAGTGGGTGCCAGTGTAAGAACCTGAAGTTGGCATCATATGACAGCCGACAACTAGTACTGAATCATGCTGACAGATTCTCTATGGTGCTAAGCTTAAATCCAATTCCAACAAGGTCCCACTAAATTCATTATTATGTCTCTTAGTACAAATTATTGAAGGAACCTGGACCCATATGGCAATATGGAAATAAATCTGATGCGATCCAAAGTTTGGGAAATTTCTGCTTTTCTGAATCCAACCGTTCAATTTTTCTGTGCACGTATCTTGAAACAACTGATTTTTCTGTGCATGCATCTCAAAACAATTTGACAGCTGAATTCGAAAAAGCAGAGATTGCAGGATACTTTTCACATGTGAACAATTGCAGCAGATCCGGATCCATAGCCCATATATATAGAAGATAAGCAACAACTTGCTTTTTTGAATCCAGCTGTTCAATTTTTCTGTGCACGCATCTCAAAAGCAATTTGACAGCTGAACTTGAAAAAGCAGAGATTGCAGGATACTTTTCACATGTGAACAATTGCAGCAGATCCGGATCCATAGCCGATATCTATAGAAGATAAGCAACAACTTGCTTTTTGGAAATGAAATGATGATATACATGTCAAAAATTTTCTGGTACCGACGCCGCAAGACCACAGAGATGATGATTGGGGTTAGTGATTTTTGACTGTACGTCTTTACTGCAACTGAGGAGAGGAACCAATTATGTGCCATCCAATATGTGTCAAAGATTCCCTTCTTTTTACGGTTTGAGATTTATTCTGATCCGCTTTGAGATGCGGACTAGCATAGAGGTAGTATTATTTGGGCTTTGAGATTCGTGTAAAGTTAAAAGAACAGTTGGAATCCACTAATTCTAAAAGATTATCTTTTACGGTACCGGAGAAGGTGTGAATTCCTCTTGTGCAGCTCACTCCTGAGAGAGGCTGCTGTTATTCTGTTGAGAATAACAACAAATTTGCACCCTTTTTGATGAGAATAACATGAATTTAAATTTCATCCTTTTTGGTGAGAATAACAGACTATGAATTTATATTCTATTCGGTTCCAAAATCTATTAAATTGTCTTCAAACTATATATGAACTTAAATTGTTGAAACAGATCTACTTCATGAGCGATGAATTTACATGCAAAGATTTAAAATTTTGAATTAAGTATAAAATTAAGCAGTCAAAATATTTCAAAAATAATTGCACTAAAATTAACTCACAAACCTTCTAATTTTGAGCTTAACTTTATACTAATTAATACTAAAATTTAAAGAAATTATATGTAAACGCATCACTCATAAAGTGGATCGGTTTCAACAGTTTAGATTTATTGTTTGAAATCAATTCGATAGTTTACTCATATTTATGATATAAAGTTCAAATATTTATGATATGACACTTTTCTAGCTATTGGTTATGTTTGAACGCCTCCACAGCTAGAGATGAAGTTTTGGCAATATATATATACAGTTCATACGTACCAATCAATGCGTTATCGGTAGTTTTGGTACTGGCTAGTACTGATATAGTGACATTATTATTAAGCAAGACGCCAACAAGTACTTTATAATTACATCTTAAAAACAAAAATGAAACACTAATTAAGTGAAAATAAAACACTAAGATGCTTTCATTGGAGAATTCAAATGCAGTGCAATACCTTTCTGAGTACAATGAGATCTAGGTAAGTCAGTTTTAATCTGACACGAATCTCAAAACAAATCTCCTATATCTAAATAGAGATTGTATTACTTTTTTGGTCTGGCTGGAAGTATTGTACTCAGTTCATTGAGGGTATTCGGTATCAAATGGGAGGTTAAATTTTAAGTAGAGCTAAGGAGCAATTGTTTGGTAAAATTGGATTAAGAAAAAGTGCCAAGGAAGCAAAACAAATGTGCTAAGGAGGTTTAATCTAAGCGAAATAGTACCTTAAGAATTGGGTCAAGAGAAACTTAAGCCTAGAAATTTGGACAAAAAGAGCAGAAGTTATAACATTTTTTTTAATGTGGATATATGATTCTACAAATAACAAAAACTAAAGATGGGGAATTATTCCAACAAAAGTAGCATCAAAATTATCTTCCAGAGAAACCCTTTCTTCTTTATCTTCTCTTGCAAATTAACACCATAGTAAGAATTATCGGTATTGGTATCGGGATCGGAATCGGAATCGGAATCGGTCCCTACCGATACTGATATGGGATCGGAGTATCGGATCGGGATCGGCTCAAGATTGGTTTATTTTTTCTCTCTTTATGATTTGCTACGTGAGGATTAGCTCAGGATCACGGGGTCGGCCGATCCGGATCGGTATCGGCCAATTATTCCTACTATGATTAGCACATTAGCTTCCAAGGTTTTATTAATTGCAGAAACCCATATTTCAGTTATTTTTTCTAAATTAGACCAATCCTATATACCTCATTTTATTTGTACTACTACTGCCTTTATTAAAATTTGACAACAAGGACAAATGACCATACTTGCAAATCTGACCCAAAGAATCTAGTTATCATACTCTAGTACTCAATTTTAATTATTGGAGGGAACCAACTACAACAATTGTGTGCATTTTTTTTTTTTTTTTTGATAAAATGGCCTAAGCCCATTTCATTAAAAAAAATGTTAACTTACAACCATAGCAACATATATAGTTCACATACTACTCAGTTTATCTAATATGACCCTAACACAACAAAATCATCATAATTTTTCAACTACGTTATCCAAATCATAACAAGTTCTAAGCCACATATATACATTGGGAGCTGAAGTATGATCTTTTACCAGCAAAAGCTGGCACATAGCACCCTAGTTGTCTTCATGGGACAAGAGTCTTGTCTCCTTCATACAATATATCATATGATAATCATCAAGGTGCCAGCTGCCAATGAGGATAACATCCATATCTTCTACTCTTGAACACTGATAACTAATTATGAGGTGACAAAATATGCGTTTTCAAAAAAAAGAAAAAAAAAAAGAAAAAAAAGAGGAGACAAAATATGCAATCAAATTTTTGAAGACAACTAATTTTATTTTATTTTTGAATTAGTTGATCAAGTATTAAAAAAAATGTAATTTCAAATTAGAGATAGGAGGGGAAGAAAATAGGTAGTCATTTCACCTCCTCTGCATCTCAAATTAGAGATGATAAAATCTTCAAAGTTTTGGTCAATTTTTATAAATATTTCACCTCTTCTCCCTTTCTCTCCCATCTGTTCACGTCCAAAATTAACTGTTCAGGAGCAAGTAAACGACCTCCGATCCGGTCAGGGATTAGTTTCTCTCCCCTCCTCTTTCTCTCGCGTATCTCCTTCTGGAGCAGACCCTTAATATCAAAAGGTCCAATGTCAAAAACAATTCAACGCAATGTCTATGTTACCTACAGGTTTCAAATAAAACAAATTGTTTGATTTAAAAAAAAAACATGGAATTTCATAAAAAAAAAATCCTTCAATTATTCTCTGCTATCATGTGCAATGCTTAAATTAGTTATATGAATGTTGCTCTTTTCTAAAAAAAAATCATATATATTAGAATTACAAAAGTTGTAGGATAATTTGATTGTCTTATTGAAATTTTATATATATTTGAAAAAAAAAAACAGAAGTTCAAAAAAACATGCATATATCTTTCAAATCAATAATCTAGAGGTCTCGTATATAACCAAGCAGGTTCTAAAATAACGATTATAAAGCTATAGGTCCAAAAAATCTATAGTGCAGCTATACCGCAACATAGTTAGATATTTAAAATCATTATAAAAGAAAAGCGATGAACAGCGTTATAGCTTTTGGGGTCTGAAAAAATTATAGCGCAATAGAACTCTGTATATAACATTATCCATTTAAGCTTTTTTCATGTGAATGAAAGAAAAGAAAAGAATCTATTTTGTACTACCAAACTTTATTATATTACCATTAATTATTAGCAATTCAATTCAAATTAAGTGGGAACGTACAGTGCCTGGCCAAAAACAGCGCGATCATGCGTTCATGTGTTGTAACGCAGT
Organism: Carex rostrata; assembly: GCF_964058835.1. NCBI lineage: Eukaryota > Viridiplantae > Streptophyta > Magnoliopsida > Poales > Cyperaceae > Carex > Carex rostrata. The sequence goes on from NC_135952.1 coordinate 1,554,628, forward strand.
AACGCTCCACAACTCACGAGACCGACCACCTTTATTTGATCTTCCATTTGAACAACCCTCCACAACTCCAGATTATTCTCTTCTAGTAAGACACTCATGATTACGACATTCCAACACCTAGGGTTCCGTATCCGTATCAAGTGCATGCATATCGAATGCAATCCCGATATATGTGTTCGACTAATGTATCAATTTACGTGGCGTACGTATCTTATACATTTCCAATACTTCACCGATACATCGCTATAATTTTCGATACACCACATATACATGTACACAATGTGAAATCCGCGTGACTTAGGTGGACCTTGAGCTGCACAAACATCCAAAATATTGCCCATTTTGCTAGCAGCTTGAATTGTTAGTTGAGAATCGAATCATCTTTTTTATTAAAATATGTAAGTATGATATAATATAAGTGTTGAATTAATAATATATATAATATATGTATTGTATTAAATTTTTGAAAATTGCCATATCACACCGTATCTAGCAACATAGCTGCTTACAATAATAATAATAAAAAAAAAAATATCCGGGTCCTGGAACTGCAATCAAATTTTGGTGAGTCAGGATCTTGTGTGGTACAAACGGTACGTACTACCATATAAAAAGGAAAGGGATAAAAGAGGAGGAAAGCATTACAATTGAAAGTGATTTCACCTCCTCCACACCTTTAAATTGAAAGTGACAAAATCATTAAAATTTTGCTTAAATTTTAGATTTTAGATATTTGAAAATTGCCGATGTGAATAAAGTGTCAAGAGTTTGTAAAAATACACCTGTATATGTATAAAATATGAACATTAATTTTTCAACTTATTGGTTTGTATAAAATCAAAATCGAAAATGATAATTTTTTATAGAAGAAATAATATATAAATCACATCAAGTGGTTTTATTTTAACATATAAATTTAACTTTTTTTTGTTTTAAAAATAATAATAATGAAGACATAATGAAGACACAGTAAATAAAATAAAATAAAGACAATTGAACTCACAATAATAAATTCTACTTCTGATCATAATGATCATGGTTACACTTGAGTCTGTTAATATGTGCCACGAAAAATTCAACATCAATCTAAGGCAATAAAATGTTGTTCAATACGCAATAACAACAAAAATCGCATCGGCAAATGTAAATCATCTCAGCCGCAATTAGCAACATATCATTGAGTCCATATCATTTAGGGTGGAGGTTGTGTGCAAAGGGCTTTGAATAAAACCTCATCAAAAATCAGTTGTTAACCGTCCGATTTATGTTTAAATTTGCTCGGACGATTTAGATTTATTGAGTTATTTAAAGTTATTAAGTTTTAATTTTGTTGGCACAAATTTTAAAGCAAATCAGACGGTAATTAGGATGAAATTCTGTCCATAACCCTTTGGACAAAATCACATTCCTACCATTTATGAGCCAAAAGAACACGTAGTTCCAATTCCAAAACCTACATGTGCACCATCCTTTCCTTTCCTTTCTCTTCCTCCTTTCTCTCTTTTTAAACTTTTCATCTCCATCATACCATTTCTCCATCTTTTCCCTCACATGTGTTACTGCACTGTACTGAAATTTCTCGCCATGGATACACTGCGCACATCGTTCAAACTAAAACTGTACGACCACCAGCAGCAGAACCTTCCCACCCTCCCTGAGCACAATCAACATGAGGTAGTCATGAAGATAGATGGAAACAGCCAGAACCCCATCGAGACCAACACAGCAGCCAACACCTCTTCTCCGAACTCCCGAGTGTGGAGAGAAAGCAGTTATGACTTCTCGCGAGCAGGCCGAGTTGGAAATGGCGGGTTCACCTTTGATGGTAAACCCACTGAGAGAGATGCCACCGGTGTCACAATGTCGCCAGCAGTGGACCTCGAGATGGACTTCTTGAACAAGGGTCCTTCTCTTGGTTCCGAATCAAAGGAGCATCACTTTTCATTGCAAGATACCTTGGAACAGTCACTTCCCCGCGAATGGAATGATAGTTCTTCCTTCTCATCTGATGAGAAGAATATGAACCGTCATCGTGCCGGCGGTGGTGACGATGACGTTATCCATTGCACATCCAATTCATCAATCAGCCAATCATCTTCTCTGCTTCGGGCCAAGACCCGGTCTCGTTTAATGGATCCGTCACCACTGAACATCCCATCACCGGTTAAAAACCCCAACCCGGACAGGAGATCGTGCCGGTCACCAGTGCGCAGATCAGAGATGGACGGGAAATCATGCCCCGCTGATGAGGATGATGATGACCTCCTCATGGATTCTGACATGCCCGATGAATTGATGAAAACAAAATTTGACATATGGACCATATTACAATCACTTAGTCTGATACTAATAATTGCAGCATTGGTTTGCAGCCTAGTGATTCCCCAGCTAACGAGAAAAACCTTTCGGAGTCTCCATCTGTGGAAATGGGTTGTGCTAGTCTTGACTCTTGTGTGCGGCCGGCTCGTCTCGGGCTGGTTTGTTCGTGTGGCTGTGTTCCTCATTAAACAAAACTTTGTACTGAGGAAGAAAGTGTTGTACTTTGTTTACGGTGTCAAGAGTGCTGTACAAAATTGTCTTTGGCTCAGCCTTGTTCTCATTTCATGGCACTATTTCTTCGATCCGAAAACCTCCCACAGCCCAGTCTTGCATTATGTTAGCAAGACCCTTCTCTGCCTCCTTGTCGCCACTGTCGTACGCCTTATCAAAACACTGCTGCTCAAAGTATAAATTCTCAGTAATTTAATTCTTTAGGTGTTATTTTGATGAACTTAATTCATGAGTGAAATTAGTAATTTCTGCACACTTGATAGCTACTACTATGTCTTTTTTTTTTTTTTTAAATTAAAAAAAATTAAAAAAAAAATTAGTAATTACCCAATGAATTTTATCTAATCACAAAGAATATAGTTTTGTTGTACATATGTGCCTGCAATACTTGAATACATAGCACCTTATTTATCATTATCATTTTTTTTTAGTTTGAGGTAAATGCAACTCTAATTGACTAATTGATCGTTAGAACTTAAAAAGTAATTCATATCTTATATTCTACTGCTAACAAATGCTTTTGTGGTTATTAAATTAGGTACTGTCGGCATCCTTTCATGTCAGCACATACTTCGATCGGATCCAAGAAGCCCTTTTCAACCAATACGTGGTAGAGACGCTTTCTGGGCCACCAGTTTGTGAAGATAACCAGACAATGGTTGAAGTTCAGAGGCTTCATAAGGCCGGTGCAACAATGCCAAGCGATCACCAGTCGATGAAGCTACCTGCTAAGAACAAGAGCCAAAGAGGTAAAGGAATCCATCTCTCAAGGCCATTGTCAGGAAACAAAAGAGAAGAAGGTATCACCATTGACCAGCTCCATAAGATGAACCAGAGTAACATATCTGCATGGAAGATGAAACGATTAATTCGGATTGTGAGGTATGGAGCTTTGACTACACTGGACAAGCGGACCCCGCTAATAGCTGCAGAGACAGAGGAGAATTCCTCGACACATATACTCAACGAGCATGAGGCCAAAATTACTGCCAGGAAGGTTTTTTCAAATGTGGCCAAGCCTGGTGCCAAGTGAGTTTTAAAATTCTTTTAATTACCAAGTTTCTCATACTTCAAATGGTGTCTAGTCATTCAGGTTGGATCAACTGAGTTCTATTATATATATTGGGTCTTGGTGCATTCCAATTCTCAGCTTTTTGAGTTTTTGGTTGGTCGGATTGGCAATTGAGTTAATTGGTATGTAGGGTAAGATACTGTTTGGGGTGGCACATTGATTAGACCCACATTTCAGTGTTAGTACTCAGCAGTTGTTTGGTTCCTTCCTTAACTGACTATTTTCTATATTAGAGTGACCTAATTTTGGACAAGTTGTTCTAGATGATAGAAACTAAGTGAATTTTTGTATATAACCAAATTTGAAATTTTTGCTTTATTCAAGACCTGTAATTTACTTGAAGATTGAGTTTAAAATGGAGATATAATGGCTTAATTTCAGTAAAATCAAATTTGAAGTCAGTGGTTGAGGCTGGTGTTCACCTAATTATATTTGTATTGTTCCGTTACTTATATATAGCATGTGGCATTGCTAGGTACATTTACTTCGAAGATCTCTTGCGTTTTATGAGGCAAGAAGAGGCAACAAAAACAATGAATCTTTTCGAAGGATCACATGAACACAAACAAATTAGCAAAGAGACACTGAAATACTGGGCGGTAATGGCTTCTGCTAAATTTTTTTTATAATTCTATATCTCTTAGCGGTTACATTTATTTAACACCAATTTTCTTATGTGCACTTCAGGTGAATGCATTTAGAGATCGTAAGGCTCTTGCCTTGACACTTAACGACACTAAAACAGCTGTGAATAAACTTCACCAGATTGTAAATGTGGTTGTTGGAGTAGTTGTCTTTGTTCTCTGGCTTCTGATTTTGGGAATAGCTACAACACAATTCTTTGTTTTCCTTAGCTCCCAGCTTGTACTGGCAGTGTTCATTTTTGGGAACACTTTGAAGACATTATTTGAAGCACTTATTTTTTTGTTTGTGAGGCATCCCTTTGATGTCGGTGACCGATGTGAGATTGAAGAAGTTCAGGTAAAACTAACACATTTTTTTTATTTTGGAGCACATTTTGTGAGACTAACCTTTATATATATCAATGAATTTCCATGGTTATTCTGATATTAGGTTGTTGTTGAGGAGATGAATATCATGTCAACAGTTTTTCTGAGAGATGATAACTTGAAGATCTATTATCCTAACAGCGTTCTTGCCACCAAACCAATAAGCAACTACTACCGAAGCCCGGACATGGGAGATGCCATCGACTTCGCCATTCATGTCAACACGCCATTAGAGAAGATTGCAAAGATGAAGGAGAGAATAATCCAGTTAAGCATTTTTTATTTATTTTACCTTTCATTTTAGTTTGTGAGTAAATCATATTAACCTGAAATTTAAATAGGTTCATGGTGAACAAAAAGGAGCATTGGTATCCGGATCCGATGGTCGTATTGAGAGATGTTGAAGACAGTAATAAATTGACTGTATCTATTTGGATGAGGCACCGAATCAACTACCAAGATATGGGAATGAGGTTTGCGAGGAGAGAGCTAGTGGTAGAAGAGATGATTCGGGTTCTTAGGGAACTTGATATCGAGTACCGCATGATACCTGTTGATGTGAATGTTCGCAATTTGCCCCCTGTAAACTCAGCACGTTTACCTTCCACTTGGTCCCTGTAAAGAGGAGATTCAGGTATTAAAGAATAGTTTTGTTCATGCATGCTCCAAATCTAGACTTTCTGCTGATGATGCTTAGTAAATTTCGTTGTAAATATTAATTTGGGTTTGATGAGCTTAAATTAGTTGAGCTGAGTTGTATTGCGAACCCTTTATCTCTATAGATCGAGCTGTATGATCTTTTCTGGTTTTTGCATTCTTGTCTGGTACATAATTAGATGAGATTATAAAATGTGACAGGATATTTCAGAAAATATATATAGAGGGTGAGGAATTTGGACATGTTCAATGGCGCCATCATAGGTGCACATCCCCTTGCCTTGTCTTGGAGTTTCATAAGGCTCTAATTTATTCCGTGAGACGCCCATCTTGCCTACACATATATATCACGTCAAATTAATACTGATTAGAAAGTAAAAGTTAAGTAAAAGTTATGGGTTTAATTAGTGCGAGAATAGTCCAACGTTACGAAAAGAAAGCTTGTACATTTGTGGCATGCAATTGGAATTAGTAGATACTAGAGAGAAAATAGTTATTTCCGGATTAGTGAGAAAATATTATAATTTGGTGCTATTTGGATTAGTAAAATTATTGTTTGGATTGTAATAGTGAATAATTGTAACGTAACTCTCTTGCAAGTGAGATAACGGACGACTAATGAAGAGGAAAAATAGGCAAGTGGAGTCCCAACGAATTGCCACGATGTGAAGATGACAAAAGGGACGGCAAACTTTGTTAGATAAGGATTGTGTTGATGGAAATCCAAGAAAATAACACTTTTTTTTTTTTGAGAAAAATGAATAAGGATTTCTTGCAACCTCTCATGTGAGCAAGATAGCGAAGGGTTAAGGAAGAGGAAAGATAAGCAAATATGGTCTCGAACGAATTGTCACAATATAGAGATGACATAAGTGATGTAACTTTGTCAGATCAGAATTATGTTGGCGGAAATCTCAAACGAATGAATTAGGGTTGTTCTCAGACAGCTCTCCTCAACGTACTAAAACATACTCTGGCTCATCCAACAATACAGTTCACAATTGCCTGAGATTGCTCGGTACTACTAGAAGAAACAATAATGTAGATTAACTACCATCATGGTGAGAAGATGTACCCCAGTAAGAAGAGGGAAATAACGCTGCTAAAAGCTCCAAGAAAAGTGGTTAAAGAACCTCATTTCCTCCCAAATTGGGTAGGAATTTATCAACACAGCTCTAGAAAAACTAATAATGAAGGATATCTACATGTCATAGTGAGGGCTGAGGGGGAGTGTCGGAATATACACCATGACACGTTGACGTGCGTCACAAAAGATCTGAATAAAATTGGCGAAAAAGGCAGAAGATTGCAGAAAATTTCTCTACCTTTAATTAATATTTAGACAATCTTAAATTAAGAAAATAATGTGGAAAAGGAACTATGTTATTAAGGAAATATGTATATGTTAGAATATATGTATTTAAGACAGGATAAATTAGCAATCAGTTTTATATTTGAGAGCTTCATAGGAGTGATTGTGTTCGTATTCTCTGTTATACAATTCTACTATATTTGTCACCCATTATGGGACTGTTCTTGGAATACTTTGTTTCATTTAGAATGTGAATACGTATCAAAGGATTTTCCTTTAGTATTTTAGGAAAATTTGATAGTATTTTCCTTATTGCTCTTATGGGTATGTAGGTCATACACATACTTGAGGAGTTATGGAAAAATAATGCCAAATGGTTCTTAAATACCAAATTCGCTAATACGTATTCACTACTTAGGCAAAGTATTTAAAAGGTGGGTTAGAATTGTGAGCCGGCTATATGTAAACCCTAAAATCAAAAGCTTGGTGATTTCTAATCATACATTAAATTCAAATTTTATATAATAGATAGAGTCTCGTCATACTTGGATGTATGACATTTCATGTATTGATGTTGCATATGTGGTCCGGTTGGAAGATTTTATGGGAGCTGCTGTAAAGCATAATCAAGGCTACAAAAAGAAAACGCAGTGAAGATGATAGAATTTGGCATCCTTATTATTAGTTATTAAGATTGTAAGAGCATCGATCTCCAATCTAGCAATTGGAATTAATTGTTAAATAGCGGCTATGAAAATTTTAGTAATTAATCTTCTGCATTGATGCAATTAAATTAAATTATTTTTTATATCCACATCAATGCATCTTTCTTTTTTATTGGAGAGAGAGTACTAAGAAAGATTTTGAGCCAATCAATTAGACAAATGTCATTAAACAAATATTTTCTTATAAAGCAAATTTACTAATTTAGCAATTATAATACATCCCAGCAATTATGTTAGCAATTGACACATCAAATTAGCAATCTTAAAATAATCACCACTGTAGATGCTCTAATAATTTTCATAAACACATGGTTGCGAAGGTTAGAGAACATTTGATCCGCAGGGATTTAAAACAAAAATACACACGTAGTGATGACTGTCATGAGGATGTGGATGAAAATATACGTAGTGGTTGTAATAGTGTAGAGTTGGATATTGATAACGATGAACTGAACATTGATAAATGATGAATTGAACAGTGATAACGATGACAATGTGGATGCAATATTGCATGATACGAAGGATAATTTTGTGATAGTAATTATCATAAATTTGAGCAATTGTGGGCTGACTTGTAAAGCTGTTGTTTCTGGCTGTACTGATTTTACAACACTCTCAGTTGTGTAAAATAAATTGATAAAAGTTTCACGTCTTTTCTAAAGCTTTAACACGATATACTCCCTAAGGAAAATGAATTGCCTTTATTTTAGTATATCAAGTGAAAAAAATGATGTGTCAAATGGGTTTGGAAATTAAAATAATACATAAATGTCTGAATGATGTGCATGAATGCGTATGCGAAAGAAAGTGCATCTTTAGTATGCAAAAATAATATAATACATGCATGTCTAAATGATGTACGTACACGAATGCGTATGCGAAAGAATGTGCATCAATAATATGCAAAGCACCGCAGTATACAAACGAAGGGTCATAAACGGTAAGACGAAAAAAATGCAACTCTGGCTAAAATTAATGGTGTTGCATTTTATTTACCCATTATACCTAAATTGAAACGGTTATTTACAAATCTCAAATATGTAAAATTGTTGTGTTGGCATGATGAAAAGCGAAAAGTTGACCGTTTGTGATTAATAATAAGTCCGTGTTAGGATATTTGTACAACCATATACGGTTTCTAAGGTTTCTAAACTATTAACCGTACATGTATAGAGGCTACTAGTTATACAGGGTTCATTAATAATAAGCCGTATACAAATATTGGTGATTTTAGTACGCAGTTTGGTTTTAGATGATCGTGAGGGTATGTATGAACTTTTTTTCGCACAAGCACCTCCTACTATTACACACTATATATTAAAGTGAAAAACTTTCGCATGTGTACTGTATGATATGTCGTGTATGTTTGGTTAACGTTTTTGTAGTAGTGTTTGTTATTTTTTTCATTATTTGTTTCATATTTTCAAAAAAAAAAAAAATAGAGAAAAAAAATGTTGCAAATAAAAAAAGAAGAGAAAAATTAAATATTACCAACTAAATTTGCCTAACTTTTGAATAATTAATATACGACAAATTTAGGCAGTAAATGTCTTTAATTTGTGAAGGTGCACTTTCCGACATAAGAAAATATCATGAATTGATAACGATATGCAATAATTCGCATTTAGTTGGAATCCTCATTAGGCAAGAATGCATGAAAGAGTGTGTCAAAAGCTTAATATAATGTTATCTTAATCCTTAGTGGGTTTTATCTTTAAGGCAATGCACATTTTGATCACCATCTTCCTTTTTCTTCTTTCACATTCCTTTTAAATAAGCTTAGTTTATTTAATTTTATAACATTCAAAATCGTACTGAAAAATTTGGAGTATAGTTCATGATTTATCTTTTATTAATAGCTAAAATATTTAATTTGTCATTCTTTCTTTCTTTTAATTTATCTTTCTTTCTTTCAATAAACAACTTATCTTTTGATACAGCCCATCTTAATTAAGCTTGAGCAAGATCATGACAGTCCACTAAATTCATTATTAGGTCTCTTAGTACAAATTGGAGGGACCCTCATATATATAAGATAAGCAACACATTGCTTATATTAGAAAACAAGGATCTAGTTCTTGTTTAATTTAACTACAAGACATCGAAGGTGACCAGCCACCTTTATTATAGAAAAATAAAGTTTTATTTTAAACTCTATAATTTAATTTTTTTAAACACCCTCAATTAACAACATATAAAAAAAAGAAGCTGCTAGAATCAAACATAATGACCCAGAAATCAACGTAGAATCCTTCATTGCATTATGATCTCATCTCCACCAAATTGTCCAAGTGTTTTAACTAATTTTCTATGAACAAATATTTTTTAAATGAAAAGTGAAGGTTTAGCCTACCAGCTTCTTTTAAACCCTTGTTTATATTGTAAAGTCGAGGTAGCCGCACAATAACACAACACGATACTGAGATGAGCAAGAGAGAGAGAGAAAGAGAAATAATAAAACACTAAAATTGTGGAAAACCAGACGGGTGGTGAAAAACCACAAACCCCGCTGGCCTAATATTGTTTATAGAGGAGAAATGAATTACAAGCTTAAGAAAGTTATTCTGTTGGTGATGATTACAAGAGAGAGTCTAGACTCCTTTATATAGCCTAGAATAACTTGGGGGCAAAGAAACCTAATTAATGCAAATATCTATCACAAGATATTTCCTCTACCAAACATTCCTAAACCAAAGAAGAGTGGTAGCCAAGTAGCCTATCACCTTGCTTTGTGATCAAGTAACCTATCACATTACTTGGTGAACAAGTTGTCTTCACATCCAACAATCTCCCACTTGAAGACTAATTGCTAGTATTAACATTACAGAAGTTGTAGGACAAATTGTTTGTCTTATTGACTTGAATATATGGAAAACTGGAAGTTAAAAAATACATTTCTCACAAATCAATAATCTAGAGGTCTCATATATAAAATGTTTTTATGTGAATGAAGTAAAGAAAAACATCAATATGGACGAACAAACTTCATTATATATATTACCATATACGAACAATATCAAAGTGCGAACATACAGTGCGGCAGTGCCTGGTCCTATTAACAAAAAAACCATCATGCGTTCATGTGTTGTGACGCTGTCTTTAGATTTGACTGTCGAGTAAATCTGATCTTATATTACAACCTTTGATCACCTACCCGAATAACTTATACTATATAATAAGCAAGGTCGCAATTAGCAATATATCATTTATGAGCCAAAAGAGCACGTAGTTCCAAAACCCTACAACTGCACCATTCTCTTTCTCTTCCTCCTTTATCTCTTTCTAAACTTTTCATCTCCTTTCTCGACCTTTTCTCTCTCATATATTTGCTACTACACTGTACTAAAATTTCTCTCCATGGATACACTGAGCACATTGATGAAAAATCAACCGATCCTCCCAGAGCACGTTAAACACGAAGTGGTCGTGAAGATAGATGGCAACAGCCAAAACCCCGTCGAGACCACCTCAGCAGCCGCCACATCTTCTACGAACTCCGGAGTGTGGAGAGAAAGCAGTTATGACTTCTCGCAAGAAGGTGGAGTTGGCAATGGCGGCTTCACCTTACTCAAGAGAGATGCCACCGGTGTCACAATGCCACTAACAGTGGGCCTTGAGATGGACTTCTTGAACAAGGTTTCTTCTCTAGGTTCCAAATCAATGAATCATTGCATTTTGTTCCAAGATGCCTTGGAACAGTCCCAGTCGCTTCCCCATGAATCGAATGATAGATCTTCCTCATTTGATGAGAAGAACATGAACCGACGTCGTGCTGGCAGTGGTGACGGTGAAATTATCCATTGCACATCTAATTCATCAATCAGTCGATCATCTTCTCTGCTTCAGGCCAAAATCCGGTCTCGTTTATTGGATCCATCACCACCGAACCCCACATCACCCACTAAAAACCCTGACCCGGACAGGAGATCGGGCTGGCCACCAGTGTCCAGATCAGAGGTGACGGGCGGGAAATCAGGCCCAGATGATGAGGATGATGATGACCCCCTCATGGATTCTGACATACCCGATGAATTGAAGAAAACAAAATTTGACATGTGGACCATCTTACAATCACTTAGTCTGATACTGCTAATTGCAGCATTGGTGTGCAGCTTAGTGATCCCCCGGCTGATGAGGCAAATCGTTTGGAGTCTCTATCTGTGGAAATGGGATATTCTAGTCTTGACTCTTGTATGCGGCCGGCTCGTCTCTGGCTGGTTCATTCGTGTGGTCGTGTTCCTCATTAACCGAAATTTTCTACTGAGGAAGAAAGTGTTGTACTTTGTTTACGGCGTCAAGAGTGCGGTACAAAATTGTGTTTGGCTCAGCCTTGTTCTCATTTCATGGCACTATTTGTTCCATCAGAAAACCTCCCGCAGCCCCGTCTTGCCTTATGTTAGCAAGATCCTTCTCTGCCTCCTTGTTGCCACTATCATACGCTTTATCAAAAGACTGCTTCTCAAAGTATAAATTCTCAGTAATTTAAATTCTTTTGTTGTTATTTTGATCAACTTAATTCATGACTGTCATTAGTAATTCAGTCAAATATCATTTTTAGATACTAAACTACCCGATGAATTTTATCTAATCACAAAGAATGCAGTTTGGTTACATATGTGCCTTTAATACCTGAATACATTCCACCTTATGAATCATTATTTTTTTTAGTTTGAGGAAAATGCAACTCTAATTTATCGTTAGAACTTAGAAAGCAATTCATATCTTATATTCTACTGCTAACAACTGATTTTGTGGTTATTAAATTAGGTACTGTCAGCCTCCTTTCATGTCAGCACATACTTCGATCGGATCCAAGAAGCCCTTTTCAACCAATACGTGGTGGAGACGCTTTCTGGGCCGCCGGTTTTTGAAGATAGCCCGACAATGGTTGAAGTTCAGAGGCTTCAAAAGGCTGGTGCAACAATGCCGAGCAAAATAGGTAAAGGCATCCGCCTCTCAAGGCCATTGTCAGGAAACAATAGAGAAGAAGGTATCACCATTGACCAGCTCCATAAGATGAACCAAAGGAACATATCTGCATGGAACATGAAACGATTAATTCGGATTGTGAGGTATGGGGCTTTGACTACACTGGACAAGCGGACCCCGCTAATAGCCGCAGAGACGGAGGAGAATTCCTCAACACATATACTCAGTGAGCAAGAGGCCAAAATTGCTGCTAGGAAGGTTTTTACTAATGTGGCCAAGCCTGGTGCAAAGTGAGTTTTAAAATTCTTTTAATTACCAAGTTTCTCATACTTCAAAAGGTTCATTCAGGTTGGATTAACATTTGAGTTTTGTTATATTGGGTGTTGGGGCAACCAAATTAATTCTCAGCTTTTTGAGCTATCCACGAAGGTAAAAATACTATTTGCCGACGGTATCTTTGCAGATACTGCCATTGGTAATTAATATCGATACGGTGTATCCTCGGCAATAGTCACTTTTTACCCTTGATGATAGTGGCATATTATTGTAGTGGAGTATACTGTTATTCGGAATGGCAATTGGGTCAATTGGTCAATTTCTTCTTTTACTGGCATTGGTTAGTTTGTACTTTGTAGGCTAAGATACTGTTTGGGGTGGCACATTGACTAGACCCGCATTTCTCTGTTACTACTCAGCAGTTGTTTTTTCTTTCCTGAATCACTGACTACGGAGCTATAACCAAATTTGAAATTTATACTTTATTGAAGACCTATAATTTTAGTTGAACTTTGAGTTTCAAATGGAGATATGATTGCTTCATTTCAGTAAAAAACAAATTTGAAGTCAATGGTTGAGGCTGGTGTTGACCAAGTTATATAGACTACAAGAATGGTAATACCCATATGCTCAGAAATAGTACTTTTCTGTCGGTGTACCCTCTTGGATATTGTCTCATTCTTGTAGTACTGATATATATACTTTTTCTTTACTAATTGTTAGCATGTGGGAATGATAGGTACATTTACTTCCAAGATCTCTTGCGTTTTATGAGGCAGGAAGAAGCAATAAAAACAATGAATCATTTCGAAGGAGCACATGATAACAAACGAATTAGCAATGGGGAACTGAAATACTGGGCGGTAATGGCTTCTGCTAAAACAAATTATCAATCGATCTCTCTTAATTAGCGATTACATTTATTTAACACCAATTTGTTTGTACGCACTGCAGGTAAATGCATTTAGAGAGCGCAAGGCTCTTGCCCTGACACTTAACGACACAAAAACAGCTGTGAATAAACTTCACCAGATTGTAAATGTAGTAGTCGGACTAATTGTCTTTGTTCTTTGGCTTCTGATTTTGGGAATAGCTACACAGCAATTCTTTGTTTTCCTTACCTCCCAGCTTGTACTGGCAGTGTTTATTTTTGGGAACACTTTGAAGACATTATTTGAAGCACTTATCTTTTTGTTTGTGATGCATCCCTTTGATGTCGGTGACCGATGTGAGATTGAAGAAGTTCAGGCAAAAAGACTATTTTTTGGCAACTTTTTCTCAACTTGTTATTGTTACTTTTTATATATTATTATTTATTGCTTGTCTTGGCTGTTTCTCTCTAGAAGGAATTAGAAAATGAACACGTTCTGTTAAAACTTAAAACTAAGACATTTTGTTATTCTGATATCAGGTTGTTGTTGAGGAGATGAATATCATGTCAACAGTCTTTTTGAGATATGATAACTTGAAGATCTACTATCCTAACAGCATTCTTGCCACCAAACCAATAAGCAACTTCTACCGAAGCCCCGACATGGGAGACTCCATCGACTTCGCCATTCACGTCGCCACGCCATTAGAGAAGATTGCTAAGATGAAGGAGAAAATAATCCAGTTAAGCATTTTTTTAATTTTACCTTTCATTTTAGTTTGTGTGATGCTTGAGTGGGGTAAATCATATTAACCTGGAATTTAAATAGGTTCATGGTGAACAAAAAGGAGCATTGGTATCCGGACCCAATGGTCGTATTGAGAGATGTCGAAGACAGTAATAAATTGACTGTATCAATTTGGATGCGGCAAAGAATCAACTACCAAGACATGGGAATGAGGTTTGAGAGGAGAGAGCTAGTGGTGCAAGAGATGATTCGGGTTCTTAGGGAACTTGAAATCGAGTATCGCACGATACCTGTTGATGTGAATGTTCGCAATTTGCCCCCTGTAAACTCAGCCCGGTTACCTTCCACTTGGTCATCTGTTAACTAATAATTATATCATTAACTAAAGAGGAGGTTCACGTATTAAGAATAGTTTTGTTCATAAATAAATCTAGGCTTGCTGCTGATGATCGATGCTTAGTAATTGTCGTTGTAATTTTTAATTGAGATAAAATTAAATATTTGGGTCTGAGCTTAAAATAGTTTAGCCGAGTTGTGACATGTTATTTCAGAAAATATATATAGAGGGTGAGGAATTATATTTGGAGATGTTTGTGCCATCATATATAGGTGCACATCCCTTTCCTTGTCTTGGAGTATCACAATGCTCTTTATTCCATGAGACGCCCATCTTGCACTACTATAAAAACGTTAACCATACATGAAATACACAGATGTGAGAAAATTTCAAATAAACAGTGTGTAATGTGGGGATGTGCTCATGCAAAATTAACCTCAACCATACACATATGGTCATTTAGAAGCGACCGTATACTAAAGACACCTATATTTGTAAACTGTTTATTATGAAAGCCAGGTACGGTTATACTACTTCATACACGGTTTTTTCTTAAGAAAAGAACTGTGTATGCTTTTGCTAAATTTCCAAACATTGTTTATTAGTAGAAGTCATGTACAATTCATTCGCGCCTCTTAATCAAAATTCTTGTTAGTAATTAATTTCTTATGTAGCAATCACCCCTGAACCATCTTTTCAAATTTGCTCCATTTAAGTCCAGCCCCCTCCCTTTGTTTCTTCATTTTTTTTTTTCTCCCATTCCCTTTTTTTCCCTTTGCTAGTCTTCCTCCCTCATCTTCATATCACCCTCATGTGCAATCTTGATTTTCTTGTTGAAGTTTAACACGATGGAACCTTGAACTATGTTGAGCTAGCTATAGACTCAATTACTCCGGTCAGATGAAAATCAATATTCAATGACTCGATTACTATGAAAAGGGAAATCCATATTCTTCTTTTTTAAATGGGAATTAAATCAATATTCAATAACTAGCAAGTTTGGATATATATTGTCTATTTTGTTGTACTAATGAACAAAGCAAGTTCATATATTGTCCATTTTGCTAATCATTTCTCTTTCCCTTTTCTTCCCTCTGACGGTGGGAGGTCGAGATTTCCCTCATCTTCATTTCCACTCTCGTGGAACTATGATGAATGTTAGGGTCTGATTTTACTCTAAAAGAAGCCGTGTTTTGACTTAGGAAATGACCAAAAGTAGTAATTAGTTAGTCGTTTTCATATGTTTTCAGTTACTTTTGTTTTGTTTTTTTAGTAATTTTGGTAGATTTGGAAGAAAGTAGTGATTTCATGCCAAAAACGGAGCAAAAACACCAAATTTCGATGAAGGGAAGTTGAAAATGTGTTAAGTACACAGCCCATATGACATTTTCCACACCATATGGTGTCGCGTGCGACATCAGTATTATGTCGCATGGATAACCGTTGTTTTTTCCGGAAGCCCCTATCAGCCACATTTTGACATTTGCATGCACTACAACAAAGTAGACATTTTTTGCGAGGGAAAAAACGCTTTTATGACGGTCGTCCGTCGCAAAAGAAAATAGCTGAATAATGAGAGTAGTCAGTCGCAAAAAATCATTTTTTTGTCCTCGCGAAAAGTGTCTCATTCTTGTTGTGATGATTTCCACACTCGACTACTCTTTTGGACCAATCAGAAGTCATAGCACTACCTCGACTACGTCCACTAAGCTAACACCTGGAAAGCCTATAAATAGTTCATTTATCAGACTATTTTGTATATTGCAATAAATTATTACTCTTTACAGAGAGCCCATTAGGGGTCGAGTTAAGAGAGAAATCTGCTAAGGGGGCAGAAAGCGATCCATAGGAGATCAAAGGAGACAGAAATTGATATCACAATTGAATCATTAAAATGAAACAAATGAAAATGACTAAATATTTTTTTATTGTATTTAGTTTTTTTTTTAAAGTCCAAAGATCTTAGAATAAGCTTATTTTGGTATAAATGAGGTATGGCCTTGCTATCTTAAAGCAGTGTGACAGAGTAAATTTTACAAGTACGATGACATAAACTCTTGATTAATTATTTCATTTGTTCAAATCACTTTTGAGTCTCTGATCAAAGCAATCAAGCAGAAGTTTTATGTTCCTTAATTTCCAGAGGTGTTAAAAGGCTTTTCGGTCCACAAAAATCGAGTCGAGATCGGAGTAGTTCTGTATGGTGTTCCCAAATATATACAACCCATTTCTTTTCTAGGAGTTGCATATTTTAAATAAATTAAATTCGAAATAACTGCAGCCGAAAAAATGTTTATTCATGTATATATTGTTATGCAGAGAAGCTATATATGTCTATTTAATTATGCTTAAGATGCACCTTGTAAATTGACATTGATCTGCTTCTCGGCCTCTGCTTCCATCTTCCTCTCCTCATTGCATTTTAATTTGCAGCAGCTTTCTCCATTGGATCCCTAGCTAGTCTTCATCTTGTCCACCTAATTACATGCAAATGTAACAAGTGTAAAACAATGGTTCATTTTGTTCCTCCTAGTTAGCTCGAAGTTCATTTTAATATCCCTTTTTCTTATGCATTTGACCTTAATTTGTAGTTTTCATTTGGCTACACACTTGCATTATAATTTAGAACCAAAAATCGGAGTGCGTTTATGATGCATTTCTTTGTAACTACACTTAGAATGCATATTGTTTTGAAAGAAAGAAAGAGAAAGACATTATCTAATCAACTAGCTCTTTGACTTGTTAAAATAATAGAAATGAGAAATCACATACATAAAAGAAAAAGAACCTTTTCATCAACAGAGGCCTTGGTTTTCTCCATGCCAGATTTGGCTGCAGCATTCGCGGTTTTCTCCTTGACAGTATACATTAATCTAAATGAGAGAGAAATCACCTTATTATCTGAAAGGAGTTCTCTGATGAAAAAATAAAAAATAAAACTAGAAATTGGGTTGATCAATACAGAATTGGTTCCAATTTCCACAAAAGAAAAACATGATTTCTTTCTACACGTTTGACCTGCCAATTTAAGAGTCTACTCAGATGGCTAAATACCATTTAATTAAATCAATGAATATAATTTATGATCTAAGCTATTTGTTCTAGAGCTGATGATGTCAGCTATTTGTCCTGGAGCTGATTTACAACATAAGGCATAGTAATTTATAACAGTTCACTAGATTTCAAAGAAAGAGTACATCAATTCCACTAGTGCCACTACTACAGAAACATTTATTGAGTACACACACTTAAAAAATGAGGTTAAACACAACTTTGCAACTGTGTTCATAAGTATCGTGTATGAAGAGTCGATAACTTGTACACGGTTATGAAACCGTGTATGTTTTTTCCCAAAAACAGTGTCGATTTTTTTTGCCAAACGCTAATCCTGAATGGATTTTTATTATTAAAAATTATGTACAAGTCATATTTAAAATAAAATAAAATAAAAACTAACAAAACCCTAGATCTAAATTCAAATTAAACGTTACATTTACCAATATACCAAAACACTAAACTAAATTTAAAAAAACTATGTATTTAAACAAAACACTACATTTACCAATATACCAAAACACTAAACTAAATTTAAAAAAAACTATGAATTTAAACAAAACGCATACCAAAAACACTACATTTACTGATATAAATAATATGTACAATTAATTACACAAATTGTTACATGAACAACATTCTAACCGAAAAAAATGAAAATACACTTAAAAAAAAACAATAGATCTGAGACTATACATTTACATGAACAATGCCTAAGAAAAAATAAAGTATAGGAGTACAAAATCAAAAATTAGAAAGAAAAAAACTTAATTGGTAACTTCAACTCAAGTTTTGAGGCTATTTCTTTGCTTGACCATGTCACCCATCTAACATTTCAATAGTATTCATCTTTAAACAATTGCTTTTTCAAAGGTATTGATATGCAAAATGTAATTTTTAAGAAGTTTTCAACTTACCCGAAATGTGTTTGCACCAGTTGGTTCCACTGGCAGCAAACAACCAATATGAAACTAAGCAAGTACAGTACAAATTATTTGGTATTTGTTTTCCAATTAGTCCCTGTATGTTGCCTTAAACCCAAGAAAAATACCCAAAAAACCAATCAAAATGCCAGGTACCAAACTGGTACCAGCTGTACAACCTTGTTTTACCAGAATGGCATTGAATAGAAAAGAAGAGGTATATGTAGTACATACCTGGGTGACAAGAGTATACAAAGGAAGTGTACTATAGCTGCATAGCACTTGGATGAGCACACTGTCAATTCAAATAACAGTTACAACTTGCAAATGAATAAATAAAACATAGGATTATTAAAGAGGGGAAAAGGAAGTATATACAAGAAGAGATCAGAGATCACACCCCATAACAAGTCTCGGGATGAAATATTGAATGCTCTCCATGATGCACGAGTCGAAGCCATATGTGGTCTGCATGCAAGCCAGTTTTTTACATTTCAACAATATAAAACTTATAAAATCAAGCATCTTCAATTGTTCTATTTACTATTCTTATTTCCTTTATGGGCTTCCGTCAGTGATTTTGCACACATGAATGTAAAGGAATAAGAAGGACTAGATTGTAAATAATTAAACAATGTACCAAAATCCAGAAGAAAAAAGCAATCTCAAAGGAGTTTTGAAAGATAATAAAATGGATCAGGTACAACACGATCGCTGGCTCGCCAAACCAGAAATGGTCATCTGACGGTCTGACGTGTGGGTCAGCCGGTATTCCTCTCTCATTGGAATTTCCTTCAGCTGCTTCTTGTGCTATTTTGGTTATGATGTGTTCTAGCTTTGCACCGACGATTACAAGAAGCTGCAGTTAATTCCAGCATTACTAGTTAGTGGTCTCAACTATTCCCAAAATAAAAACCCATTTTTGTTAAATGATTGTCAACCCCAACATCTTTTAGGTACTTGAAATTAAATTCATATCACCTAAAGTAACTCAAATTTTGAGTTTAGATCTGGACCGTCAGATCTGTTTTGGCATGAATATTAAAGGAGCCCCGTGCATTCCACTACGGATCGGATTGGCCTAGATTCTGATTGGAAGGTCCGGATCTAAGCTCAAAATTTGAGTTACTTCATAGGATCCGGACTCCTTGAAATTGGAAGCTAACTATTAACTTAACATTAGGCACATTTTTTAAAATTTTGTTTGCAACTCTGCTAAGACTTTTCTTCATTAAGCACAAACGAACATGTAATTTTTATCCACAAATGTGGTTTACAACTTGAGATAAACTAAAATTTAGTACTAACTTAGTAATGTTTAGCTTGACTTAATAAAAAACCTAAAGAAAAAGAGTTTGAGCATCAAATAAGAGATGTTGGGGGTAACTTGTAAGTACAGACAAAAGAGTGTTATTATTTACAATTGCCTTCACCAAAGCAGATATATTTAACCACTTATAAGCATAGAACATTTTTTTATTGTTATGAACTCCCATTTAAATGGTACTAGATTATGTACACAGGAAGCACCTTCAACGAGTATTATTTTTTTTTACTTACAATGAGAGGTAAAAAAGATAACCAGAAGTACGTGTGCCATCCTGCATTGCATTAGAAGTCTTGTTACAACTAGTCAAAATAAAAATATAAATATAAAAAATAAATGAAATGTTTTTCACGGAAAACACATTTCCGTACCATCTACATTAAGCAAAAGGAAGATGACCACAAACAGCCATAGATACCAGCTGTCAAATATAGAGACTAAGTTTTAAGAAACAAGTATAATAGACTATCGCAAACAGGTACAAAAATTAAGTATGCCATATCAGACTGTAATCAGTCGATATATGCTGGTACAAGGAAATGTTTGCTTTGGTTGGAATTAGGTTAAAGAAACAATAGACCCCCAATCAAGCACATAATGGAGTCAGAAAAATGCAAATTAAAAATACAAGGACAAATATAAGTAAAAAGATTCATGTATATGTTATTCCACTCTTATATTGGAGGGTTATAAAGTGATACCTGATGCCAACAACTTTCTTGAAATCATCCTCGAGAGTTCTCATCATGTACTTGTGGAAATCAAATTTTGGATTTGATCTACAATGCTTCTATAAATACAAAGAATAAAATTTCCTTTTTACCCTTAATATTTAGAATGAGTTTGAATTGCAAAAATACAATGTCATGGGACTCCGTACCGATATAAAACCAGCTCTAAGTGCTCTGTAATCTGACTTACTCACAGAAGAATAAAACTGCTTCACGAATGCAATCTGTTAAATTTAAAAATCAAGCACATAGGAACAGTACGAACAGTAACATAATAATACCAAGAATGATCTTCAGAGTCTATATAAGACTTCAATATTGTACATATAATGCATGTTTGGTTCAGGACTAAGTGGTGGAGTAAACCCCTTGAGCTGTCAAATGAGAAGTAAATTTGAAGGGGTAGGTTGAAGACCTGGAGTAACAACTGAGTTAATCTGAGTAAGGTGCAGTAACTTACTCCACATTTACTTCACCTGTGGATCACACTGTCAGACTAACATTCATCTTTCAATTTTCTCTCTCTTCACAGTTACTTCAAAGTTATTCCACCAAACATGATTAACTTAATCCACTTTAACTTGGAGTAAGGAATTTAATCCAA
Source organism: Carex rostrata (assembly GCF_964058835.1). Taxonomy (NCBI): domain Eukaryota; kingdom Viridiplantae; phylum Streptophyta; class Magnoliopsida; order Poales; family Cyperaceae; genus Carex; species Carex rostrata. The sequence goes on from NC_135952.1 coordinate 1,575,754, forward strand.
AGTAACTTTACTCCACAACCAAACATACACTATAGTATCCAGCATTGAACACATGAGGTAGAGAACTGAAACAAGAGTAAAATTAGACTGGTACCGTCCAGCTAACTACAGCAGCTCGTCTCCAAAAGTGGCCAGCACGATCTATAACAAACTTCTTATGATGATCAGCTGTTTATTGAAAGAAGTGACAGCAGACAAAAAAAGAATAGCACTCATTAGGCCTCTATTCCTTCAAATAAACAGAATGATTTTTAATGAATAAAATGCAGATATATGAGTTATCAACTAATTTGCAGTTCAAAACTTTTATAGGTCAATATGCAAACAGAAAAAAAAAAAAAAAAGGACTACGATTTTCATTCTCATTTTGGATTGCTATCTCCCAATGCTTCCATCTTCTGATCTGTAAAAGAAAAAGAAAAAAAAAAATATATATATATATATATATATATTACTCAAAGAACACATTAAGATATTCAATATTCAAAGTGCAAGTCTTTTTTATTTTTCACTCAGTCTTTTCTTTTTGCTAACAAAATTAAGTAAAAAAAGTAAAAAACATTTATTGCAATAACAGAACCATGATATCTGTACAATTAGGTCAAGGAACAGTTCCTTCTGAATATTGAAATTAGGCCCCTCATCATACAACATTGTTGCAATTTTGTTAACCACAACTTATATTATAATGTTTCCTTCTTTGATTGCCTGAATGGATTATAATGCAAGTAACTAGTGTTTTAATGGTTGTATAACCCAGGGCATGATTTCACAAATTTTAATCATGTATATTAAATAAAGTTGAATTTTTAGTTTTGTTAAGTTTTTATATAGTTGAGCTCCCCTCATGAAATGCTAAATGTGTGTTTGTAGCCTAGTGGTTAGAATACCATTTAGTGGTTGTGGAGACATGGGTTCAATCCTAGCGAGCACACATTATGTATTTTCACATATTATACAATTTATGTTTCAGCACCCCCCCTCCTCCCCCCCCCCCCCTTCCTCCTTATATCTAAATTTTTCAGTTCCACCCCTCGATATAAATGGAAATTATGGTACAACAATATGTGTAATTGGCAAAAGGAAAGGACCATACTATGTGGAATATAAAGAGGTTGAAAATGTAATGTTACCTTAGCGCCACCTAGAACCATGGTCGTGGCACAGAAAACAACATGTACAATGGCTAATACAAAAATGAATATGTGCAGCTCATGCAATGCCTCCAAAGATAACAATGGCACCTCTCCCTGAAATATAAAATTTAATGAGAGAGAGAGATTGCCAATTTTGTTCTTGCAGTACAACAACTGTTGAGGATCTGACCGAAATGATATGGGGTCTTAGTAACAACCCCTAAAACTGAACATATTTGTTTTCTTCTCTCAATAATTTATCAATAAGACCATATTTTGTACCTCTTTTGCACAAGTTTCATTGCCAGCTTCATTTGAAGTTTTGGTTAATGTTTCCTCTTTGCATGGCAACATACGAGAAGATACCATTTTGGATACGCAAATGTTAGTAATTAAACCTTGAGAGACCGTCAATAGAAGGGAGATAAACCCTAGAAGCATCAATTCTGCACACAAAAGGTCAACCAAATGAGACTCAATTTAATCTCAACTGTTACATTCAGTGTACGATCAAACTTAGACTGACATGATCAAAGTGCAATCAGCTTAAATTTAACACAATCACAAAAAATTATTATATAATCGTTGTTTATAAGGCACGGATACATATACTGACCTTCTTTGATTTTCTGCAAGGCAGAAGAAAGTGCTTTTTGCCCCTTGTGCCTGAGAAACTGCAATCAATTGTTAAGGAAACACATTTAAAAAAAATGATTAACTAATTTACTAATCATGGGGTAAAATATAAGCATGAAATTCAAGCTATTTCACAAAATTTACTCCCATAGCACAAATTTTGGTCCTTAATGCACCAATTTAGTACCTTACTGCTTACATTATGAACCAGTACTTTCTTAAATTCACTGAAACCCACATCCAAAGCTTGCTCAATCCAAAATTAGGCATTCCATGAGTCTAAAACCTACAACCTCACTCTTCTCCTTTTCTTCCTTGATTCCTTCCATTTTGTCAGGTAAAGATTTTAATAGAGCAGTTTTCGCTTCATGCAGCGCACGGACTATAGAATTGAAATAGTGTTGCATATGGTTTGTATACTGCATGAAAACAAAACTGCTCTATAAAATCTTCACCCAATTTTTCAGAGAACTTGTGGGGAAACACTGATGTGCCAGTGGTTTGTCCATAACTCTTCCATTCGTTACTATTGTTTATGTTTCTCATATATTCTAAATTTGCTAACACCAATTAAATCTTCATTTCTGTACTTAATTTTTGGGGCTATTTCATGTATACCCCTCAAAAACTTCAAAATTACATATTCCCCCTCTAAAATTCAGAATATCATATTTTTCTCTCTAAAACCGACCAACCAGAATATACTGAATTATACTTAATTATAATAAAGGTTAAAATAGGTACTTCAGAAATTTAAAATGAGTTTTAATAGAAAGTTAACAAAATGGGTAAATTTGTGAGTTTTTGAAATTTAGAAGGTTCAATATGATATTACGAATTTTAGAGGGGGAAAACGTAATTTTGAAGTTTTTGAGGGGTATACATGAAATACCCTTTCATATATAAAATATAGTTAAATTTCTTCTGAGGGGGGGGCTACTGAGAAAGACCGACCTTGCCGAGATAATGGAGGAAGCGCTCCACGGCAAGAGAAATGGCGACGATCACCGTACATACGCTCGCCACCACCCACGTCGGCGTGTGTTCCAGCGACCCTTCATCGGCCATTGCTGGTACTCGACCAAAGGAAAAAGAGAAGAAGAGACGAAGAGCAATTTGCCTTTTTCTGTTGCCTCATTTCGAATCGAGGATTGGGTAATAAAGCGGCAGTTACTGTTGGCAGGTTGTGGTAACAAGGAACGCATCGATCGCTCTACCAGAGAAGGAGGCAAAGGCAAGATGGTAAAGACTGGTAATGGCAGGAATAAAGGTTCACTTCAAATGAACTGTCGCTCTTTGCTTGATGGGGAAAGATTCGAGTTCAAATCATCTAAGGTAACAGTATATTTTTGTTTAGATCTAGACCGTCAGATCAGAATCCTCACGAATGTTAAAGGGACCTGTGTTTACCACCTCAGGCCGATTGTTCCGAATTTTAATCGGACGGTCAGAATATTAAAAGAATAATATTCGGTTACCTCAGAGGATTTGAGCTAAAGTGATTCTTTCATCCCCTCGGACCTCCTGACAAATTCGTATCACCTATGGTAACAGAAATATATCTGTTTAGATCTCAACCGTCTAATCAGAATCTTCACGACTATTAAAATAGCCCCGTGCGTTTCACTTCGGACAGGATTGGCCTGAATTCCGATCGGACGGCCGTGATCCAAATAGAATTTTTTGGTTACTTCAGAGTATATGGATTCCCTTCTGACCCGGGGACCCCAATCGCAGGGTTTATTTGGGCCGGGCTTTGTTCTTTCCAGTGAATATGGGCTTGGATCATACTAGTGTTTGTTTAATCATGATCAGTGTTGTAAATAACAGTATGCGGTCGTCGGACAGACAGCGTACAGTCAAGCAATTAATCGGGAATAATTGAGAATAATCAGAAATAATCGGCCGATTAGTCAGAAAAATTCATAATGGTTTGGTCACCGTCAACAACTAATCGGCCTAAACGGATATTTTTTACAACACTGATCATGATTGAACAATGAAACTGTAATATTAAAAAAGAGAGGCAACGGTACTTCCGTTACTTTGTAACATGTAGAGGTCTGTACTATAAATTTATATTTTTATTTTAAAATTTATATAATTGATTCGCACCATTTAATATAATTTTTGTATTAAAATATATTCGGAGATCAAATTTATATATTTTTAGAATTTCTATAGAGATATAAAATATCTCTTGATCTAATAATTTTGGATGGACCATTGGAAAGTGGTGATTTTCTACATATTCAAAAAAATAGTAAATTTTTTATAAGATATAAAATTTAGTATGTAATTAAGTACATTTTCATATAAAAATCATGTTCAACAGTTCACATCGACTGTTTAGATTTTGAAAATAGAGATATAAATTTCTAACACAGACCAATATGCACATTGCATGCAAATTAACATAACCACACTCTGTAAAGCAAAACCTTCGTAATTAAGAAACAGTAACATTAAAACAAAGCCTACATAATGAACTGTAACATTATATTAATTATCTTTTATTAAACAGGTTACAGAAACTTATTTTCCCAAATTTTATTCAATTTCAAACATCATAACTGTAAATATATTATATATTATTTGGTGCCACACATAAGACACCCTTGAAAGCTATTACACACTACTTATCCCAATATAATCATATAATATCGTTTAATTAATCATAATATGCTGATAGTTTTTCTTGTGTTTCAGCATGCATTTGGGCTAAAGCCAATTTCTCCATTTGGTATATCATATACCACATTGAATGTTTTCTGCTGAACATTTCCAAAAATACCCAGCCCGCTTGGGTCACTGTTACTGGCAAATGCAAGGCAGCCTTGTGAGTTGGGAATCATATAAATTATTCCATCGGGATCAAGATCTAAAGATACATTATTTAAAAATTGAATGCCGACGGTTGGAATTGTCACGTTGTCGAATCCGGTGAAGTCGTAGCATGTGTCAAACAAGGAAATACCCAGCACCATCTTATACTGTGTCATGTGCTTCCTGAATGCAGATCTGAGAGCTTGGTAGGCATCTGGAGGCAATTGGGTGAATGTTGTACCAGAATCGATGATCGTCCCGGCCTTTGAGAAGACTGTCGAGCAGATGGGAAGGGTATCACCAGCAATGCTTAATCCGGTCATGGTTATATAGTAATATGGCCCAGAGTCAGCCTTTTTGGTAATCGGTGTGCGGTCTGTGTTTGAGATATCTGAATTGCAGCCAAAATTTAAGTAGCCTGTGGAACTTGATAAAGCAGGTAAACAATATGCGAAAACACGATGATATTTTTTGGAAGTTTGTGACACAAAAGATTCACTCGAAGGACCGAGGCCTAACAAATAACAATCCCGCTATTTTACCGAAAGTCCCATTGTTATTCTGACCGCATCCAAACCGAAAATTTTGAATCACATCAAGCGTAAGAGTCAGTGTGTCTTCTGCATATAGTAACCGTGTATAATAGATCACCGTATTGCACACCATACAAACATGAGGAACCCGAGCAACTGTTACGACTAACATCCATATATGGAGCTGAGTTGCAAGTTACCTTTGTGTAGGTGGAGGATTTAGATGGATCAAAGATCGGGTCTTGTTGTGCGTAGCAAAATCGCTTACATGGCTTGCACTGGGTCCATGTGACGTCGCTACCTGTATCAAAGGCAAGAGTCAAAGTTTTACTAGGTGTGCCAATACCAACTTTTATAATGTAAGCGTTGACACCAAATGAGCTGCCATATTGAGCTGTGATTTGTGATGAGGACAATGGGCCCGAGGTTTTGCCTTTGCCGGAGATAGCAGAGATTTGATGATGAATTGAGTCGACTCGGGATTGATCAATGGAAAGGATTTGCTCGAGAGACAATTTCTGATCAGCCGGGTGTAAGGTGGAGCAAGGACCGTGTCGATTGACAATAGTCAGTGTTGGTTTCACTGATTTGAATCTTTCCATATCTACAAATAGTATATAATTAAGAATTAGTGAAGAACTTATATTAGAAACATGGAATCCATTTAGCTTTAATGAAGAAGTACGTAGAAAATTGAAATTAGAAGTTTCTATCACGGGTGGATCGCGGATTTTTGTCAAGCCAGGGCATGAATTGGGTTCAAATCCATTAACTAATCGGGTTCAAATAGCTTATCGAGTACTAGACAAAATTTTTTTTTAAAAAGTCTCTTACATAATAAAAAAAATAAAAAATAGTCTCTTACATAATAAACAATAAAATAACATTATTTTACATATTAAAAACAACAAAAACGACATGGAAGCAAATTAATCCGGACCTATTAAATGAAAATTACATTTCAAAATTTATGGGAGTCAGTTTGACACATGCTACGACATGAAACTTGAGCAAACCTAATTAATGCGCATGTTGCGAAAGAGAGAAAGAGTAGATATATTTGCAATAAGTTAAAGAGAAAACTATTAGCCATGAAGAACCACAATGCAGTACTTAATATTACCATGCTTATATATTTGTAGTCTACATGTATTGACACAATATAATGTCCAACAACTATTCTCGATAAAGAAAGGGATATTATGGCTAGCCGTTGTAAACATGATGAGTTCCTATTGAAATTAATTGTCATTATCATGGATGCATAAAGTGTTTGGAATGTTGTTTACTGCTTTTAAATTTTGCCCAATGGACACGGTCAATGATTTGTTCAACAATTGATTGCCAATTAATTAGTTTATAGAAAAAGAAGGCCACTAATTGAAGATGTGGGGGAATCAATGGAATTTGTTCAACAATTGATTGCCACTTAATTTATAGAAAAAGAAGGCCACTAATTGAAGATGTGGGGGAATCAATGGTTTGTTCAACAATCGATTGCCACTTAATTTATAGAAAAAGAAGGCCACTAATATTTGAAGATGTGGGGGGAATTGATTTTAAATAACGAATTCAATGTGTTAAACCAAGCTATCTTAGGAGTAATACGTTTATACGTAAAATTCATAAATTTTTAATTACTTTAGTATAAATCAAATCAGTTAAAAAAATTATATATAAGTTATCTTAGTACATTAATTTTGATCATTTTTTAAATGCTGAATATACTAAAGAAAATTGAAATTTTACATTACATGCAAAAAGGAAGAAAATATAATGTTTGGACAAGATTATTTTCTTTGTTTGAAGAAAATATAATTTTGGCTCATTTCTGATGCATTAGGAGCAGAATATTGATCAGGCAAATGATTCCTGTCGGATCGACTACAGATTTTGAAATCCTGTAATTCTGACAGTACATAACAGTCACGTAAACAGCAAAAATTACGAACTAAAAAATTGTGTGTCAAGCATCTTCATGAGAGATTCTACAAGTCTAGGGCATAGCACTCTTCAATTACTCGAGTACAATTTATTCCAAAGTGCGACGGAGTACTGAGGCGAGAATCACTTACCCAGATATTGCCCAAGACGACTTTCTTTACGCCATGGTGATGGCCAGCTGCACCGTTACCTAAAAATTGCATATCAAGTTATTCGAAGTCAATGCAAGACACATCTGTAATGTTCACCAACAAACCTTTTTGCTGTTGCTGTTGCTTCATTTTCCATCCAGGATTGGGTAATAAAGCGGCAGTCACGGTTGATAGGTTGTGGTAACAAGGAACGCATCGGTCGCTCTACCAGAGGAGGAGGCAAAGGCAAGATGGTGAAGTCTGGTAATGGCAAGAATAAAGATGGTTCACTTGCAAATGAATTGTCGCTCTTTGCTTGATGGGGAAAGATTCGAATTCTTAGTTGTAACAGAATATTTTTCTTACATCTGGACCGTCAGATCAGAATCCGCACGAATATTAATGGTGCCATGGATTCCACCTCAGACAGATTGGTCTGAATTTTGATCGGACGGTCTGAATCTAAACAGAATAATAATCTATTACCTGAGAGGATAAGGACTCATGATCAGATTTATCTTTGATCCCCCTCCTGACGAGTTCGTATCACCTATGGTAACAGAATTATTTCTGTTTGATTATGGACCGTCTAATCAAAATCTGCACGATTATTGAAGCAGTTCCGTGCGTTTCGGTCCGATCCGAATTCCGATCGGACGCCGTGATCCAAACTGAAATATTTTGTTACTAGGCTTTGTTCTTTCCAGTGAATATGGGCTTGGATCATGCTATTTAATCATGATTGAACAATGAAACTGTAATATTAAAAGCAAGAGCGACTGAGCGAGGCCATGGTATACTTAGGTTACATTGTAGCATGTACGTATATAGGTCCTTACTATGAATTTATAGTTTTTTGTTTTAAAGTTTAAATAATTGATTCCAACCATCTAATAATCTTGAGTAGAACTAGGGTGCTCTTAAGCTCACCAAAATTTAATTTGGTGAGCTTAACTCTAAAACTCATCAAATTGATTTCAAATGACGAATCTAAACTGTTGAAACCCGCCTACCTTACGTGTGATACATCTACATGTGAAATTTTTAAACATTCGAATTAATTTCGTATAAAGTCAAGCGGTCAAAAAACGTTCAAAAAATGAATGCACTAAAATTAATTTATTAACCTTCTAATTTTGACCGCTTGACTTTATACTAAATTAATTCGAATATTTAAAATTTTCATATGTATATGCATCACACGTAAGATAGGCGGGTTTCAACGGTTCGGATTCGTCATTTGAAATCGATTTGATGAGTTTTAGAGTTAAGCTCACCAAAGCACCCTAGTTCTACTCAATAATCTTTATATAAAAATAAAACTAAAGGTTAAATTTATATTTTTTAGATAGATACAAAATCACTTGATCTAATAATTTTGGACCATTCGAAAGTAGTGATTTTCTACCTATTCAAAGAAATAGTTAAAAAAAATTAAAAATATGTAATTAAGTATATTTTCATATGAAAATTATATCAAATAACTATTCAGATCGACTGTTTGAACTTTAAAAATAAAAATATAAATTTGTAGCACAGATCAATATGTACATTGCAAAGTACTAATAGCCTCACTCTTGAAAGCAAAACCTTTATAAGAAAATCTAACATTAAAAGTAAATTAAGCCTATATAAGGAACTGTAACATTATATTTATGTTTCATTATACAGGTTACAAAAACTTCTTTTCCCAAAGTTTATTCAATTTCAAACATCATAACTGTAAATATATATATCTTTGGTGCCACACATAAGACATCCTTGAAAGCTATTACACACTACTTATGCCAATATAATCATATAATGTAGTTTTATTAATCATAATTAATACCCTGATAGTTTTTCTTGTGTTTCAGCATGCCTCTGGGCTAAAACCAATTTCTCCATTTGGTATATCATATACCACATTAAATGTTTTCTGCTGAACATTTCCAAAAATGCCTGTGTCGCTTGGGTCACTGTTACTGGCAAAAGCAAGGCAAACTTGTGAGCTGCTAATCGCATACAATATTCCATTAGGAACAAGATCTATAGATACATTATTTAAAAATTGAATGCCAACGGTTGGAATTGTCACGCTGTCGAATCCGGTGAAGTCATAGCATGTGTCAAACATTGAAATACCTGGCACCATCTTATACTGTGTCATGTGCTCTCTAAATGCAGATCTAAGAGCTTGGTAGGCATCTGGAGGCAACTGGGTGATCGTTGTACCAGAATCAATGATCGTCCCGGCATTTGAGAAGACTGTCGAGCTTATCGGAAGGGTATCACCAGCAACACTTAATCCGGTCATGGTTATATAGTAATATAGCCCAGAATTAGGCTGTTTGGTAATCGGTGTGCGGTTTGTGTTTGAGATATCAGAATTGCTGCCAAAATTTAAGTAGCCTGTGGAACTTGATAAAGCAGGTAAACAATATGCGAAAACACGTTGATATTTGTCAGAAGTTTGTGACACGAAAGATTCACTTGAAGGACCAAGGCCTAACAATCCCGCTACTTCACCGAAAGTCCCATTGTTATTCTGACCGCATCCAAACCGAAAATTATGAATCACGTCAGGCGTAAGAGTAAGTGTGTCTTCTGCGTAGTAACCAACTGTGTATGATCGATCACCGTATCGCACACCATACAAGCAAGAGGAACCCGAGCAACTGTTATTATTAACAACATTACATGGAGCCGAGTTGCATGTTACATTCATGTAGGTGGAGGATTGAGATGGATCGAAGATCGGGTCATGTTGTGTGTAGCAAAATCGCAGACATGGCTTGCACTGGGTCCATGTGACAGAGCTACCTGTATCAAAGAGAAGAGTCAAAGTTTTACTAGGCGTGCCGATGCCAATTTCTACAATGTAAGCACCGACACCAAATGAGCCTCCAGATTGAGCTGTGATTTGTGATGATGACAATGGGCCCGAGGTTTTGCCTGTGCCGGAGATAGCAGAGATTTGACGATGAATTGAGTCGACTCGGGATTGATCAATGGAAAGGATTTGCTCAAGAGATTTCTCAACCGAGTGTAATGTGGAGCAAGGACCGTGTCGATTGACAATTGCCAGTGTTGGTTTTACTGATCTGAACCTTTCCATATCTACAAGTAGTAGTATACATGAATCAATGAAGAACTGATGTATTACAAATTTGAAATATGAAGTTTCTATCAAGGAAGCCTAATAGAGAATAGATCAATACATATATACCTTTTGGTGGGGAGCAAACATTTTTTGAAGTGAGAGCATGTACATCAATGACATGGAACTTGAGCAAACCTAATGCATGAGTTGAGAAAGAGAGAAATAATAAAAATATTTGCAATAAGTTAATGAGCAAACTATTAGCCATGGAGAATGCAATTCACTTAATAATTACCTTGCTTTGTATATATTTGTAGTCTACATGTATTGACAAAATGTCTAACAACTAGTGATAAAGAAAGATATATTATATATGGCTGGCTGGTTGTTGTAACCTATGATCATGCATGCATAGTGTTTCAAATGTTGCTACTAATTTTAAATTTTGGTGATGGAAAGACTTGGACTTGGGAGTCAATATTTTGTTTTGCTCAACGATTGATTGCATGCCCCTTAATTAATTTATTGAAAATTAAAGGAGGAATATTGAAGACGTGGGGGAGATCAGGACAATGGCGGCTAACTAATTCTAATTTTAAAATGAAAATTTTATAGAATTATTTTAGAAATGATGCATTTGCATGCAAAATTAAGAATATTTTGAAATATTTTTGTATAAAATGAATCAGTTAAAAAATTATAATTAAGTAAGTTAAGAATAATAAAAAATGTTTGGATGGTTTTTTTTTTATCTTTTGTCTCAAATTAAAATATTTTTTTCATTTTTACCTGAAAAATAATAATTTTATTTTACCATCCGAAGATTAGAAAAAAAAAAAAAAACTTCAGTAGACGAAATTACTGAGAACTGGTCTTTAGTTTAGTGGCTAAGAATAACGCTATTTAAGTGGAGAATGCGAGTTTAAGATCGAACTAGAAAATTATTTGTAAATATTTATAGTTGAGAAATCCCAATATTTATTGTCAAAATTAAATTAAATTAGTGAATCCAATTAATAACTCTAGTGATAAAATATTAAGAATTCAAGCATCTAGGGGCCAATGATAAGGAAGTTGTGAGCCTTTCTGCATCACTAAAAAATAACTAAATATATATAATAGACCCATCATGTATAAAAAAAAAAACTTAATTTTATAATTATCTTGAGAAGACTTTCCTTCCTATATATATTCTCAATTTAATTTTCCAAATAAATAGACCATTATTTATTTTATTCAGATAAGTGTGCATATATATTGTAAAGTAATTCTGACAATATTTGAATTAAAGTTTAATTAGTGTTCATTTCAGTTCAGATAAATGCATATTTAGTAAGAGGAGGGATCCAATTACATCTTTTTTGGTGACACCGAATTACACTCTCTATTTTTTAAGTTTTCAAAGTTCAAATAGTCAATCCAAACCGTTCAACATAATGGATATATTAAGATGTGCTTGTAGATCAAATTTAACATTTTTTTTTACTATTTATTAAGTATTTAACAATATCGCTATATTCAGACTATTGAATTTTTGTACCCATCTTAATAAAAAGTAAACAAATTCGAAAACAATGTCAAATTTGATCTGCAAGCACATTTTAATATATCCATCTTGAACGGTTTGGATCAACTATTTAGATTTTAAAAATATAGGGTGTAATCTGGTGTCACAAAAAAAAAATAGTGTAAGTGCATGGATTCCTCCTCATTTAGTAATTCATATAATGAATCTGAAATTTCAAAATGACTATCAATTATTATTTTATAATGAAATACATAACTAAAATACATAATAAAAAATATATTCTAAAATGAGAGAGAAATATCTATTTTCTCTCTGAAAGTAGTTCTCTGATAAAAATAAAATAAATAAAACTAGAGAATAATATAGAATTGGTTCCAACAATTGCCACAAAAGAAATACAGGATTTCTTTCCACACATTTGACCCTGCAAATTTAAAAGTCTACTCAGATGGCTAAATTCCATTTTAATTAAATTAATTAATGAAATTTATGATGTCAGATATTTGTTCTAGATATTTGTTCTAGAGATAATGATGCCAGCTATTAATTTGTCCTAGAGCTGATCCTACGTGTAATCTGGAGTCACATGAGGAATAGTAATTTTATTTAACTCACTAGATTTCAAAGAAAAAAAAATCCTTTGAAGGTTTAAATCTATTGAGTTAATTTTTTATATATATTTATGGGGCCACCTTTTTTCTGATATAACATGATGGAAAAAATGATTTAGTCATATTTAATTTTCATATTGTAGGTGCTGTGTTCAAGCTCCAGTTGTCAGTAGACACAGAATATAAATATGAACAATTGTGAGTTTTCTCTATTATTTAAAAAAAAAATCCAAAGTATTACAGAATCATTATTTAACTTCTTTTTAAATCATTGATCCAAGACAGGGTGCCAACTTTATTTCTTCTCAAAATTAAGCAATTACAAGAGATCAATTACATTTTTATTTAATAACCGTTTCTTCAGTAAATTTAACTTCAAAAGCAATCAGATAAGTTGAGGATGATAAATTTAAATTGTTGAAATTAGTCTATTTAATAAATGATGTATTCATATGAAAATATTATAAAATTTTGAATTAATTTAATATAAATTAATTGATTAAAAGATATTTATAATTAGATTTTAATATTCCCCCTGACCCCCTCCCTCCCACCATAAAAATCATTCAAAAATCTCTCAAATCGATCTACTTTTAACCAGGACCACCTTCTAAAAAATTGCCTACGAATTTACAACTGACACGTAAAAGTATTGATATATAATATATGAAGTACTAATATCGAACATACCAAGTATTTCTAAAAACTGGACATATAATTAACACTTTATGAAGATTTTACAACTGGAACTAGTTGGGCTTTAATTTGAATTGGAATCTTCCATAAATGCAATTTAAATACTTTTTACTATGCCCAAAGAAATATCAAGTATTTAATAATAACAGGTCAAGCATTTATTTATACCTATATACTTTTAAGTCTTATACTTAAGTTTTTAATTCTAATACAATAATACATAAGTTTTTAAGTCTAAACACTTAAGCTTTCAAGTATTTATACCTAGTACATTGAGTTTTTATACATTGCATATTAAGAGGATAAAAACATTGGAGCAAATAAAACGTGAAAATACTTCAATATGAATCTCTTTTGAAAGAGAAAATCAAGTACAAGATGTTTGTAGTTTTAGATTCGCAAAATTCTCATAGATCGTCAGAAATATGAACGAGCTGATTGAACTGAGAAAAATAAACTTCTCCTCTAAAAACATGTAAAAAAATGAGTGGGTGACGTAATTAAAGAAAGAAAAGAATAAATTTTTTATTTTTGATGTAAGTGTTAATACTTATGAATGCAAATGTTGATATATAACATATTAAGTATTTATATTAAGATATTAAATGTACGCCGAAAAAAAAATGAAAGTCCTAAATTCGATAAAAAAAAAAAGTTACGAAAGATCAAAAAGGAAAAAAAAAATTGGGATGGAATTTTTTTGGAGAACAGGTAATTTCTCTAATTGTAATTATAATTATAATTTCAAAGTCTAGAGCGAACCATAGATAATCCAAAAACCAGCAACTGGTCGGTAAACAATTACAAAATGAGACAGCGTAGCTATTTTGGGCTAGGTCACATGATTTGGACTTTGTTATATAAACGAGTAAGACTACTGATATATATATATATATATATATATATATATATATATAGTCTATTCTATATTCATTATCCGGTTAATTATAAAAAAAATTATATGTAATTTATATATTAATGAACAATGAATAAACATTCTTCAAATGCTTTTGGTTTTTCGAAAATGCATTAATTTTTATTTAATTTTTTAAAATTGGACAGTTGATTATCCTATGTAGTTCTGTTATACTTAGTTAACTATTAAATTAAATAAATAAATTCCAACAAATTCCAATAAAATTTAAACCTTTGAAACACGTATATATGTGTGAAATGAATCTGTGTTAATGTTTTATTTAGTAAATAATAAAACTAATTATTATATTAGCATTACCCGTTATTTTACCCACTAGTACTGTTTCGTTATTCTACAATCATAACGGGCAAGGGAAGGGTACGGGTAAGGTAATTCATAGTGGATAAGGGTTGGGTATGTGTACAGACAATTTATTACGGGTAGGGATATGAAAAATGCTTCCATCCGATCCTTATCGTACCAGTTGACACCCCTAGCGATTATGGCAAAATTGGGATAATTAAATTTTAAGATTTATAAGATTTATTTTGTGTAAAAAAATCGAAATATAAAACTTTGTCCGGTGCAATATTTCTGCAAACATGTTGATATCATAGAGCAATGATCCGGAAAATTAAGTAACCTGAAAATAGAATTAACAAGGAAATGTAAAACCGAACACATGAGATATAAGAATTACAAATTTAAAAATGACAATAACAGAACATGTATTAAACCTCAACCCGGACCAAATTACATCCAAAAGCTAAATCTAGCATGCCTATATGCAGCCTTGCTACAACCATAAGAACAATTTGACATTCAAATTTTCATAAATTATTGAAAATAGAACAAGAAAACTAAATAACAAAAAGTGCCCATAAAATAATTTACTTTTTAACACATGAAGGAAATTAATTGTGCACAAAATAATTTAATCAACCAGTACTTAAGTTACTGATAATCAGTACTGGTACTTGCATCAGCATGCATCTGGGCTGAAGCCAATTTCTCCATTCCATACATCATACATCACATTAAATGTTCTCTGTTGGACATTTCCAAAAATGCCCAAGTCGGTCCGTTTTCTATTGCTGGCAAATGCGAGGCAGGCTTGCGAGTTGCCAATCGCATACAATATTCCATTAGGATCAAGATCCAACGATACATCATTTAAAAATTGGATGCCGACAGATGGAATTGTGATAATGTCGAGCCCAGTGAAGTCATAGCACGTGTCGAATAACGAAAAACTCGGTGCCATCTTGTACTGCTTCATGTGCTTTCTAAATGTCGATCTGAGAGCCTTGTAGGCGTCAGGAGGTAGCCGGGTAATTACAGTACCAGAGTCGATTATTGTACCAGCTTTTGGGAATACCTTTGATTGTATCTTCAATGATTCACCAGCAACACTTAGTCCAGTCATATTTAAAAAATAATAATATTGTCCTGACCTAAGGTTCGCCGGAATCGGGGTGCGTTTAGTGTTTGGTAAGTAGCTGTCGGTACCAAATTTCAGGTAGCCTGTGGAGCTTGACACACCAGGTAAACAATACGAGAAAATGCGGTGATATTTGTCGGAAGTTTGCAACACAAACGAATCATTGGCAGGACCGAGAGCAAGCAATCCTGCAATTTCTCCAAAAAGCCCTTCATTGTCTTGACCACATCCAAACCGGAATTTTTCGATCACATCAGGGTTAAGTGTCAGTGTGTCTTCGGCATAGTAACCGATTGTGTACGATCCATCTCCATATAGTACACCATACAAGCAAGACGAATTCGAACAACCGAAACTGACAGCATTACATGGAATCGAGTTACAAGATACATTTGCAAAGGTAGTGGATTGAGACGGGTCGAAGATCGGATCTAGCTGCATGTAGCAGTATTGACACGGTTCGCACTGGATCCATGTGACCTCACTGCCTGTATCAAAGACAAGAGTCAGAGTTTTACTAGGCGTGCCGAAGCCAACTTGTACAATGTAATTGCCGACACCATATGAGCCACCGTATTGAGCTGGGATTTTTGATGAGGCCAATGGATCTGAGTTATTTGCTTGGCCAGAAAGAGCGGCGACGCGACTCTGAATATAATTAACTCGTGATTGATCATTGGATAGGATTTGTTCGGGGGATATGTTCTGACGAGAGGATAACGTAGAGCAGGGACCGTAGCGATCAACAACTCTCAGTCTGGACTTGCTATCTACAAATTAATGTTGCACATGAATTGATTAACAATAGACATAAAATGATTAATATTTTAAGTCTCTTAATTATTCTTTGTAATAATCACTAGGATTAATTAACTAATCAACTATTGAAGTCCAATGTACCATCATGGCTGTGCTAGTTTAGTATCTGAAAAACAAGAAATAACTAATGGATTACTAAAACAAGGACATCTTTATGCTATCCCCCTTTCTCTCTCCATAAATTACTTTTAAGTACATAATAAATACATAACAGCCAAAAAGACTAACTAATGTGGACTTCAAATAATTATTAAATTTAGAAAATGGAAAAATATATTTCAATTAAACTAAAATTAAATCACACAATTAACAATTTCATTCTAACACCTTACTTACAAAAATGTCCTTTCTGAACACAACTCAGAAAACATCAAGGCAATTTAAAGTTCCAAGGAGATAAAATTTTAGGTCAGGAGATTTCCAGAAATGGATATGATTGGGATAAAAGAGCACTGGTGTAGATTGAGAGAGAGAGGAGGAAGGGGGATGGATTGACTGTGTGAAGTGCTTTACTATTCTTAAGGAGGTCTAGCTCATCTGGAGGAAACAGAGAACCTCCCCAGAATTAACAGAGTAGTTTTGACTTCATACAGCACAAAAACGATAGAATCAAAACAGTACGGCATATAGTTGGTGCGTTGCATGAAACAAAAACTGCTCTGTTAATTGTACAGATCTTATCCATTTATTCTCGTTCGGACTTGAAGCAGAGACACCAACAAGGGAGATTATAATTCTTCAGAAAAGTTGATTACTGCACTATTCCGAACTTATAATTACTACTCTTCTAGAAGAATAATGGCACTATTCCGTTATTCCACTTGTCAGAGCGTTGCTAAAGTACAGGTCATATGTGTGACAGTGTGAGGCCTTCATAATAATAATATATAAGAAATAATTCAGATCAAGGGTTTTATTAACAATTACGTACTAGAGATATTTTAAATATTAACGAATTAAGACTGTTGTTGAATTGACAGCTGGACATAGACATTTTGCTATGAGAATATGAAAATAGTATGGATACCTTTTGAAGAGGAGCAAACATCACTTGACATGAGAGAATGTATATCCACCACATGAAAATTTTGCAAACCAAATGCAGAAATTGAGAAAGAGAGAAATAGCAACAAAGGGAGCAAGCAAGTAGCCATTATTAAGTTTGCTAAGATACTATTTTTGTTTTTTTGGGTATATAGTACTATTGGAAGAATACAATGAAGCACTCACCCCATGCATATACTATATATATACTATATATGCTTATATTATCTACACATATATTAAAAAAAACTCTAACCAATAGTTTCGTTCAGAATAAGATAGCTGTTCTGGCTCTTCATAATTATTATGTTAATAATTTATTGGTCCCAACTTGAACTGGTCCAATTAACTCAACTGCCATAAAATTCAACCCATGGATTAATTTACAAGTCACGGATCAGAACGTCTTCAACTCTTGCGCTTAGTTACTAAACGTGTCAGGACCAATTGTAATTAACCAGTAACTAATGGAATGCTGCTTAGTTACTAAACGTGTCAGGAGCAATTGTAATTAACCAGTAACTAATGGAATGCTGCTTAGTTACTAAACGTGTCAGGAGCAATTGTAATTAACCAGTAACTAATGGAATGCTGCTTAGTTACTAAACGTGTCAGGAGCAATTGTAATTAACCAGTAACTAATGGAATGCTGCTTAGTTACTAAACGTGTCAGGACCAGTTGTAATTAACCAGTAACTAATGGAATGCTGCTTAGTTACTAAACGTGTCAGGACCAGTTGTAACTTGTAACTAATGGTATGCATTTGTCAGACGGATGAGAATGCGGTCAATTAATTAGAATTTTATAAATAATTTTGTGTTTCATTAAAGTTATCTGCATATATTTATAATTTATTATAAATGATTAATTTAAACTCATTATGTACACATTAATCAAATAAAATTATTTTAACTTAATTTCGTTGTTAATTAATAAATTTGTATAAAATTAATACTTAAAAAAAATTCTGACAAGGCACAACAAAATATGTACTGATTAATCAGCTGATTTAACAGACTAAACGATACAATATATAATGGTAAAGACATGACGCAATAAATAATTGACTAAAATGCCTACGAGTCTTGTAATAAAAAAAGACTAATCTTGAATAAATGACGGATTAAATGAGAATAAACAGAATGAACATAAATAATCAAGAATAATCGGTCAATTAATCGAAAAAAACTAGCAAACACAACTCCAGCAAAGGTATTTTTGGCGATTTGACAACCACCACTGAATCCTTTTTTACAACAATGATCAGGACTTTAATATTTGTAAGGATTCTGATCGGATGGTGCCAATCCAAACTCAAACTTTAGGCTACATTAGGAGATCCGGACCCGAAGAAACTCGCCAATAATTTTCTTTCATAAATTCATATGTAATCCAACAAGAGGCCCGATATATTTTCATATTACATAGCTTGCATAAGGCCCATATACAATTTGGACCTAATTCAACCAGGCCTTTTTTTTTTCTCAATCATGCCACTATTCAATCAGAACCCAACTCAAAGAAAGCCCTATTAAGACTGTGCCTTGATACTTTCCAGTAGGGGTGTCAATGGGTACCATTCGGGTTGGGTGGAGGTATTTTCATATTCGTATCCATTATGATAACGAAAAAAAATATTTACCATTATCTATCTTTTCGAATACAGTACGAGTCAGATAAACAAATAAAAAAATACATTGACATTCTGATTGTGCTTTTGATAAAACATTTTTGAAAATAAGAAAAAAAATAATAATAATGAATACAACTAATTTTTATTATAAATTCATAATTCATATGTAATCCAAAAAGAGGCCCGATATATTTTCATATATTACATAGCTTGCATAAGGCCCATATACAATTTGGACCTAATTCAACCAGGCCCTTTTTGTTTTTCAATCATGCCATTATTCAATCAGAACCCAACTCAAAGAAAGCCCTATTAAGACTTTGTGCCTTGATACTTTCCAGTAGGGGTGTCAATGGGTACGATACGGATCGGGTGGAGGTATTTTCATATCCGTACTCATTATGATAACGAAAAAAAATCTTTACCATTATCTATCTTTTTGAATATGGTACGGGTCAGATAAACAGATAAAAAGTACCATTGACATTTCGATTGTGCTTTTGATAAAATATTTTTGAAAACAAGAAAAAAAGAAAATAATAATAATGAATACAACTAATTTGTATTATGAAAATTTAATAAAATACAAAACTTTATTTTATCATGTATCATATTCATACAAAAATATATCTATATATATAATTTTATTTTTAAAAATTATTTTATACGAAAAAACATAAGATAACGGAAGAAAATCGTTATCCTTATAACGAAAAAAAAATCTTAACATTATTCATGTTTTTGGATACGATATGAATCGGGTAAACAGATAAAAGGGTGCTATTGACACCCCGACTTTCCAGTGGTTGAAATTTACAGATATATATTTTTGTTCGAAATAAATACATTCCAAAACGGAGCTTGGTACATTATATATATAGATGGACTAATTTGCTTTGAGAATTAAAAAAAAAGTTTTTACTTCCTGCTCATATATGTATTTTATATATTTATTGATTATTAACTTTTTGGGGCTGACGGGAGAAATGTGAATTACTTTTTGGGTCTGTATTTGACTTGCTTTTGATAAATGCATGGTTGAATTTTTTTTTCATCTTATCATGATATATATACTGTCATGCATGAAAGAACCTAATTACTGTGATGCATAAACAAATACATCACAGTAACAATACAATTGTCAGTCTCAATGACCAAGGCAAAAAGAATTTTCATAGGTGTTTAACACATGCACCACATAGAATGCGAGCCAATACATTTCATATATAACTCAGATATATTCTAGTTGTGTAACACGCTATGTTCCCATTTTTAAATATTACAATCTCCCATATATTATGCTTGATTCTTGACCTCGTTCAAAAGCTAATTTTTTTTTATAATTAGAAATTGTTCAAAAATAAGATACGGAACTAGAATGATTATATATTGTAAAATTTAGATAGCTAGGTAGAAGGACCGATCTGACCCAATTAATTTTTCTTTCTTCTTTGTTAACACTCCAAGTCTCCTCTAAATTTTTGAGTAATAATTCTAGTTTCATGTCATACCATTATTGAATATTTTCTAATTATAAAAAGTTCTTCCTCAAATAGGAGGGTCTTTGTTGACTGAATTATTTAGAGGAGTCAATGTGACCATGAAAGCACAAGATGGTTAATAATAAAATATAGTAGAAAAAAGGTTGACTACAGCTAATATTGCATTCAAAGTCTCCCAGTAGAAAGTTTATAGCGAAAAAATTCGGAAATTAAGCTAATATGACATGAAAAATCATGGACTTGAAAGTTTTTCTGAGAGCCATGCCTTATTTTATATTAACCATGTAGTGGTTACAGTGGTTTTCAATTGGAAACCGTGTGTGTGTGAGGTGTGAGGAAATAAAATATATAGAAAAGATTAATAGAAGAATAATTGTGGGGGTGCTTAATGCTTTTGGTGGAGATGAAAGTTCAGTAAAATAAAGAAAGAAAACTTATAGAGCATCTCCATCAATGTAATTGATTAGCAATTACAAGACAGTTGTCAAAGTGAAAATAACCACTAACTGTAAAATAAATGCATTCATGAAAGAGTAATAATTGTCAAAATTTACTTTTTAAATAATAGAACCGTCAATTTTCTTAAGAAATAGAAACTGCTAACAAGAATTTTGCAATGGCATTAATTTGCAAGTCATTGGAGATGCTTAAGTAAGTTAGAATATATGAGTGGGTAGAAACATAAAAGTAACAAAAAAATCACAAGAAATTAAGTTATAATAATATAATTTGTTTTACAGTTGGTTCCATTTTTCAAAATCTAATCTCCATCATTCTAAATGATTAAATTATTTACTATTGAATTCTATTTTTTAAAAATTCTGCAACAAGGTCGCTTACAATAGTGGGCAAAATTGTACTTTCTCAATACAGTGCTATTGGCAATACCCGTGTGGGTGTTAGATAAACTTGGTGAACTTAAGAGCACTCTAGTTCTACTCTATTAATTTATATTAATTTCTATAAATAAAAAAATTTAGATCTCCTTTGGAGAATTTTTTATTATTAGAAATTGATCAAAAAAAATGAGGTACAAAACTAGAATGATTACTGTAAAGGACCGAAATTGCCGGATCCAGTCAAAACTTTGGACCGAAACCTCTGAATCCCCCGGATCCAGCTCAAAATATATTTTTTGTTAACCAACATACTTCAATCTCTCGAATCTTTGGACCAAAACCTCCGAATTTAGTTGAAACTTTCGACCAAAACCCCCGAATCTAGCTCAAAATATTTTTTTTGTTAACCAACGTACTTCAATCTCTCCACCAAAAAAAAAAAAAAAAAAATTGACTGGATCCGGCGGTTCTGGCCTTTCTACCTATCTAAATTTGTAAGTAATCATTCTAGTTCCTTTTAATTATTTTTGAATATTTTCTAATTATAAAGAATTCTCTCTCCTTTGCATCTACAATTCTCCTTTTCTAAAAACTTCATCAGTCAAGTCAATAAATTCAATGTCCCCTTAATTCATTACACACTTTGTTAAATTAATATCTCCTCTTTGTTCCTGCTCAGTACTTGGGCAACCAAATTCTAAAATAAATGGCTCTCTATCTCCTTAAATTCTTCCCATTCATACTACTCTTACTTCTCCATAGCAGAACTCCTCATGCTGATCAGCTTCAACGCCGACCTTACTGCTCTGTTAATACCTCAGATACTACCTTTAAGAATAATCTCCAAGGCCTTCTCATGTCCATAATCACTGGTGCACAAACAAATGGCGGCTACTTCAACGACACGGTTGGCACAAATACTGATCGAATCTATGGCCTTGGCATATGCTATGCTGATGGCAACCTCACCACATGCAACAGTTGTCTTAGTACAATTGCCTCTGATATCACCAGCGATTGTCCTGACAGCAAAGATGCCGGTACCTGGTAATGAATATACTACATTAATTTTCTTACATTTAGAACCGTAGGTTTAGCGCAGTGGCATAAATTCAAGTCTCTTTAAAAGATGCTGGAGATGCATCGAAGCCCTTTAATAATAAAAAAAAGAAAATAAATTTTACTATATGAAGATAAACTTATAATGAAAAATTTCTATTATGTTCATACAAATTTTCAAAATAGTCAATCTCTGGTGAAAACACTTGATATCCAATATCTCATCTTGACATTCTTTTTCTATCTCCTTTTAATTATTTATCCTTTTATTAATTATTTAAAAAAATGACTTGACATTCTTTTTCTATCTTCTTTTATTTATTTATCCATTTATTTAATTATTTAAAAAAAATAAAATTGATCAAACTCAGTGTCCAGAACATCCACACTAGCTAATTTAATTTCTAACATTGATAGCTCGTTGATTTCATCACAATTCGGTATACAGAACATCGAACCTACATTAGTTTTTTACAACGAAACTTTGATAAATCGATATTAATTTGTTGGAACATCTACATTAAATAGGTACCAATTTGTTATAAAATATTGATGAATCGATATCAAAAACTAAATGTAGTGTCAATGTTCTGAACACTTGGTTTGAAAACCAAAATAAATGAAAGATAATTTTTTTTTTGGTTGATTTCATTCGACCAGATTAAATTTATTCTATGAGATTTTCCTCCAACAAAAAAGGAAAACATAAAAAACGATGCTCTGTCTCTCTCCATCAGCATCACTTGACTTTCAAAGGAAAAAGTTACAATAAAAAGTTAAATTGGGAGAAAAAAGTTGGCTAAATTGGAGAGAGAATGAGAAAAAATCGCCATTTAATTAATTGTCTTGTTGCTCAACAGTACTTTTTTTTTTGGAAATAGGAATAAAAAAAAATCGCACAAAATGGGATGATAATTTTTTATTTTAAAAAACTAGAAAGTACCAAATATGAGGATCGGTCTAACATTTGCAATGGTAGACTAATTCTAGAAATCGGTACAGTGAATGATATACAAGTAGCTTTGATTTTTAAGTTATGGTAAGGAGTGTACCGAATCCCATGATCGGTACTTATTTTTAAAAGTCAATTTAATTTGTACTTGGCGTCAAATTGAATTTAATTAATTTTACATTCCTTTTGGTGCTATGCGTAGCACAATACTTTTGGTGCTACATGCCCTTCCGTGTCATTTTCAAAGCTCAAATTGTTAATCTGAACTGCTCAACGTGATTTCCATATTGAAATATGCTTGAAGACCAAATTTTATATTTTTTGATATTTTTTAAGACAAATAAAATTGTTGTTTATTGACGGTCCAATTTTTTTTTAAAAAACAACGATTTTGTTTGTCTTAAAAAATAGCAAATATTTTCCAAAAAAATGAAATATTTGGTCTCCAAGCAGATTTCAACATAGAGATCATGTTGAGCTCTTCAAATAGACTATTTAAACTTTAGAAACAAAGATATGAGCGTGTAGCATGGCAGGGTGTATGCTAATTAAGGTTCAAATAAGAATCACCACATATATATATAACATTAGTTTTGGTTTACCTAAATGCAGGCTGGAATCAGGACCATGTTTTATTCGCTACTCGAACGAGAATTTTTTCAGTGTGGCAAACACAACTTCATACTCTATTTACTCTTCGGAGAACTATAAAGACCGTAAACTCTTCGGAAATGCACGGAACGCATTATTTTACCATCTAATTGCTAAAACAAATGCATCAGATAATATGGTAGCATCAGGGAAGGAAAGTGTGAATGGAATTGGTAAATTGTATGGGCTGTTGCAGTGTACAAGGGATTTAAATCATCAGGAGTGCTACAAATGCTTGAGCTCACTCATCAGTGACCTACAACCGCCATCTATGCTCGCATATAGTATAGGTGTGCGGTACTTCGGGTTTTCTTGCTTTGTGCACTATGAGATGTTTCCTATCATGCAAACTCAGGAAGGTATATTGCACTCAGGTTCACAACTAACTAGAGTTGGTTCGTGAGGAATTAACAGTTTAAAGTTCAATGAATGAATAGAAGAAAAAAATTCACATGCGCTGAATTCAGTGTACAAGATTTTTATTAATTCATGAAAGCGTTGATACCATCTGTTCCGTAACTATTATTATTTTGTCGCAGACATACCATCTGGCCCAAGTCCTGCTCCGCATGCTGCTGCTCCCACAACTGTACCAGGTTCAGATCCTGTCTCTCTATTAATTTGGTGGTGTGTTCGCCAAACAGTTTTTATTCCAAAAAATTGGAAAAAACTCCAATATGGTTCGATATCAAACTATCTTATTACAAAGTGAAATATCAAACTATATATTTTGTTACAGGAGTAGAATGTGAGGTCTAGAATGGTCTCAAACATTGAAACACCTGAGGTCAAACCAAGAAGTGCTTTTGTGGTTATTAGAATATTCAATTCATGCTAGTCAATAGAAGAAAATCTTGAAATTGCAATTAGATTTCTAAATTTTAGTAAAAAAAATTAAAGAAATGAATGCTCAAGATTTGGAGAGAATTCTGATAAATTCTATCCTGAGTTCTTCACACATGATTGCAGATATTGGTACAAAGCTCCCGAAGAAATCAAACACAACTATAATTGTTGCAGTAGTTGGTGGTGTTGCTACTCTTCTAGTCGCAATAACAATTTGCATTTGGTTTAAAAGAAAGTGGTCCCTTTTCAGTGGAACAAAATGTACGTCCATACTTATATTAATTTCAACCTCCAAGTGGACATAACTGAAACTTAACTATAATTAAGCATATATACCAATGACAAAAAGACCCCATTTGTGGTTAATGCTTTATATTTTATCTTAATAAATCAACCTAATATGATTTTTGTATACATATATCTTTTTTGTCTTGTGCTGGTACTTCAGTGTTTTTAGAGGAATTACAAGAAGCTGCAGGGTCAGAATTTCTCATTTACGACTTCACTACCATCAGAAATGCTACCAGCAACTTCTCTGATAAAAATAAACTTGGCAAAGGCGGTTTTGGACCAGTTTTTAAAGTAAACCAATCAGAACTTCATATATCTCTATTTTTCAAGCTGTATACAGTATGCACAACAGTAATATGTAGTCAAATAACATGATAAGAATATTTTTTTTGGCAGGGAACACTTCCCAATGGTCAAGAAATAGCAGTCAAAAGGCTCTCAACAAGTTCGACACAGGGAGCAACTGAATTCAAGACTGAGGTTGAACTACTTGTGCGACTTAGGCACAACAATTTAGTACAATTGCTGGGATGCTGTATATCCAAAGATGAGAGAATGCTTTGCTACGAATACCTTCCTAATAGAAGTCTTGATAAGATCCTTTTTGGTAAAGTTTCGATCAGCAGCGAACCTTGGGTTTCCTATTATTCTGTTATTTGTTTTTTTTTTTTGTATTATTTTTGTGTTGAGGCTTCGATGTTTTCTAACGAAATTTGGAAAACTTTTGTCAAAATTGGCCTGGTTACACAAAGATCAGGATTCAAGACTCGTCATTTAAAAACAATCAGTAATTTTTTGTCTATTATGTCAAGTTATTATTTTCTAGTCATGTTGATTAGTTGTTTCACTCAAGAAGAACTAAAATGCCTTTTGTCTTACTGCAGGAACTGACGATATCAAATGCAAGGAGCTCGAATGGAGTAGACGTTACAGGATAATTAAAGGCACTTGTCGCGGTCTACATTACCTCCATGAGGAATCACCATTAAAAATTGTACATCGTGATTTCAAAGCCAGTAATATATTGCTTGATAGAGATATGAATCCAAAGATTGCAGATTTTGGGCTTGCAAAGCTCTTTGATTTTAATTGAATATTTTGTATATTTTACATGAGAATTCTGGTATACTAATATAGATGAGGAGATTAGTAATCAGGCAACAATCTGCCATATTATTTCATTCCCTTTCTAGAGATTTATTTCTATATTTTACAACAAGATACAAAGCAATAAATAAAATTATGCTCCAGCTTGCTATATTCGGCTGAGTGCCCCCACCTTCCATCTTTGTCTTGGCATAGATTTCCTGTGGCACTCCAACAAGAAATCCCAATCATTATCAAGATATTAGTGGTCGAATTGTAGAGTGGTGCAATTACATATATTGACAAATATATTGTTATCTTTTCTAGAAAAAAGATATAGCACAGTTAAAAAGAATTCAGTTTTCACCTAAAAGATACCTACCTAATCATCATTTTATATACTTTTTCTCAAGCAGTTTGTATAACGCAGGAACTGGATAAACATTGAATGTGTTATTATCAACAATTGAAAACAACTGTATCCAAATCTTTTATTTATCTTAATTTCCTACTTTACTACAAAAAAACTACGTACGGATCCTCTCCAATTGGAATAGAATTCATTGATATCTTTGCACAAATCTGAACCCTTCATTTATATCAGATCTGATGTAAATTAACCATTGGATAATAAATGGAAGCTTAAATCCATTATTAAGGCCATGGAATGGACTTTTGTGCAAAACGAGGTTATAATTCCCGGCCACAATATAGAGTATGGCTAGTATATATAATATCAATGTCATTTAAGACTATATAAGACCAACTTCAAAATCTATTAAATCGACTTCAAACGGTGAATCCAAACCGTTCAAACCGATCTACTTCATTAGTTATGCGTTTACATGCAAATTTATAAATTTTTGAATTTATTTAGTATCAAGTCAAGCGGTCAAATGAGTGACTTTTAAGTTAATTTTAATACATTCATTTTTCAACATTTTTACCGCTTGATTTGATACTAAAATAACTCCAAAATATAAAAAAAAAATTACATGTAAACGCACCACTCATAAAGTAATTAAATTGGTTTGAATGATTTGAACTCTATTCAATCAATTTTGAAGTTAGTCTATATGATACCAATGTCATACTAGCGGACTCCACAAGATATAATCCTTTATTTTGACACGTGTAACCTCACCTAGGTTCACTACTGGACAAAAGATACACACACACTCTCTCTCTCTCTCTCCACTTCTATTTCTCTTTATATATATTCTTCAAATCAAGTTTTGTTTAAATCATCTGATCAGCTAGCTCCTGCAAGGCATTTTGCTATTCAAGTTTCAATAATGGCTTCCTCTTCTTCCTCCGGGCCCCAATCCCATAAGTCCTCTCTGGTAAGTTTAATTTTCATGAAATTAATACATGATCATACATTATCTCTATTCTGTGTTAAATTTATGATTATATTTTTTTTAATTTTTTTTTTTCAGGCGGACTTTACTCTTGTGGATCCGACTGTGCCAAAACTAAATATAAGTGTAAGTAATGTGATTAAATATCAAATATAATAGGGACTAATAAATAATTGAGGGTGAGAATATATATTTATATTTCAGGTGCATGCATGCCAATCATTTAATTAGCACCAATTTATATGCATTAAGAAATGGTAGCTAGGTACTGCTGTGTCTTCAAAAGAAGTAGACAATTAATAACAGATTTGATTAGACTAGGTGTTGATTAAATGATGCTTTCTTGAAGGTTATAATAGTGATATCTGATATGTAACTAAGACAGCATGCATATAATCTTGAACTAATAATCACATATTTGTAAACATTTTGCAGGATGTACTAGCAGGCACGAGGCTAGTTACTCAGAAAAAATTATGCATGTCTGATATTGCACGACGAATAGTTTTAATTAAGGTTTAAATTCTAAATTCCACTTTCATATATATAAAAAACTAAAACACCTTGGTTCCTATGTGTGAAAATCACAAATAGTTCAGGATATGTATAAATCCTATCTGATTCCTATCATTCAACCTAAAATAATGTACTATCATTTCTTAATGACATTGAACCATCTTAATTAGTTCTTTCATTAGATAATTAATTTATAAACCTAGCTTTTCAGTACTGGATATTATGTGTTAACAATTGAAAGTTATAATTGCTAGGACGAAGCTGAGAAAAACATGCCGCTAATTCGAGAAAATGAAAGCATGCGTATAAAAGTTTACGATATCAAAACATTTGATATTTGGTACTTCACATATAGGTATGTTGGTTGATTAATATAGCTTTTTCATAATACCTACAAATTAATATGTTCGTTGAATATTTTAGTTGGCCTACATTAGGATTTTTTTTTTTTTTTACCTTATGCATCATATTAATAAATATGCAAATAGATGCCAAGTACAAAGAGAGATTGATCAATGATGAGTAGTGATATCTAATTGAAATTTCATTTTCTCCATTAATTAGTTAAATAAAAAAGTTTATTGATTAAATCTTTTATCATAGATTTAATTCCGAGATTACAAGGCATGTCAAATTATAAATATCATTTACCCTTGCATTGTTCCGCAAAAATATATTGCGAACCGTTATCTATACCAGCGCTCAAATGTCATGCATGTTATATTGTACATATATAGACTTAGAATAAGATATCAAATAGGAATGTAAAATAATTTAACAATTTTACATGTACTTCTATTTAATCAATCTCTTTATCCATAATATAAAAAAGAGTTCATGAATCCTGCTGTCCTGGAATAGGTGTTATGCGAACAGCAAGAAGAGGAAAAGCTACTTTTTAGAAAATGCAGGTTATTTTATTTTTGCTCCCTTAAAACAGTAGTAGTGCTTATTTATTTTCAACGCAAAATCATGAGTTTCTAAATATAATATTGTTACTTGCCAATGCATTTTCATTACGTACTAAGGTGACTATATTCGAAGGCACAGGCTTCGAACCAATGATATCATTAAGATATACCGAGATGACAAAGACAACTTGGTATGTAATTGTTCCGAATTCTTATAGAAAACTTCTAATAAGAAAATTCCTGTACTTAATTTAAAAAAAAAAATCTAAATACTCTTCCTTCACAATACACAGATAATTAGGTCTGAGAAAGCTAGGGTTCCCAAGAAAATGGGTTTTCGGCGATACCGTGGAGACTACAAGTTGATAACGGCCGACTTTATGGCTCAGAGGCCACGACCCTCGGAGTTGTTCTCCTCGTGGATTGATGACAACACAAACTCGTCTTCAGAAAACATCAACCCTGCCTTTCTCCACGAGATGATGCCACTCCCATCGCCAGATGAGCCATCCAACCCCGTGCATGATGAATTTTAATTAATTAATCTGAATTGTATATAATTAATGTATCTTCTGTACTGTTAATGATGTTTTATTTCATGTATGAATGGGGCAGTGAGCTTTTATTTTGTTTTTTGTTTGCTGATGACATCAAATAAAGTTTGCTTGAAATTTGATTGCAAAGCATATGCCTGTATATATTATATAATGCAATCTTTTGATTTACTATAGAGTCATGCCATATAATATAGACGTAATTAATTATTCAAATATATGTACCTGTTAAAGAAAAAAAAATATTTCGATGATTTTTACATGGAAAAATCAAGTATTTGAATAACAAAATATATATATATGCATGTATGTACAATTATCAATGTTATATAAATAATACGGTCCATCTAATGCAATGTACACTCTTCCTTGTGCACAGAAAATTAACATGCATGGACTCCAATGTGATTAACATGCAAAAAAGGAATTAACTAGAACCAGTTGTCGTAGTCCCATACAAATTGTGCTCCATGTAATCATACACACATTGTGACTAAATTATACAGTTGTGTAGTCCCAAACAAATGGCCACACAGAAGATAAGAATTTTTTAGACATATATATATATATATATATAGTATGTATTGTGAAAATTTTAAATCGAACATGAAGTTATTATATGATTAGATAATTAACAGTATCGCAATGTATATATTATATGTATAGATAGCTAGATTTCCAAGTTGAATCTATCTAGCTCTTTCAGGTTGAATGTATATTATATATTAATATAAGAAAGCTTTAAGAGGAAAGTATACATTGGTACAGTTGTTATCATTAAATTTTTACCGTTATAATATTTATTAAGTAGAAACTAGGTATCGGCCATATCCGCAGTCACAGGAAATAGTTGGGATTCCTAGTTCCCTTTTTGTAATTTTGTATACTTTTCATTGATGTCTATGTCAGTGCTGTTTGTTTATATATAGTAACGTTAGTATAAGATATGTTAATGGGTTATTTTTTCTTTCATGCTTGAATGATAAACTGCTCAATAAAATATACATCTTTTTTCTTTCATGCTTGAATGATAAACTGCCAGCCCTAATTTTTGTTTTTTTTTTCTTTAATTTTTGCACCTTGATATAGTTAGCAACTCATTATTCCATATATTAGCGTCTCTACAAATGAAAAAAAAAAAAAATCATTCACCACATGCAAATTCCTGAAGCGTTCTCTCTCTTTAAAGAACTTCCTTTTCTTTGAAAACTTGACAGAGGAGCCAAGTGCTCTTTCAAATAATTGCTAGCGGCTACGAAATGAGTTCTCTCTCGCTTTGTTTAAAACTTTTGGCAGTGGCTGCCAATGTGATTTCTGTCTCTCTCACTGTCCCCACTCATCAGTATTACTCACCAAAGCGCTCAAAACTATCAGCAAAACTAGTTTCCATGGCCTCGTCATCAATTGCAATCCAGGCTATTTTAATTGTAAGTTTTCATGGCTTTGTTACAGCTTTAGCCATATTTTATTTTTTATTATAATTTGATTCTCATTGTGTTGGAATTAGCAATACATGTGATTTTGTGGTATATCAATCTGTTAAGTATATTATTTCCCTTTAGACATGACCATAAGTTGTTGGGTTTTGCTTATAGCGGTTTGCATAGATTAAGCTTCAGTTTATAAGTTGAACAATCAAATTTATTGGCTTAAGCAGGTAACATTGAATTTCCCTTTTACCTCAAAATAGGTCAATATTCCCTTGTTCTTGAAGACAAACAAACCTTTTTTTGGGGGGCTGTGAGTAATAGATCAAAAGTTCTTCCTACTTTGTACATTTTTTTCCAAAATATGAAGAAAATATGAAGAAAATATGAAGAAAACATGAGAAACATTTTCATCAGGTAGTAATACTAAATCATAAACTTTTTATCATTTTTATCCAAACCTTGTTATTCATAAATTTAAAGTTGTCACACTGACATTTCACGAAGGCGCGCTCGTGTTGTCAAAGGTTAGTACTAAGAAGTTTTAATTTAATTGTGGTCATGTAATGTGTGAAATAACATACAATGCTAGCAAATAGTTAATATTTATTATTAGTCATTTGATTACTGGCACTTGTATGACAGATTAACCGGAAGTTTCTGGGTGTTTATTTCACTACTACAGAAATGTGCTCTACTAACTGAAAAAAAAGGCCTCTAATAACGGTTTTCTCACCGTTAGTGGTCAACAGCATAGAACAAGTGGAGGCACAATTTATAGTGTATTCAAAACGCTAGCAAAGGATGAATTTTCCTAGCGGTTCTGTACTTGGAACCTCTATACAAAAGTTGCTCTGTGCATTAAAAAAAAAATAAAAAAATTCCCCTCACAAAGGGTAATATCTTTGACCAAATTTTGACTGGCCATAACTTTGTGTAGAAAACTCTGTTTTCAGTGTTCTACTACTTTTCGAAAAGCTTGTGAGAAGGATATATAGATTTTAAAGAAGAAGAACAAGAAGGATAGGGATTTTTCAATAGCTATCACTTTTTGGAAAGCTTGAACAAAGAAAAAAGAGAAGAAGAAGAGACGACCAATAGCAATTTCGTTTTTGCTGTTGCCTCATTTTCAATCCAGAGGATTGGGCAATAAAGAGCCAGTGGAGAGGGATATATATCATCACTGTTCATAGGTTGTGGTAACAAGGAATGCATGGCTCACTCTACCAGAGGAGGCAAGATAATGAAGTCTAGGTAAAGTCTAGGTAGCATCTGCTAATGGCAGGAGTAAAAGTTCAAATGAATTGTCGCTCTTTGGTCTTTTGCTTGATGGGGAAAGATTCGAATTTATAACAATATAATATTTATGTTTAGATATGAACTGTCAGATCAGAATTTGCACAAATATTAAAAAGGCCCATGTATTCCACTCCGGATTGGGTTGGTCCGAGTTTTAATATGACGGTCCGAATCTAAACAAAATAATATTCTGTTACTAGTGGATATGGACTTGAGAGATTCTATCTATAATATCCCCTGAATCCCATTCCAGGGTTTATTTTGGTCGGGCTTTGTTCTTTCAAGAGAATATGGGTTTGGATCATGCTAGCGTAAAATCATTATTAACAATGAAACTGTAATAACCATGGGCTTAGTGTAGTGGGAGCAGCTGCAAGTTTAATTCTTGAGAATAACATTAAAAAGATGTTGGAGTGTACCGGTGTACGTATGTCTTATTATGGGTTCATAATTTTGTCTCTAAAGTTCAAACAATTGATTCAAACAGCAATATGATCTTCACGAGAAAATGTACTTGGCGAATAAATTTTACATTTATAGAATTTTTATATTATTTTTGTCACACCCCAACAAGGGAGGTGACAAACCGCTGCACTGCCAATGCAAGGCGATTTAATTATCATTCACAATCTTATAAATATATACATACACTACCAATGACACATACATGAGCCACGATACCTGTAAAAACTTTGTGGCATCTCCTGCAGTCTTTTAGTTCAACATCTTGTTTCGTGTCTCTCGATTTGTACCTGGAAGGCTGGAACCCACAAAGTGGAAAGATGAGATATTGAAAATCTCTCAGTGTGGTATTCAGTTCCAGTCGAGTTATCCTTATACCCAACCAATGAAAACAAAACACAACACCAAGCACAATTATATGAAAACAACCACGATACTAGAAATCCAACAAACAAGTTACCATATCATGATCATAAATCCTAAGTAGCACCGAGCACCAATGATGAAAACCATAAAACAAATATACTAATCAACAAGCATAACCATATGTCAAATGAACAACTAGCCAACTTGTCTAAAATAAGTTCACATATGCAAATACCATGTAACATAACTATTGCACAAATTCTCTAAATTCCCAATTCAAGGATCATGATTATGAGTCCAGAGACAATTATAAATTCGCAACATGCATGAAATGCTAACATGTCATATCAAATGCTCATGAATCTTACTTAATGCACAAGTGTTCTAGTGTATTTCTAATATGGCGCCTACACAGCCCAGCTATGCGCTACCCGAATATGGCGTCTACACAGCCCAGCTATGCGCTACCCAAACATTACATAATCCACATATACTTCAATTGAAATGCTTCCAATAAAATTATACCATAACGAAAATATGGTGATCTCTCATATGCAACATTATGCATTCTTGTTTTGAGAAAATATAGTCATTTATTCATATCAAACTATTCTACATAATCACATATAAATATAATTAAAATAACAATCAAGGGTGATGCAAGCATTAGTAAAGAAATTAGCAACCAAACAAACCGAAACATGATTCAATTAATGTTAAACCAATTGATTGAAATCATGCCATACTCTAATCTTAGGAAATCATACCAAAAACTATAAAATACCATACTTGAGGTTTATGCATGGTTGTCTAAATTATAATACCTTGTCTAAAGTTGGTCACCATACACCGATTTGGTTAGCAATTCAAAGTGCCTATAATTACAAAGTCTACTAATATCCGGTGCACTCCACCTATACCAACTCTATAGTTTAGGCCATGCGAGTAGTATGTTTGTATTACTTTTATGGTTCATATTATGTCTTGCATTACACATGTACTGATTTCACCCACTATTACAAAAAATAGGGAAATTAATTTTATGGTTCATATTATGTCTTGCATTACACATGTACTGATTTCACCCACTATTACAAAAAATAGGGAAAATTTCTGGTGTACCCATTCAAACTTTCAAAATAGCCAATTTATCCATAAATATCTCATAATAGCCAATATCCCCATATAAATTAAATTTTCTTTCTTTTATCTTCTTTCTTTTATTTTATCTTTTATTTAATTATTTTGAAAATTACATTGACCAAATTACCCTTCTATTAAAATAAAGATCAATTAAATATTTAATCTTTTCATCAATCAAACTAGTTTACTGCATCCCATCTCTCTCACCTCGATCCCACTCTACTCCTCTCTTCTTCTCTGTTGGAGTGGTACCTCACCTGATAGCACCATAGTTCTCTAGATCTCCTTCTAATATTCTCATCCCTGGCAAGCGAGTTCACAAAGACCGGATCTGTTTCCTTTCTTCTCTATTCTCTGCTCCCAATTAGCACACCTTGTCAGAGCTTCCTCATTTCTCTTTGCTATCACTTCTCTTGGAACTTTCTTAACAAATAAGTTCTGAATTGACAGTTCCAAATTCGTTTAAATCATGAGCCTTGTCTATAACAATCTTACCTGCATTACAAAAATCCATTATCACAATATTAATTGAAGTACGGCATTGATTAAAGAATCTAATTGAACCAACAACAACTGTTCATTTTACTGATTGAATGAAGAAGTTTATGGTTGTCTAATAGAATCAAGTGCAACAATGTAGTGATTCTTCTCATAATTAAATGAAATAACTCTTGCCAAGTTCTTTTAGACACCAAAGTAGATAGTTGTGGGAGAGAGAGATATCCTAGGCAGATGGCTTTATGAATCACCAAGAGAAATTGAAAAATGGGTGTAGATGTGGGATGTAGGATGTGCCAGCAATTATCCAATAAATCGGCTCCACATCTCATATTTCTATGGCCTGATGCTACTTAAGTTTGGTGTGAAAATGCGATCAAGATTGGATATAATATAGATTGATGGTACTGGCCTCGACAATGTTGAGAATGTTTGGCTCAAAGGAATTAACTATCTTTCATTACAACTAGAGGTATGTAAAAATTAGGGAAAATTTCCTTTGTGCCAATTGGGAACTGAGGAAGCTGATCAGGAAGCTCTGACGAGGTGTGCCAATTGGGAGAAAAAGAATAGAGAAGAAAGGAAACAGATCCGGTCTTTGTGAACTCGCTTGCCAGGGATGAGAATATTAGAAGGAGATCTAGAGAACTACGGTGCTATCAGGTGAGGTACCGCTCCAACAGAGAAGAAGAGAGAGATGGGATGCAGTAAACTGTAAACTAGTTTGATTGATGAAAAGATTAAATATTTAATTGATCTTTATTTTAATAGAAGGGTAAATTGGTCAATATAATTTTCAAAATAATTAAATAAAAGATAAAATAAAAGAAAGGGGATAAAAGAAAGAAAATTTAATTTATATGGGGATATTGGCTATTATGAGATATTTATGGGGAAATTGGCTATTTTGAAAGTTTGAATGGGTACACCAGAAATTTTCCCTTTAAATTTATACATGATTTATGCATGATTAATATATATAAATTTCACATATAATTTGTTTTGTCACGTTACAATTTGCACATGCATCATATAAAGCAAACCAGTTATTGGCAATAAAAACATTTCTCTTATCTTATTGAGGAAGTTGATGTCACTATTTCTTGATTACATCAAATGCCACTATCTATCTCATAATTAGTTAAATAATCAATCCATCCGACCTATTAATTTGATAAAATATATAATTGGGATATAAAATAGTTAATTCAAACTGTATAATAAAAAATAATTTGGATTGTGATTTGATAATATGTCTTTTGCATAAGACATAGATTATAATAAATCATATATGCTATCATAAAAAATAATGTAAAATGGAACTAATTGATTTGCAATTGGAATGAATTAATTTTGAATCTAGACAAAAAAATCCAAGCCGAGTTCGCACAATCAAATTTCAGAAAATGAAAAACCCTGTTGTCTTGGAAGGGTTTAATGACTTTTTCATCTTCTCTCGAATGGTATTATTATATCATTGAAACCCTAGCTGACTGGAAAACCGAGTTTTCTCATCTCAAATATTTTAATTATGATTCTTAATATGTTATTTATGTTAGTCGGATTCGGATCTAACTCTCTCTTCCTATTGTACTTGAATTATATTTTAAAGTTAGTGAATATAGTTCCTAATTTTTACAACCATTCCCTCGAATCGGTAAAAGACAGTGTTGCGTTGAGATATCTTAAGAAATGCATGAGTAGAGTTATGTGGAGTAATAACATTGACGGTAACTCTACTAAAATTATGCAAATATTGAGATATGTATTACTTTAGATATATCTATTACTCCAGATATTAAGATATTACAAAATTAATTATAAGTATATATATTGTTGGATTTAGAGACGTCTAAATCCAATAAATTAAGTTGGACATGCGTGTATTATAATTATATGTCTAATATTGTCACGAATATTAATGCCAAAATAAGTGATTAATTAAGAAATGACATTTTACGTATTTCAATTAGGGTTTGGAACCAAAAATGTATAGAAATAAATTTGATTAATTATAATTATTAATGGACCGATTATAATTAGTCTAACTAATATACATGTGATAATTTCGGCACTGATTTGAAATTAGTATAAACTAATTTTAGCACTAACTTGAAATTAATTTTGACTATGTTTATTTTGGCATGTTTTTTTTAGCTATGGTTATTTTGGCATGTTACGCCAATTTTAGGCTATGGTTATGCTAAATTGAGGACCTAGCACTTGTATTTAAAGGCTGAGTCTTCAAGGCTTGCAATCACAATCACAATTGTCTGCTTCATTGAAGACGAGATACTCTGTCATATTTTTCGGATAGCCAGAGATAAGGAAGAGATGATTGCAAGTTCTTGGAAAGACTCGAGTGCCAATAACTCAAGTCAAGACCAGGAGCTTATTCACCTGGAGCATTGGAAGCTGTCTTATTGATAGCATACGGAGGCTTTTGAAGATGAAAAGTAAGTTCCGCTGTGCATTAAGTTTAATTTTTTACATAGAAGTAGATATTGGTTAGGATTTAAAGTAATTAGGAAAACCCACAAAGTAAATTTAACATATATATCTATTACTTCATATATATAATAATTTAATGTTTGTAATATTCAGTTTTCTACAATATCTCGTTATCCGTTCATGCATTAGTTATTTATTAAATACTTGTGAAAACTGAACAGACAACACTGTTACATTTTTTTATTGGTTTTCTTAATAAAATTATGGAGCTGTAAATGTTAAGTCCAATTTGAATGGTAAATTTTTAGTCTTTATTTAAAAGGATCGACAATGTAGTGAAACAAAAAAATCATGAACGATCAAGAGACGATTCAATAAGCATGAATTAGTCACATTTATAAAATGATGCAAATTTGAAATGCATTTTGTGCCTGAAGTAGAATCTCTCTGGAAAACAAATATTTAGGATGATCCTTATTTTGTTAGTACTTTGGACTTAAATATAATATTCTATTCAAAGTTGAACTCAGTGTCACGCCTAAACATTATATATTATAATACTTCATTCAAATTTGATTAATTTTTTGAAAAAAATTAATCAAAATATACTTCGATGATATTTTTGACAAATTATTCTTATCAACTTCAGATCATATCATTTTTTTCATCACGTTCTCTCAATTTAAACAGCACTTTATATTCAATATAACATTTTTCCCAAATATACGTACCTTGATGGGGAATCTTTTGTTATAAAACATGAGTTTGAAAAGAATGTTAGATGGTTGACCTTGAATCCAGTCATTAAAAAAAAAGAATACTTTGCATAATGTGAAAGTAAAAGAAAAAAAATGGTGTTACATTAGATAATAAGAAGACACAGTGATAACAAGCGATTATTAAGTCAAAGTATTATTTAACTTAAAATTTTCTTTTTAATACGATAAACCAACAAAATTGATGTCTACTAGTGCACGGTCCCAAGTTAATTAATTTTAACAACTTCTGCCAAAACATAGGACATTGCTTTTTTTTTTTTTTTTTAAGAAGTTTAGTTAGGATACGGTATGACTATCTGGAAATAACAAAAAAGGACCCTTGCGATCCAAATCAGAAAGCAAAATATAAGAGAATAACATAATCACTGTTTGTAACTACCAACACGATCAAATGCAATAACAATATATATAGTTTCTTTTTAACATTAGCAGATAAAATACCCAAAAATAAAGAAATATATCATAACATTGTGAAGTATGTACACATCTTAATAATTTGTTTTGCATCACAATAATTTGTTGCCCGCGCACGATAATCTTACATTCAAATGGCTATTCATTCTATTCCAAATAAATTGAATATGAAGACTCGAAGAAAGAAGCTTCTTTCATCGCCATTGACTTCAAAATTTGATATTAAAGCAAATACTATTTATAAGAACTTTTATCATTCTAGATAAAATTTATAATTTTGAAATTCGAACTTCCAATATTTTTTTGAAGTAAGGTACTTCTCATAATGTGTTTAGTACATGTAGCTAGAATCTGAGTTAGGGGTGAGTAAAATACTAACAATTCAAATGTAGAGTGTAAATAATCAGATATGAATCGGATAGTGATCAAACTGTGTACAATACAGGAAAAAAATAGATCGGATATTAGACGGATGCGAATATGGATATAAATATAATATGAATAATTAAAAATAAATTACTGATGTACAATACAGGAAAAAAATATATCTAAATATAATTTTACTTCATTTATAAAATAGAGCTTTCTTTGAAAAATAAAACAGATAAAGAAAAAGAATAAAAGGGAGAGAATTTTAAATCAAAAATTGATTTTAGTTAATTACAGTTTTTAGTAAAGCAAAAACATGTTTACTGTAAAGAAAAAAGAAAAAAAAAGGAGAAAAAATCTTATTGCGATGCAACTCTTATAAGGTTATATGTCAGATTAAATCACTGTGATTAGTGATGCAATAGAAAAAAGCTTTGGCATTCTTTTCAGATAATTAAGGTGCATAAAACAAAGACTAAGCCTATTTCAAACTTCGCATGTCTACTTTACTGATCAATAGTTCTAAACCACCGGAATCCTGACAATGTTAGTCCCACTGGGGAATCGTACATAAAAGAGAAGTATTTAAATACTGACAAGTTTCTATCTCTTAAAATGCAGAATTTACATAAAATATATTTTTCTTCAAAATATCATTCTATTTACGATGAGTGCGTATCCTCCGGAATATCCCATATTTAATTTGCGTGACTTTTAGGAAAATCTCAACCGTTCAAATATGTTCTGCACAAATCTCAAAGCTCAAATAATACTAGACAAGTTGGTCATGCGAAATATGATATCAGCTCATAGGATGCAAATTCATTTAGAATGCGGTTGGGATTTTACAACTGGTCCCATTCGGATATCCGATTTGAGTAATGTCTCAGATAAATATAATTATCCGTATCTGTATCCGGTTTCATATTCTACAACCGTATCATTTCAATAGTTATCCAGATCTGAATCCATATCCGATAAAATGATATTATCTGCCGAAATATTTTTAATTACCACCCATATTTTCAAATTTCAATTATTACCACCCACGCACTTTGAGGACGCGCATTAAATTTTTGGTGCACCAGCTAGAGTGAGCAACAAATTTTTTTTTTGGTGTGCATCTTGGGAATTGTGCCAATTTTTTTTAGTTATGTTACGTTACGTTATATTATATATGTTTTGTTTTGCTCTGTGTATAATTTGTAGTATAAAACATAGATCAGATTGTACATATAATTTGTAGTAATTTGCGCACCAACTTAGTACAAAATGCTGCTCATATTGTGCATATAATTTGTTGTAGTAATTTTTAGTTCAAATTTAATACAAAATTTTATTTACTACAATTTCATCGTCAAATTTGATATGTACAAATAATTCTAAGCACCACAGAACAAAATAGAATATAACAGAAAAATAATTAGTTCAAAAATTACAAACATAACTGAACTGAAGTGAACTAAAAAAAATTATATAATTTGGTGTACTCCTCCAAGATGCACACCAAAAAATAATTTGGTGCGCTTTCCTAGCTAATTTTGACCATAAAGAAAAGCACACGACGTGCATATACAACTTTTTTTTTTTTGTTAAAAATATAACCCAAAATAAAACATTTGGGTTTCTATGGAGTGAATACCCGTGCATACAACTTTTTCGTTCAAAAACACATGAATGGCAAATGAAAAATTGTGTTTGTTGCATATCAAATGCATGCTTAAGTTAGCTTATATATATAGTGTAATGGATATAACATAATATTTGTTAAGAATGTTTATCAACAAATATTATTAAAATATAGCTAACATATATAATACGCATTATAAAACAAATATTAGCTTTTACTTAATTATAAAATATTAGAGGATAATCAATATGAAAAATGAGATTTAAAATTTTATCAACAACACAAATCTATAATTTGTCTTCTTTTTTTTAAGTTACGTAGTTTTAATAAATACTTAATTATATTTTTCCTAGTTTAATTAAGTAGGCTTAGTTCAATATATAATTAACATTATTTACTGAGAAATAAGTATATTACAAAAGAGTTCAACACATATCCAAAATGGTTTTAATAGACGATAGTATTACAAAAATAAGAATTTGTTTTCTTTGAATTGTCAAAAATGAGTTTATTTTTTCTTAAATTATAGTGATTATTTAATGTCGAGTGCATTTTTGAATAGTAGATCGAGTGCATATATATTACACAATGTTATTGAAATTTAATGAATAACTTTGAAAAACTGAAATTCAACATATGAGAGTCCGTTAGACCTTATCAATGTATGATTAATAATCACTTGAGAATTCATAGTCACATCCAAGTTTCTAAACATAATAACTGGTTAGTTTGGAAAAAAATGAAATTAAAATCTTTAGAGGTGGCAGAAGACAGCCAAACATAATGGTAGAGAAAATTCTGATCGAGGCACAACTTTGGAACAAATACTATTAGTCTCTCTATTTGTAATATTACTGGGTCTTCTTACTGGGCTTCTTATGTAATCTTGCTAGTTAATGTGGTGTTATGTTTAGTGTTATGTACTTTAGGGTTATGTACTGTGAGAGAGCAACTAATTGAACGATATAATTCATTTATTTGATGCAATATATACATCTGGTAGCAATTTATCTCTATATCAAATGTAATGAAACAATACTAAAATTATTGAAGTTGTAATTTGTAAAATGAGGAGGGTTCCAATACCTCATATTTTTCATACCTCGTCATATCTCATATTTTACACAAAATAAATTTTGATTAATTGATACCAAAATGGCTACCCAATATATAATGTGATTTTATTCTGTCATGAATATTTAAGAATTAAGTATGATTTAGTTGATGAAACTTTATAAGTATACTAAACTAGTGCACATTAATATTTGCATATTTGATAGGGTACATTACCATTGCATTTTTTTTTAAATAATGTTTATGTTTAGATCATGAGATAAATGTTTATGTACTACTTGATTGATTTCATCTTCGTTAGTTGTTCTTGGAATTCTATTATTGTTGTAATGTTATTATAATTATGCTTGGTGCTGGTCTGGTTTAGTTGGTTGGGTCTTAGAATAACTTGACTGGAACTGAATACCGCACTGAGAGATTTTCAGTCTCTCACATTTCCACTTCGGTGGGTTCCAGATTCAAGACACAAAAATGAGATGTCGAACTAGAGGATTGCGAAATAGTCTTTACCCGTACCCTTACCCGTTTAGCTAATGAAAAAAAATCCTTACCCATATCCATACCCAATAAGCTAACGATAAAAAAAATCTTACCCATACCCGGCTTATCGAATACGGTATAGGTCGGGTAAACGGCTAAAGGATATCATTGACACCCCTAAGGGGGAGTGTTGAAGAATAAAATTAAATTAGAGGGTTAAATTGTAAATTGTAAAAGCTATAGTGCATTTAATGCTTTAGTAGGATATTACCGTTGGTTCAAACAGTAAATTAAACTCAAAGAATATAAGTAGTGCCTCCAGGCAGATTGCAAAATATAACAAAATCAATATACAAAAATTATTCTCCTCAGCCTTGCATCTCTTTACAAAAACAACAACTGCACACAAATCTCAAATAACGGAAATGTAAGCACGCTACAAGAAAATCATATATGTGTAGGCAAATGAAAAAAAAAAAATTGTCTTGTAAAATAAAAAAAAAACTAGTGATGCAGCATATGAACTGCTTCAGTGCTCCACAGTTTCTCAAATTATTCACAACAAGCTGTTTCTTGCAATTTTAAAACATTCAATGATCTAAAATCTAAATTAGTGCAAACACATGCACGAAGATAAATAAGGCAAAAGTG
Organism: Carex rostrata; assembly: GCF_964058835.1. Lineage (NCBI taxonomy): Eukaryota > Viridiplantae > Streptophyta > Magnoliopsida > Poales > Cyperaceae > Carex > Carex rostrata. The sequence continues at coordinate 1,618,342 of NC_135952.1, forward strand.
GACCCATAAATTTTATAAATGAAATAGAAAATATCTTGAGCTGCTCTAATGGGGTTGGGCTTTGCACTATCCGGAAAGCATCTCAGTAGTCTTACTTCCGAGATGTACCCATTATAATGTTGCAGGATACCGAATGGATTGTCGAAGAAAAACAAGTAGTATGAAAACACAATTACTAAAATGTAAGAATAGCCAATAGGAGCTAGCACCACTGTTAGACCTATTGCCAGTGCCATGACCATGCACTTTGCAGCAATGGTAAATATGTTCATAGACATAGCAATGTTCCTTTCCATCCTATCAATATTTTCATCACTGGAGCTGTATATAAGCACCATAATAGACAAGAAGGATAAAGAAAATGCAGAGAAGTCTGCTATGACAAATGCTTTGAAATTATATTTTCTTCCTAGAGTTGGTGTGCCAGTATCTGGATTTTTTTCAACCCATACTCACTGAATGCTGATTTGGCACAACAGATCAACTTTGAAATGGTGTTTTTGCACCCAAATCTTGCAGCATGGTAGAAGGGTGTCTCATTCCTTGCATTGTGTGCCTTCAACAATGAGCTATCTTTCTCACAGATTGTAAACACAAGATTTTCATGGCCATTGGCAGAGACTATGTGAAGAATGGTATTTTCCATACCTGTAAAAAGAATTGTCAATTATCAGTTGGACCCCCCTGATCAAACACAGACTAGCCAGTATTCTACATTTTTGCCATGTAGGTCAGGTCTTATAGGTTGGGATATTTTTTCAATATAAGTCATTTTCTGGGTCATGAGTGGGTCCTCAGCTCCAGGTTAAATCAGGTCCTTGTAGACTCCACCCCTGGACTACATAGTGTAGGTATGTTTAAGGATCAATTGGGTCTACCTTTGTTAGGTAATTGTGAGTTGATAAGGTTGGTGTTATTTTAATTGCTGGTCAATCAAATTGGAATCCGAGTGGGACATGCAAGCACTGAATTCGGAGATGTTGAATTTACTCTCTATATCAATGGAGTTTATCCCTTAAATAGCTAGCTAAATATAAAGGTCAAAAGAGTGTAATTTCAAGGCAAGTCATATTAAATTCTTTGTTTAATTGAAGTACTGCTTCCAATTATTCGGCTTCATAACACTTTAATTATATTGGTGAGCATTGCGCAACTGAACCATTCGGTTCAAATTAAGTGCGTATCCTCTGAGATATTTCATATTTGGCGTGAGCGGCATGTCCGGTGCCTATTCGGGGATAATGCAATGGCCCAATATTATTTGAGCTTTGACATTTGTGCAAGACATATTTGAATGGTTGCGATATTCCAAAAACTCATGCAACATATATATGAGATATCTCAGAGGATGCAAATTCGTTAAAATGAGCATGCTTACCATTGTTTGGGTCAGTAATATAGATACAATTTTTAATATTTACATAGAACATTTGATACTGTATCACAATGTACTTCTTTGTTACAAGTTGTTAGGGATGTAGCATAGATATTCCTTTCAATATTATTGAGTACTTGAAAACATATATACCATATTATAAAACTCATAGTTCAAGTGCAATTTATAATTATAATTGTGCTCTCAAACATTTCCAAATCATACTTCAATGCATATCACTCAGCATCTCTCACTGCACAGATTCAAATGAATATAATATTTAATTACTAGTAAACGTTATGTTGAGTTAATTATAGTATCTTGTAAAAATCTATTTGTTAAAGTGCATTAATTGGAAAGGGGGATCTCTCCATGAGAAAGATCTTGATCTTACTCCCAAACTGCTACATTGTATTAGAACCACAGGTTATAGTGATTCTGGCGATTTCTCTCTAACGTCGCTGGCGCATTCTTTTTCTAGCGTCGCTGGCGATTTCTTTTGGCGCGATTTTTCCGCTCCAACTTCGAGTGACTCATTTTTTTTTCTTTTGTGATTTTACTTCTAGCATAGCAACTTCTCTCTGTTAGGCGTGATTTTTTTATGGCATGCGTGTAGGCGCAATTTCTCCTGGAGATCTCTTCTAACAAACGTGTAGTCTCCTCAGGTGACTTCTATTTTGTTTCTACTGGTGACTTTGCTTATGGCTATTTTGTTCCTTTCTTTTGGTGTAAGCTCCTCTCTAATGTGCATTATCTTCGGGTTGTACAGATAGATGGAGAAAGTCGTGATCATGATTGTGTGTAGGCCGCCAAGATTGGGCTGAAATTTTATATATTCTTAGCACGGTTTCCTTTACACATTTGCATGACAAGATGAATTGGCGATGGGAGACCACAGAGAGGTTCACTGTACAATCTTTGTATAAATTTTTTAATTTTAAAGGCATCCAAGTGACACAACCTCTACTGTGGTGGACTTTACATGTGCCACCTAAAATTAGAATTTTTATGTGGCTTGTGCATTCCTATAGGATACTAAGAAAAGATTCTCTCATTAGGAAGAAGTGGACCGGAGAACCACATTGTGTTTTATGCTCTTACCCTCTAGAAACTGTAGACCATTTGTTTTCACAATGCCCTAAAATTCAAGAAGTACTGTTTTGGTTAGGGAAAACTCAACAACACATGGGTCAATGGACTACTTGTACAGATATTATCCAATTTTCTCTGTCCTTGAACAAAATTGACAGAACAGATTAATTGACAGAACAAAATTGACAACACTGGTTCCGTTTGGTTGTGGATGTACTTAACTTTTGTTTCATTAATATGAAACGGGCTTCTAGCCTTTTTTCAAAAAAAAAAAAAATGATTGTGTGTAGGCGCACGATCCGGAGTTGAGTTCCATTTGATCTCGTTCATGTGCTTTGTTTGAGATAAGGGCAGTAATGCAACGGATAGTTGTGCTTGCGCTTAAATCTACACAGGTAATGTAAAGGATACAGTTGTTGTATAATGACATTATACTTGAAGGAACGAGAATCTACCTAAGGACTTAAAATTATATGAAAGGGGAGTGCACTGAGTCAGTGAATAAGACAAGTGTTGAGTAAAGCACATGGAGTAACACCAATTCTCTAGTGGTTTCATGGTTGACTTATGTGTCTCCAATCATAGCTGGGATGGTGGAGTCGATTTCCAGTGCAGTTGATGTCTGGAAGACATTGGCTGGGATGGTGGAGCTGGGATTGTGATGATGATGATGGAAGTGAGGGAGAAGATGAATGCTACCACACAGAGGGAGAAAACAGTACTCCAATATGCATCGGAACTACGTTGCTTATGGGTGAACTTGGACCACTATGATACATTGTTATTGCAGAACCCAACAAATGTTCTCCTTCGGAAGCAGTACCTTGAGTGCAAGCTTGTGGCATGTTTTCTTAAGGGCCTAAACCAACAGTTTGAGGGGAGGAGGGCAGCAATGCGCCATCTGCCATCTCTCCTATCCCTGGTTAAGGCTGTGGCATCGATGGAACAAGAGGAGATCAGACAAAAGGTGATGACAGGCATTTTAGAATGCACAGCATCTGTTGTCCACATAGGTGATGACAGGCATAGATGGAACAAGAGGAGACCTCACTTGTTGTCCGCACAACATTTTAGTTCCCGATGCTCTCTATTAGGGTTTTTGTTTCACACACCATTTTCTTTCCCAGTCGGATCCATTTTTTTTCTAAACTCGGTTAGAGTTTTCATGAATAGAGAGAATTTGAAGTTGGTTGCCCAGACGAAGCGTGGAAGACTCAAATCGAAGGATTTTCTCCTCCTTTGTTTTGAGTCTTTCTGTGTTTAGTATTTGTCTTTGTCATTGGAACGAAGGATTCGGAGGTCGGCTCGGATGCGAGGTAAGAGGCCAAGAGGAAGTGGAGAAAAGCTCAAAATGAAGTGTTTCTTATAAGACAAAATTAGAAGTCTCTCTTTGAGTCGGAGGATTCGAAGTCTCTCTACCCATGATTTGTCCTGGTAATCTTTAATTTATGTATTAGCTCTTTTAAGTTTTGATTTATCTTGAGTTTGACATGTGTTAATCACCTAAATTTGGGTTAGGCTTGAAAAGAAAAGAAAAATAAAATGTATGGAAATGAGTATTGGCACGATTGTGGCAAATCGTGGTATGGAAGATGCCTCACTTTGGGGTCAGTTTTGTGGGAAAAAAAGATTTTTGTTTAGGGGAGTTCGGGCACAGTAAGGAAGAGGAGTATGAATAGTGTAATAATGTAGGAATATGTTGTTGTAATTGCATCTAATTTTAATATTGGTAGCCACTACCAATTTTTCAAAAAAAAAAGAGTATTGGCACAGTACCTTGAATTCACAGCGACCTAGCTAAATGCAAAAATGTGTATCATGCATAATATTGGCCTTGTCCAATGTTTTGCTACCTATGTTTGTTGCATGATTTGAATTTACTTTTTAAATTGTGATAGGAAGTAAATATAGGCATGATAAAACAATTTTGGATCACCCTGTCCGAAAGCAGAACCTGACATGGGCACTGTATATAAGATTAGAATGTCATATTTTGTTTTCTTTAGATTTGAATTTTTATAGGTTATTGTATTTTATTTTATTTTCTTTTTGTGGATTGGGTTAGTGGCTACTCAATCTAGTAATCACATACGAAAAGTTAGGATTTTAGTTTTTTTACATTTTTTTTAATTAACATGTTTTATCTGAAATAAGTTCCAAAGAAATGAGTCACAAACTGAACTTAAACAAGTAAAACATGTTTAAATCCAATATGTGTGTGTTGTGTACTTTCTCAAAATTGTACTTTCTCAATACAGTGCTATTGGCAATACCAGTGTGGGTGTTAGATAAACTTGGTGAACTTAAGAGCACTCTAGTTCTACTCTATTAATTTATATTAATTACTATAAATAAAAAAATTTAGATCTCCTTTGGAGAATTTTTTATTATTAGAAATTGATAAAAAAATGAGGTACAGAACTAGAATGATTACTGCAAAATTTAGATACGTAAACGACCGAAATTGCTGGATCCAGTCAAAACTTTGGACCGAAACCTCCGAATCCCCCGCGAATAGAATTTTGGACCGAAACCTCCGAATCCCCCGCAAATAGAACTTTGGACCGAAACCTCCGGCTCAAAATTTTTTTTTTGTTAACCAACATACTTCAATCTCTCGAATCTTTGGACCAAAACCTCCGAATCTAGTCGAAACTTTGGACCGAAACCCCCGAATCTAGCTCAAAATATTTTTTTTTGTTAACCAACGTACTTCAATCTCTCCACAAAAAAAAAATAATAATAATTGGACTGGATCCGGTGGTTCTGGCCTTTCTACCTATCTAAATTTGTAAGTAATAATTCTAGTTCCTTTTAATTGTTTTCAAATATTTTCTAATTATAAAAAATTCTCTCTCTTTTGCATCTACAATTCTCCTTTTCTAAAAACTTCATCAGTCAAGTCAATAAATTCAATGTCCCCTTAATTCATTACACTTTGTTAAATTAATCTCTCCTCTTTCTTCCTGCTCGGTACTTGGGCTACCAAATTCTAAAATAAATGGCTCTCTATCTCCTTAAATTCTTCCCATTCATACTACTCTTACTTCTCCATAGCAGAACTCCTCATGCTGATCAGCTTCAACGCCGACCTTATTGTTCTGTTAATACCTCAGATACTACCTTTAAGAATAATCTCCAAGGCCTTCTCATGTCCATAATCACTGGTGCACAAACAAATGGCGGCTACTTCAACGACACGGTTGGCACAAATACTGATCAAATCTATGGCCTCGACATATGCTATGTTGATGGCAACCTCACCACATGCAACAGTTGTCTTAGTCCAATTGCCTCTGATATCACCAGCGATTGTCCTGACAGCAAAGATGCCAGTACCTGGTAATGAATACACTACATTAATTTTCTAACATTTAGAACCGTAAGTTTAGCGCAGTGGCAAGATAACAGGGCATTTGCAACCCTAATAAAACACTTCAATTGAAGGTATTTTGGAGCACCCTCATAGTGTCAATATATGGCGAGATAATAACGCATTTACAACCCTAATACAACACTCGAATTGAAGGTGTATGGAACAGTCTAGTAATGTCTTCAGATTGCAAGATAATAGGGCATTTACAACCCTAATAAAACACTCCAATTGAATGTGTTTGGAGCACTCTAGTAGTGTTTGCTGAAGGTAAGATATTAGGGCATTTACAACCCTAAGAAAACACTCCAATTTAAGGTGTTTGGAGCGCTCTAGTAGTGTGTTTATATGGCAAGATAATAGGCCATTTACAACCCTAATACTAAAATCCAATTGAAGGTGTTTGGAGCACTCTAGTAGTGTCTCCATATGTCAAGATAGAAGGGCATTTACAACCCTAATACAACACTAAAATGAAGGTGTCTGGTGCACTCTAGTTGTGTCCCTAAATGGCATGATAACAGGGCATTTGGAACCCTAATAAAACACTCCAATTGAAGGTGTTTTGGAGCACCCTCATAGTGTCTCTATATGCCAAGATAATATGGCATTTACAACAATAATAAAACACTCAAATTGAAGGTGTATGGAGCACTCTAGTGGTGCCTCCAGATAACAAGATAATAGGGCATTTAGAACTATAATAAAACACTCCAATTGAATGTGTTTGGAGCACTCTAGTAGTGTGTGTCTTTTTGGAAAGATAATAGGACATTTGAAATCCTAATATAACACTCTAATTAAAGGTGTTTGGAGCACACTTGTAGTTCAATCATTAGGAGCGCGCGCACGCGCACACACACATAAACGCACGCACACCTACACACACACACACACACACACACACCAACACACACACGCAAACACACACGCACACACACGCACACACACGCACCCACCACCCACACACACACACCCACACGCAAACACACATGCGCACACACACGCACACACGCACACACACACTCGCACACACGCACACACACACACACACTCACACACACACACGAAACATGCACGCACACACACGCAAACACAGATGCACACACACATACACGCACACACACGCACACACACCCACGCACGCACACACACGCGCACACGCCCACGCAGACACACATGCACACACACACACACCCGCACACACACCCACAAGCACACCCGCACACACACATACCGACACCCACAGACACACCCACACGCACACACACACACCCACACACACACACACACACGTACACACACACACTCACACACTCACACACACGTACACACGTACACACACACACACACGCACGCACGCACACACGCACACACCCATGCATTGACACACGCACACACACCCGCACACACACACACACACGCAAGATAATAGGGCATTTCCAACCCTAATAAAACTCTCAAATTGAAAGTGTTTGCAGCACTCTAGTAGTGTCTCTATATGGCATGATAATAGGGCACTTAAAACCCAAATACAACACCCTACTCTAATTGAGGGTGTTTGAAGCACTCTAGTAGTCTCTCTATGGAACGATTATAGGGCATTTACAACCCTAATAAAACACTCCAATTGAATGTGTTTGGAGCACTCTAGTAGTGTTTCCTGAAAGTAAGATATTAGGGCCTTTACAACCCTAAGAAAACACTCCAATTTAAGGTGTTTGGAGCGCTCTAGTAGTGTGTTTATATGGCAAGATAATAGGCCATTTACAACCCTAATACTAAAATCCAATTGAAGGTGTTTGGAGCACTCTAGTAGTGTCTCCATATGGCAAGATAGAAGGGCATTTACAACCCTAACCCTAATACAACACTAAAATGAAGATGTCTGGTGCACTCTAGTTGTGTCCCTAAATGGTATGATAACAGGGCATTTGGAACCCTAACAAAACACTACAATTGAAGGTGTTTCGGAGCACCCTCATAGTGTCACTATATGCCAAGATAATATGACATTTACAACCATAATAAAACACTCGAATTGAAGGTGTATGGAGCACTCTGGTAGTGCCTATAGATAGGAAGATAATAGGGCATTTAGAACTCTAATAAAACTCTCCAATTGAATGTGTTTGGAGTACTCTAGTAGTGTGTGTCTTTTTGGAAAGATAATAGGACATTTGAAATCCTAATATAACACTTTAATTAAAGGTGTTTGGAGCACACTTGTAGTTTAATCATTAGGAGCGCGCGCATACACACATAAACGCACGCACACCCACACACACACACACACACAAACACACACACATGCAAACACACACGCACACACACACACGCACCCAACCACCCACACACACACACCCACACGCAAACACACATGCGCACACACACGCACACATGCACACACACACTCGCACACCCGCACACACACACACATACACACACACACGAAACACGCACGCACACACACGCAAACACAGATGCACACGCACACACACGCACACACACGCACACACACGCACACACACGCACACACACCCACGCACGCACACACACGCCCACGCAGACACACATGCACACACACACCCGCACACACACCCACACGCCCACCCGCACACACACATACCGACACCCAGAGACACACCCACACACACACACACACCCACACACACACACACACGTACACACACACACTCACACACTCACACACACGTACACACGCACACACACACACGCACGCACACACACACGCACGCACACACGCACGCACACACCCATGCATTCACACACGCACACACACCCGCACACACACACACGCACGATAATAGGGCATTTCCAACCCTAATAAAACTCTCCAATTGAAAGTGTTTGAAGCACTCTAGTAGTGTCTCTATATGGCATGATAATAGGGCACTTAGAACCCAAATACAACACCCTACTCTAATTGAAGGTATTTGAAGCACTCTAGTAGTGTCTCTCTATGGAACGATTATAGGGCATTTACAACCCTAATAAAACACTTCAATTGAATGTGTTTGGAGCACGCTAGTAGTGTCTCTTGAAGGCAAGATTATAGGGCATTTACAACCCTAATAAAACACTCCAATTTAAGGTGTTTGGAGCACTCTAGTAGTGTTTTTATATGGCAAGACAATAGGGCATTTACGACCCTTGTACTACAATCCAATTGAAGGTGTATGGAGCACTCTAGTAGTGCCTCCAGATAGCAAGATAATAGGGCATTTAGAACTCTAATAAAACACTCTAATTGAATGTGTTTCGAGCACTATAGTAGTGTGTGTCTTTTTGGAAAGATAATAGGACATTTGAAATCCTAATATTATACTCTAATTAAAGGTGTTTGGAGCCCACCTATAGTTCAATCATTTGGATCGCGCGCGCGCACGCACACCCACACACACACACAGACGCACACGCACAAGCACACGCTCAAGTCCACACACACACAACCACACTCACACACACAAACCCACCCAAACACACACACACACACACACGCGCGCGAACACACACACACACACGTACGCAAACACACACGCACACACACGCAAACACACACGCACACACACACCCGCACGCCCACACACACGCACACGCCCCCACACACACACACACGCACGCACACACACCCGCACACACGCAAACCCACACGCACACCCACACGCACGCAAACACCCACACGCACACACACACACAAACACGCATAAACACGTACGCACACACGCACGCACACACCCACGCATTCACACACGCACACACACACGCACACCCGCACACACACACGCAATATAATAGGGCATTTCCAAACCTATTAAAAGTCTCCAATTGAAAGTGTTTGAAGCACTCTTGTAGTGTCTCTATATGGCATTATAATAGGGCACTTAGAACCGAAATACAACACTCTACAATAATTGAAGGTGTTTGAAGCACTCTAGTAGTGTCTCTCTATGGAAAGATTATAGGGCATTTACAACCCTAATAAAACACTCCAATTTAATGTGTTTGGAGCACTCTAGTAGTGTTTTTACAACCCTAATAAAACACTCCAATTTAAGGTGTTTGGAGCACTCTAGTAGTGTCTTTATATGGCAAGACAATAGGGCATTTACAACCTTTGTACTACAATCCAATTGAAGGTGTATGGAGCACTCTAGTAGTGCCTCCAGATAGCAAGATAATAGGGCATTTAGAACTCTAATAAAACACTCTAATTGAATGTGTTTCGAGCACTCTAGTAGTGTGTGTCTTTTTGGAAAGATAATAGGACATTTGAAACCCTAATATAATACTCTAATTAAAGGTGTTTGGAGCACAACTATAGTTCAATCATTTGGATCGCGCACGCACACCCACACACACACGCACACGCACATGCCCACGCACACGGACACGCCCAAGTGCACACACACATAGACACACACAACCACACTCACACACACACACACACCCACACACACACACCCACACACACGCGCAAACACACACACACACACGTACGCAAACACACACGCACACACACGCAAACACACACGCACACACACACACACACACACCCGCACGCATACACACACGCCCACGCACACGCCCCCGCACACACACGCACACGCCCACGCACACTCACGCACACACACGCGCACACACACACACACACACACCCGCACGCATACACACACGCCCACGCACACGCCCCCGCACACACACGCACACGCCCACGCACACTCACGCACACACACGCACACACACACACCCTCACACGCACACCCGCACACACGCACACCCACACGCACACAAACACCCACACGCACACACACACACACACAGACACGCACACACACACACACACGTTCGGACACACACACGCACACACCCACGCATTCACACACGCACACCCACACGCACACCCGCACACACACACGCAATATAATAGGGCATTTCCAACCCTAATAAAACTCTCCAATTGAAAGTGTTTGAAGCACTCTTGTAGCTATATGGCATGATAATAGGGCACTTAGAACCGAAATACAACACTCTACTCTAATTGAAGGTGTTTGAAGCACTCTAGTAGTGTCTCTCTATGGAAAGATTATTGGGCATTTACAACCCTAATAAAACACTCCAATTTAAGGTGTTTGGAGCACTCTAGTAGTGTTTTTATATGGCAAGACAATAGGGCATTTACAACCCTTGTACTACAATCCAATTGAAGGTGTATGGAGCACTCTAGTAGTGCCTCCAGATAGCAAGATAATAGGGCATTTAGAACTCTAATAAAACACTCTAATTGAATGTGTTTCGAGCTCTCTAGTAGTGTGTGTCTTTTTGGAAACATAATAGGACATTTGAAACCCTAATATAAGACTCTAATTAAAGGTGTTTGGAGCACACCTATAGTTCAATCATTTGGATCGCACCCGCGCACGCACACCCACACACACACGCACACGCACATGCACAGGCACACGCACACACACACGCCCAAGTGCACACACACACAGACACACACAACCACTCACACACACACACACCCACCCCCACACACACACACGCGCTAACCCACACACACACACGTACGCAAACACACACGCACACACACGCACACACACGCACACGCCAACGCCCACACACGCACACCCACACACACACACACACACACTCACACGCACACCCGCACACACGCACACCCACACGCACACAAACACCCACACGCACACACACACACACACAGACACGCACACACACACACACACACGTTCGGACACACACACGCACACACCCACGCATTCCCACACGCACACCCACACGCACACCCGCACACACACACGCAATATAATAGGGCATTTCCAACCCTAATAAAACTCTCCAATTGAAAGTGTTTGAAGCACTCTTGTAGCTATATGGCATGATAATAGGGCACTTAGAACCGAAATACAACACTCTACTCTAATTGAAGGTGTTTGAAGCACTCTAGTAGTGTCTCTCTATGGAAAGATTATTGGGCATTTACAACCCTAATAAAACACTCCAATTTAAGGTGTTTGGAGCACTCTAGTAGTGTTTTTATATGGCAAGACAATAGGGCATTTACAACCCTTGTACTACAATCCAATTGAAGGTGTATGGAGCACTCTAGTAGTGCCTCCAGATAGCAAGATTTTAGGGCATTTAGAACTCTAATAAAACACTACAATTGAATGTCTTTGGAGCACCCAAGTAGTGTGTGTCTTTTTGGAAAGATAATAGGACATTTGAAACACTAATATAACACTCTAATTAAAGGTGTTTGGAGCACACTTATAGTTCAATCATTTGGATCGCGCGCGTGCACGCACACCCACACACACACGCACAAGCACACGCACACGCAAACCCACACGCACACGCCCGAGCACACACACACACACACAACCACACTCACACACCCACACCCACACGCACAAACCCACACACACACACACGCAAACATACATGCACACACAAACGCGCACACACACACAAACGCACACACACACACACAAACGCGCGCACACACAAACACCCACACACACACGTAAACACACACGCACACACACGCAAACACACATGCACACACACACGCACACTCACGCATACACACACCCGCACGCACACACACATGCCCACGTACACACACACGCGCACCAGCACACACACACACACACGGACAACCGCTGACACGCACACACCCACACGTTCACACACGCACACATACACTCACACCCGCACACGCACACGCACACAAGCACACACAAGCACGCCCGCACCCACACACACACGCTCCCCCCCCCCACACACACACACGCATTCACACACGCACCCACACACGCACCCCCGCACACACACACACACATACGCAAGATAATAGGGCATTTCCAACCCTAATAAAACACTCCAATTTAAGGTGTTTCGAGCACTCTAGTAGTGTTTTTATATGGCAGGACAATAGGGCATTTACAACCCTTGTACTACAATCCAATTGAAGGTGTATGGAGCACTCTAGTAGTGCCTCCAGATAGCAAGATAATAGGGCATTTAGAACTCTAATAAAACACTCCAATTGAATGCGTTTCGAGCACTCTAGTAGTGTGTGTCTTTTTGGAAAGATAATAGGACATTTGAAACCCTAATATAAGACTCTAATTAAATGTGTTTGGAGCACACCAATATTTCAATCATTTGGATCGCGCACGCGCACGCACACCCACACACACGCGCACACGCACATGCACACGCACACACACACGCCCAAGTGCACACACACACAGACACACACAACCACACTCACACACACCCACCCACCCACATTCACACACCCACACACACGCACGAACCCACACATACACACGTACGCAAACACACACGCACACACACGCACACACACGAAAACACACACGCACACAGACGCACACACGCACACACACACAAACACACACACACGCACACCCGCACACCCGCACACACGCACACCCACACGCACACACACACCCACACGCACACACACACACACAGACACGCACACACACACACACACACACACGTACGCACACACACACGCACACACCCACGCATTCACACACGCACACCCACACGCACACCCGCACACACACACACACACACGCAATATAATAGGGCATTTCCAATCCTAATAAAACTCTCCAATTGAAAGTGTTTGAAGCACTCTTGTAGCTATATGGCATGATAATAGGGCACTTAGAACCGAAATACAACACTCTACTCTAATTGAAGGTGTTTGAAGCACTCTAGTAGTGTCTCTCTATGGAAAGATGATAGGACATTTACAACCCTAATAAAACACTCCAATTTAAGGTGTTTGGAGCACTCTAGTAGTGTTTTTATATGGCAAGACAATAGGGCATTTACAATCCTTGTACTACAATCCAATTGAAGGTGTATGGAGCACTCTAGTAGTGCCTCCAGATAGCAAGATAATAGGGCATTTAGAACTCTAATAAAACACACTAATTGAATGTGTTTCGAGCACTCTAGTAGTGTGTGTCTTTTTGGAAAGATAATAGGACATTTGAAACCCTAATATAAGACTCTAATTAAATGTGTTTGGAGCACACCTATAGTTCAATCATTTGGATCGCGCACGCGCACGCACACCCACACCCACACGCACACGCACACGCACACGCACACGCACATGCACACGCACACACACACTCCCAAGTGCACACACACACAGACACACACAACCACACTCACACACACACACCCACCCACACACACAAATCCACAAATACGCGCGAACCCACACACACACACGTACGCAAACACACACGCAAACACACACGCACACAGACGCACACACGCACACAGACGCACACACACACCCGCAAGCATACACACACGCACACGCCCATGCACACACACGCACACACACACACGCGCGCACATCCGCACACACGCACACCCACACGCACACAAACACCCACACGCACACACACACACAAACACACGTACACACACACACACGTACGCACACACACACGCACACACCCACGCATTCACACACGCACACCCACACGCACACCCGCTCACACACACACACGCAATATAATAGGGCATTTCCAACCCTAATAAAACTCTCCAATTGAAAGTGTTTGAAGCACTCTTGTAGTGTCTTTATATGGCATGATAATAGGGCACTTAGAACCGAAATACAACACTCTACTCTAATTGAAGGTGTTTGAAGCACTCTAGTAGTCTCTCTATGGAAAGATTACAGGGCATTTACAACCCTAATAAAACACTCCAATTTAAGGTGTTTGGAGCACTCTAGTAGTGTTTTTATATGGCAAGACAATAGGGCATTTACAACCCTTGTACTGCAATCCAATTGAAGGTGTATGGAGCACTCTAGTAGTGCCTCCAGATAGAAAGAATTTAGGGCATTTAGAACTCTAATAAAACACTACAATTGAATGTCTTTGGAGCACCCAAGTAGTGTGTGTCTTTTTGGAAAGATAATAGGACATTTGAAAGACTAATATAACACTCTAATTAAAGGTGTTTGGAGCACACTTATAGTTCAATCATTTGGATCGCGCGCTTGCACGCACACCCACACACACACGCACAAGCACACGCACACGCACACGCACACGCAAACCCACACGCACACGCACACGCACACGCCCAAGCACACACACACACACACACAACCACACTCACACACCCACACCCACACGCACAACCCACACACACACACACGCAAACACACATGCACACACAAACGCGCACACACACACACAAACGCACACACACACACACACAAACGCACGCACACACACACACCCACACACAAACGTAAACACACACGCACACACACGCAAACACACATGCACACACACACGCACACCGACGCATACACACACCCACACGCACACACACACGCACACGCCCACGTACACACACACGCACACCAGCACAAACACACACACACACACACAACGCACAACCGCTCACACGCACACACCCACACATTCACACACGCACACATACACTCACACCCGCACACGCACACAACGCACACACACGCACGCCCGCACCCACACACACACGCTCCCACACACACACACACACGCGCGCGCGCATTCACACACGCACCCACACACGCACACCCGCACACACACACACACACACACACACGCAAGATAATAGGGCATTTCCAACCCTAATAAAACACCCTAATAAAACACTCCAATTTAAGGTGTTTGGAGCACTCTAGTAGTGTTTTTATATGGCAAGACAATAGGGCATTTACAACCCTTGTACTACAATCCAATTGAAGGTGTATGGAGCACTCTAGTAGTGCCTCCAGATAGCAAGATAATAGGGCATTTAGAACTCTAATAAAACACACTAATTGAATGTGTTTCGAGCACTCTAGTAGTGTGTGTCTTTTTGGAAAGATAATAGGACATTTGAAACCCTAATATAAGACTCTAATTAAATGTGTTTGGAGCACACCTATAGTTCAATCATTTGGATCGCGCACGCGCACGCACACCCACACCCACACGCACACGCACACGCACACGCACATGCACACGCACACGCACACACACACTCCCAAGTGCACACACACACAGACACACACAACCACACTCACACACACACACCCACCCACACACACAAATCCACAAATACGCGCGAACCCACACACACACACGTACGCAAACACACACGCAAACACACACGCACACAGACGCACACACGCACACAGACGCACACACACACCCGCAAGCATACACACACGCACACGCCCATGCACACACACGCACACACACGCACACACACACACGCGCGCACATCCGCACACACGCACACCCACACGCACACAAACACCCACACGCACACACGCACACACACACAAACACACGTACACACACACACACGTACGCACACACACACGCACACACCCACGCATTCACACACGCACACCCACACGCACACCCGCTCACACACACACACGCAATATAATAGGGCATTTCCAACCCTAATAAAACTCTCCAATTGAAAGTGTTTGAAGCACTCTTGTAGTGTCTTTATATGGCATGATAATAGGGCACTTAGAACCGAAATACAACACTCTACTCTAATTGAAGGTGTTTGAAGCACTCTAGTAGTCTCTCTATGGAAAGATTACAGGGCATTTACAACCCTAATAAAACACTCCAATTTAAGGTGTTTGGAGCACTCTAGTAGTGTTTTTATATGGCAAGACAATAGGGCATTTACAACCCTTGTACTGCAATCCAATTGAAGGTGTATGGAGCACTCTAGTAGTGCCTCCAGATAGAAAGAATTTAGGGCATTTAGAACTCTAATAAAACACTACAATTGAATGTCTTTGGAGCACCCAAGTAGTGTGTGTCTTTTTGGAAAGATAATAGGACATTTGAAAGACTAATATAACACTCTAATTAAAGGTGTTTGGAGCACACTTATAGTTCAATCATTTGGATCGCGCGCTTGCACGCACACCCACACACACACGCACAAGCACACGCACACGCACACGCAAACCCACACGCACACGCACACGCCCAAGCACACACACACACACACACAACCACACTCACACACCCACACCCACACGCACAACCCACACACACACACACGCAAACACACATGCACACACAAACGCGCACACACACACACAAACGCACACACACACACACACAAACGCACGCACACACACACACCCACACACAAACGTAAACACACACGCACACACACGCAAACACACATGCACACACACACGCACACCGACGCATACACACACCCACACGCACACGCACACGCCCACGTACACACACACGCACACCAGCACAAACACACACACACACACAAACGCACAACCGCTCACACGCACACACCCACACATTCACACACGCACACATACACTCACACCCGCACACGCACACAACGCACACACACGCACGCCCGCACCCACACACACACGCTCCCACACACACACACACACGCGCGCGCGCATTCACACACGCACCCACACACGCACACCCGCACACACACACACACACACACACACGCAAGATAATAGGGCATTTCCAACCCTAATAAAACACCCTAATAAAACACTCCAATTTAAGGTGTTTGGAGCACTCTAGTAGTGTTTTTATATGGCAAGACAATAGGGCATTTACAACCCTTGTACTACAATCCAATTGAAGGTGTATGGAGCACTCTAGTAGTGCCTCCAGATAGCAAGATAATAGGGCATTTAGAACTCTAATAAAACACACTAATTGAATGTGTTTCGAGCACTCTAGTAGTGTGTGTCTTTTTGGAAAGATAATAGGACATTTGAAACCCTAATATAAGACTCTAATTAAATGTGTTTGGAGCACACCTATAGTTCAATCATTTGGATCGCGCACGCGCACGCACACCCACACACACAAGCACATGCACACGCACACACACACGCCCAAGTGCACACACACACAGACACACACAAGCACACTCACACACACACACCCACCCACACACACGCGCGAACTCACACACACACACGTACTCAAACACACACGCACACACACGCAAACACACACGCACACACGCGCACAGACGCACACACACACCCGCACGCATACACACACGCCCACGCACACACGCACACAACCACACTCACACACACACACCCACCTACACACACACACCCACACACACGCGCGAACCCACAGACACACACGTACGCAAACACAGACGCACACACACGCACACACACGCAAACACACACGCACACACACGCACACACGCACACAGAAGCACACACACACCCGCACGCAGACACACACGCCCACGCACACGCCCACGCACACACACGCACAGACACGCCCACACACACACACACGCACACACACACACACACACACTCACACGCACACCCGCACACACGCACACCCACACGCACACAAACACCCACACGCACACACACACACACAGACACACACACACACACACACGTACGCACACACACACGCACACACCCACGCATTCACCCACGCACACCCCCACGCACACCCGCACACACACACACACGCAATATAATAGGGCATTTCCAACCCTAATAAAACTCTCCAATTGAAAGTGTTTGAAGCACTCTTGTAGCTATATGGCATGATAATAGGGCACTTAGAACCGAAATACAACACTCTACTCTAATTGAAGGTGTTTGAAGCACTCTAGTTGTGTCTCTCTATGGAAAGATTATAGGTCATTTACAACCCTAATAAAACACTCCAATTTAAGGTGTTTGGAGCACTCTAGTAGTGTTTTTATATGGCAAGACAATAGGGCATTTACAACCCTTGTACTACAATCCAATTGAAGGTGTATGGAGCACTCTAGTAGTGCCTCCAGATAGCAACATTTTAGGGCATTTAGAACTCTAATAAAACACTACAATTGAATGTCTTTGGAGCACCCTAGTAGTGTGTGTCTTTTTGGAAAGATAATAGGACATTTGAAAAACTAATATAACACTCTAATTAAAGGTGTTTGGAGCACACTTATAGTTCAATCATTTGGATCGCGCGCGTGCACGCACACCCACACACACACGCACACGCAAACCCACACGCACACGCGCACGCCCAAGCACACACACACACACACTACCACACTCACACACCCACACCCACACGCACAAACCCACACACACACACACGCAAACACACATGCACACACAAACGCGCACACACACATACAAACGCACACACACACACACACACACACAAACGCGCGCACACACACACACCCACACACACACGTAAACACACACGCACACACACGCAAACACACATGCACACACACACGCACGCACACAGACGCATACACACACCCACACGTACACACACACGCACACCAGCACACACACACACACCCACACGCACAACCACTCACACCCACACATTCACACACGCACACATACACTCACACCCGCAAACGCACACAACGCACACACACGCACGCCCGCACCCACACACACACGCTCCCACACACACACACTCACACACACGCATTCACACACGCACCCACACACGCACACCCGCACACACACACACACACACACGCAAGATAATAGGGCATTTCCAACCCTAATAAAACACCCTAATAAAACACTCCAATTTAAGGTGTTTGGAGCACTCTAGTAGTGTCTTTATATGGCAAGACAATAGGGCATTTACAACCTTTGTACTACAATCCAATTGAAGGTGTATGGAGCACTCTAGTAGTGCCTCCAGATAGCAAGATAATAGGGCATTTAGAACTCTAATAAAACACTCTAATTAAATGTGTTTCGAGCACTCTAGTAGTGTGTCTTTTTGGAAAGATAATAGGACATTTGAAACCCTAATATAAGACTCTAATTAAATGTGTTTGGAGCACACCTATAGTTCAATCATTTGTATCGCGCACGCGCACGCACACCCACACGCACACGCACACGCACACGCACATGCACACGCACACCCACACTCCCAAGTGCACACACACACAGACACACACAACCACACTCACACAAACACACCCACCCACACACCCACACCCACACACACGCGCGAACCCACACACACACACGTACGCACACACACACGCACACACCCATGCATTCACACACGCATACCGACACGAACACCCGCACACACACACACACGCAATATAATAGGGCATTTCCAACCCTAACAAAACTCTCCAATTGAAAGTGTTTGAAGCACTCTTGTAGCTGTATGGCATGATAATAGGGCACTTAGAACCGAAATACAACACTCCACTCTAATTGAAGGTGTTTGAAGCACTCTAGTAGTGTCTCTCTATGGAAAGATTATAGGGCATTTACAACCCTAATAAAACACTCCAATTTATGGTGTTTGGAGCACTCTAGTAGTGTTTTTATATGGCAAGATAATAGGGCATTTACAACCCAAATACTACAATCCAATTGAAGGTGTATGGAGCACTCTAGTAGTGCCTCTAGATAGCAAGATAATAGGGCATTTAGAACTCTAATAAAACACTCTAACTGAATGTGTTTCGAGCACTCTAGTATTGTGTGTCTTTTTGGAAAGATAATAGGACATTTGAAACCCTAATATAAGACTCTAATTAAAGGTGTTTGGAGCAAACCTATAGTTCAATCATTTGGATCGCGCTCGCACACGCACACCCACACACACACGCACCCGCACACGCACACGCCCAAGCAAACACACACACACACACACAACCACACTCACACACCCACACCCACACGCACAAAACCACACACACACACACGCAAACACACATGCACACACAAACGCGCACACACACACACACACAAACGCACACACACACACACAAACGCGCGCACACACACACACCCACACACACACGTAAACACACACGCACACACACGCAAACACACATGCACACACACACGCACACAGACGCATACACACACCCGCACGCACACACACACGCACACGCCCACGTACACACACACGCACACCAGCACACACACACACGCACGCAGAACCGCTCACACGCACACACCCACACATTCACACACGCACACAAACACTCACACCCGCAAACGCACACAACGCACACACACGCACGCCCGCACCCACACACACACGCTCCCACACACACACACACACACACACACACGCATTCACACACGCACCCACACACGCACACCCGCACACACACACACGCAAGATAATAGGGCATTTCCAACTCTAATAAAACACCCTAATAAAACACTCCAATTTAAGGTGTTTGGAGCACTCTAGTAGTGTTTTTATATAGCAAGACAATAGGGCATTTACAACCCTTGTACTACAATCCAATTGAAGGTGTATGGAGCACTCTAGTAGTGCCTCCAGATAGCAAGATAATAGGGCATTTAGAACTCTAATAAAACACACTAATTGAATGTGTTTCGAGCACTCTAGTAGCATGTGTCTTTTTGGAAAGATAATAGGACATTTGAAACCCTAATATAAGACTCTAATTAAATGTGTTTGGAGCACACCTATAGTTCAATCATTTGGATCGCGCACGCGCACGCACACCCACACCCACACGCACACGCACACGCACATGCACACGCACACACACACTCCCAAGTGCACACACACACAGACACACACAACCACACTCACACACACACACCCACCCACACACACAAACCCACAAATACGCGCGAACCCACACACACACACACGCAAACACACACGCACACAGACGCACACACGCACACAGACGCACACACACACCCGCAAGCATACACACACGCACACGCCCATGCACACACACGCACACACACGCACACACACACACACGCGCACATCCGCACACACGCACACCCACACGCACACAAACACCCACACGCACACACACACACAAACACACGTACACACACACACACGTACGCACACACACACGCACACACCCACGCATTCACACACGCACACCCACACGCACACCCGCTCACACACACACACGCAATATAATAGGGCATTTCCAACCCTAATAAAACTCTCCAATTGAAAGTGTTTGAAGCACTCTTGTAGTGTCTTTATATGGCATGATAATAGGGCACTTAGAACCGAAATACAACACTCTACTCTAATTGAAGGTGTTTGAAGCACTCTAGTAGTCTCTCTATGGAAAGATTACAGGGCATTTACAACCCTAATAAAACACTCCAATTTAAGGTGTTTGGAGCACTCTAGTAGTGTTTTTATATGGCAAGACAATAGGGCATTTACAACCCTTGTACTACAATCCAATTGAAGGTGTATGGAGCACTCTAGTAGTGCCTCCAGATAGCAAGATTTTAGGGCATTTAGAACTCTAATAAAACACTACAATTGAATGTCTTTGGAGCACCCTAGTAGTGTGTGTCTTTTTGGAAAGATAATAGGACATTTGAAACACTAATATAACACTCTAATTAAAGGTGTTTGGAGCACACTTGTAGTTCAACCATTTGGATCGCGCGCGTGCACGCAAACCCACACACACACACAAGCACACGCACACGCACACGCCCAAGCACACACACACAACCACACTCACACACCCACACCCACACGCACAAACCCACACACGCAAACACACATGCACACACAAACGCACACACACACACACACACAAACGCGCACACACACACACACCCACACACACACGCAAACACACACGCACACACACGCAAACACACATGCACACACACACGCACACAGACGCACATACACACCCGCACGCACACACACACGCACACGAACACGCCCACACACACACACGCGCACACCAGCACACACACACACACACACACACACCCACGCGCACAACCACTCACACACACCCACGCATTCACACACAGACACATACACTCACACCCGCACACGGACACACACGCACACGCACGCACGCACGCACCCACACACACACGCACCCACACACACACACCCACGCATTCACACACGCACCCACACATGCACACCCGCACACACACACACACACACGCAAGATAATAGGGCATTTCCAACCCTAATAAAACTCTCGAATTGAAAGTGTTTGAAGCACTCTAGTAGTGTCTCATATGGCATGATAATAGGGCACTTAGAACCCTAATACAACACTCTACTCTAATTGAAGCTGTTTGAAGCACTCTAGTAGTGTCTCTCTATGGAAAGATTATAGGGCATTTACAACCCTAATAAAACACTCCAATTGAATGTGTTTGGAGCACGCTAGTAGTGTCTCCTGAAGGCAAGATATTAGGGCATTTACAACTCTAATAAAACACACCAATTTAAGGTGTTTGGAGCGCTCTAGTAGTGTGTTTATATGGCAAGATAATAGGTCATTTACAACCCTAATACTAAAATCCAATTGCAGGTGTTTGGAGCACTCTAGTAGTGTCTCCATAAGGCAAGGTAGAAGGGCATTTACAACCCTAATACAACACTAAAATGAAGGTGTTTGGTGCACTCTAGTTGTGTCCCTAAATGGCATGATAACAGGGCATTTGGAACCATAAAAAAACACTCCAATTGAATGTGTTTGGAGCACTCTAGTACTGTGTGTCTTTTTGGAAATATAATAGGACATTTCAAACCCTAATATAACACTCTAATTAAAGGTGTTTGGAGCACATCTATAGTTCAATCATTTGGATCGCGCGCGCGCACGCACACCCACACACACACGCACACGCACATGCACATGCACACGCACACGCCCAAGTGCACACACACACAGACACACACAACCACACTCACACACACCCACCCACACACACACACCCACACACGCGCACGAATACACACACGCAAACACACACGCACACACACGCACACACACACCCGCACGCACACACACACGCCCACGCACACACACACGCACACACACACACACCCACACACACACTCACACCCGCACACACGCACACCCACACGCACACACACACCCGCACACACACACACGCACACCCACACACGCACACCCGCACACACGCACACCCACACGCACACACACACCCACACCCACACGCGCACACACACACACAGACACGCACACACATGTACGCACACACACACGCACACACCCACGCATTCACACACGCACACACACACGCACACCCGCAGACACACACACGCGCAAGATAATAGGGCATTTCCAACCCTAATAAAACTCTCCAATTGAAAGTGTTTGAAGCACTCTTGTAGTGTTT